>NW_005367809.1:2959365-2985211 GCF_000412655.1 Myotis brandtii | reverse complement strand
ATGTGCCCAGACCGGGAATGGAACCGTGACCTCTTGGTTCATGGGTCGACGCTCAACCACTGAGCCACACCACACCAGCGGGGCCATGTCGCCTTTAGGAAGTTATAGAATATTCAGTGTGATGAGGGCAAACCTGAATTATGTTGTAACACAATGAGGCTGTATTGCGATTTTCAGTGTTGACTATGTTGACCTGTTACACATAAACATTTAGAACAAGCCGCACTCTAAGGAGTCAGGTGTTGGCCCTTCTCTGTTGTTAATATGCTGAGAAGCTCCTACGATGGACGCGGCCTGGCCTCTCTCGACCCCTGAGAGGCTTTGTCGGGGCCTTAACATCTGCATAATGCTATGTGCGGAGCATTCTCATTCACTAATCTTTTGTGGACTCTGCATGGACCATCCTAAATGATGTGGTTCGAAATATCAGTATTATGTAAACAGGTCATAGAATGTATACTAATCCACTGTCACTTATGAAATTTACTTTTAATTATAACACATGCATTTTCCTCTTTTTGCATGAAAAGTACAAACTTTTCCTTTCCAGGAGAGAAAAAAGAAGGAGCATAAAAATGTGCTGTTAAAAAGGTGGCACGTCTGAACGGGTTCATTCTTGGCCAGAATGTGCCGTTGTTAGGAGTGAATCACCCAGGACAGTCGGGTCCGGTCTTGTGGGTCTAGCTTCCTGTATGTCACATGACTGGAGACCGACAGAGGTTTTCAAGAGGAAATGAAGTCCAGGCTTATGTTTCTAGAAGCCAGTCTGGACAGCAGGGTGGCCATGTGCAGAAAGGCACCGGCCTCAGGGAGGTTGGTTCTGTGTATTCGGTAACCCAGCCACAGGATAATAAAGGCTTCTATTGGGAAAGTAGCAGAGGAAAGGGAGCTTTTTAAGGCAGAAATCCAAGCCAGTTGGTCTGACCCCAATGCCTCTGATCCTTCTACTGTTCCAGCTTAGTTTATTACCTGCCCATGTACTAGAGGTAGATAGAAAACTGAAGGAGTCATCTTGAAAAGGGACATTTTTGATGCTGGTTTGATGTGTATTTTTCTTACTCTGCTATTGCCATTTGGGTTAAGGTTTTTTTTTTGTTTGTTTTTTTTTTTTTTGCTATTTCAGAGGGATTTATAGCCCAGCTGGTGTGGCTCAGTGGTTGAACATCTACCTATGAACCAGGAGGTCACAGTTCGATTCCCAGTCAGGGCACATGCCCGGGTTGCTGGCTCAAACCCCAGTGTGGGGTGTGCAGGAGGCAGCCGATCAATCGTCTCTCTTATCATTGATGTTTCTATCTCCCTCTCCCTCTCCCATTGTCTCTGAAATCAACAAAAATATATTTTAAAAAACACTATAAAAGAGGACATAAGGAAGGCCAAGAGACATATGAAAACATGCTCAAAGTCACTAATCATCCCAGAGATGCAAATCAAAATGACAGTGAGGTACCATCTCACACCTATCAGAATGGCTATCATCAACAATCAACAAATGACAAGTGCTGGCGAGGATGCAGAGAACAAGGAACCTTCATGCACTGCTGGTGGGAATGCAGACTGGTGCAGCCACTGTGTACCCCTATGTTCATAGTAGCACAATTTACAATAGCTAAGATTTGGAAACAGCCTAAGTGCTCATCAGCAGATGAGTGGATTAAAAAACTGTGGTACATCTGCACAATGGAATACTTCGTTTCGGTAAAAAGGAAGGAACTCCTACCATTTGCAATAGCGTGGATGGACCTGGAGAGCATTATGCTAAGCGAAATAAGCCAGTCAAAGAAAGATAAATATCACATGATCTCACTCATTTGTGGAATCTAATGAACAACATGAACTCATGAGCAAAAACAGATCCAGAGACAGAGAAGCATCAATCAGACTATCCAGCCTCGGAAGGTAGAGGAGGGTGGGGGTAAGGGAGAGAGATCAACCAAAGGCCTTGTATGCATGCATCTAAGCCTAAGCAATGGACACAGACACCAGGGGGGTGAGGGCATGAGCAGGGGTGGGGGTAAGGGGGGGACTAGGACACATATGTAATACCTTAATCAATAAAGAAAAGAAAAATAAAAACACTACAAGGTTTAAATACTAAACTCTTAGTGACGAACTAAACAACAGGGAGGATAGCACTTCCCCAGTTCTCCCCTTGGTGCTGCCTGGATGCGCACAGGCCTGGGTCCTTAGGAGGACGGATGCTCAACCAGTATCCACTCCCATCCTAGGCGGCTGGACAGCCTGCCTCTCTGCTGCCTGGCCAGGGCTTTATCGTAACCCTCCTTTCATACTTTGCATTTCAGCTCTAGTCCTTTATACAATTTGAGCAAAACAGAGGTAGAATCCAATAAGTGTTAATTATGCCTGGAGGACTGAGCGAGATTGCAGTGGTCGCTATGCAAAGCCTTTCTTACGTGACTTTGGGGGAGTGTTGCACCTCTAGATTCTGGTAATTAAATTTCTAAATGAAGATGGGAAAGGGAACAGTATGTGGAGGCAGCAATTTCTGAAATCAACTTTGAGAAAATTTTTAAGTTTACTGCAAAAAAGTCATGTTTATGATCAATCTGCCAACTGCTGTCTGTGTCCATGAGTTTTTTCTTTTCTTAATCTCTCCACCTCTTTCCCCCAGCCCCGCAGCCCCCCTCCCCTCAGACAGCTGTCAGCCTGTTCTCTATTTATCAGTTTTAATCTCTTCACCTTTCACCCAGGCCCTCTTCTGCCTCCCCTATGGTATTTGTCAGTCTATTCTCTTTATCAGTCTGTTTCTATTTTGTTTGTCAGTTTATTTTGTCCATTGGATTCTGCATAGGAGTGAAGTCAGTGGTACTTGTTTTTCTCTGAGTGGCTTATGTCACTTAGCATAACCAATGTCACAAAGTAAATTCAATAAAAAAAGATTGTATCAACCATTCTTTTTAGAAAGGAGGTCAAAGATTTGTTGATGTGTCTTTACCTTGACAATGAGGCTCTTAGGCTTCCTTGAAATCCAGGGTCAAGTCATTTGCTTCCTTCAGTTCCTCTCAGTATTTAGTTGTTTTTTTGTTTGTTTGTTTCAGGTGGAATAACTGTAAAAAGCTTCTGTGTTGGCAGAATTGGTCAATTTATTTATATTTTAAAATAAAACAAAATTATTCATGTGGAATTCATCAGATGTTTTCACTTCAACGCGGATTTATTGACTGATAATTGCATGCTTCTAAACAGAATCAAAATTATGAATGTGTGATGTTTAATGATGATAAGAATAACTTTAAAGCTAGCGTCCTAAATGGAGAGGGGAGGATGTCAGGAGGTTAGAGTTAATGACTTTTAATCTATGGATGTTTATTTGGGGGTATTATGGGATCATAGTTACTGGTGCTATTATATGACTTTTCAAATTAGGTGAGAAAAACTACCATTTCCACAAAAGACGTAAATTGCAAAAATCCTACATCATGTCTTTTCAAATGCACATTAGTTTTCACAGAGCCGACCTGCCCAGTCACAGCAGCTCTTTTTCGATAATTCCTGGAGCCCACAAATTTGCTTCAGTTTTGACCCTGGGGGACCCCCTTCAGGGATCAGAGAGTGGCTAGGTCTTCATGTCTATGTGGCCCTAGGATTGTCTACTGAGGCGGCTGACAGAGGTGCAAATTGTGATGTTCTGTGTATCACTCCCCCTTACATAAGCGCGCATGCAGTCAGAACTCAGCTAAAAGTACTTGACTTTGAGTAACTCGCGATCCAGTGAGGGCTAGCATGTCACCCCGGATAGGGAGTTCCACATCTGTGGCTTCTTCATGGGGACGTGTACCTGATTCTGTTTTGTACCTTTGCCTCAGTGACGCACTGGGGTCTAGCTTTTGGAGGAAGTAGCTCAAATGGATCTGTGATATTTTCAAAACTGTGGCAAATACGCAGGGAGAACCACCGTGTTGCTTCAGGTTTTCTAGTAGAACCCGAAGTCAGAGGCAAGTATTAACAACTGTGCACAGTGATCCATGACCAATCCTCACTGGGACATTAAAAATGCCTTTGATTTTTCAAAAAAAAAAATCTTTTTTGTTGAAATTATTACATATGTCTCCTTCCTCCCCGCATTGACCTCTTCTAGCCCACCCCCTCCTGCCCCAGGCCTTCACCACCCCATTGTCTGTGTCCATGGGTTATGCATGTATTCATACACTTTCTTGGGGAAAAAAAAATGTCTTTGGGAAAGATCTTGTTATGTGTGTTTGACCTTCAATGCCCCTCTATCTGTTCTTTAATTAATTCCCCTGTATTTATTTAGTTCCCCATTTCTTTTTCCAAGAAACAAGAGAACAACGGGTAAGAGAAGGTACTTTTACTCCGGACACTGAGCACAGTTGTTGGGACTCCCCTATGTGACAAGTGGCAGGTGCTTTTCTGGGTGGTGCTGTCTCCACCGAGCAGGCACAAGGGAGGCGGCCGAAGCGGCAGAGGACCGGATGTGGGGCTAAAAGTTAGTGAAAAGGTAGTAAGACACCCTCAATGTTTACTTTAAACATTTTGCGGTGCCCCGGGAGAGTAGTTATAATTGTTGATTTTGGCAGGCCCAGTCTTAATAGTAAGCATAGCAAGGTTTTCCTCAGTGGTGTAGAAAGCATGACCAATTGGTTTGATTTGCCAAATATAGACCTAACTGTAGGCAAGAATTGTTAATTACCCACATAATTTTAACAGTGTGACTGCTGCCAAACCCAATAATTCAATTCTCTCAAAGCCCTAATTTGGGTTAGTATCTCATTGACCACCAGTATTGATAGAATTAATGAGATAATCACAAATCTTTCACTTTTAATTTGTGTTAGGTGCCCTGCAACTTCTCATTCTTTGAGGAGTTAAGAACTGGAGAAAAACTTGCTTTAACAAACTATTAAATTTTGAGAAAAGCAGGTTAGAAAACATTGTATACTATTTCATTTTTTAAAAAATAAGTATGTATAGAGATTTTTAAAAAGAAGAAAAGGTAATTACCAAAATGTTCCTAGAAGTTATTCCTGGATGATGGGAACAAGGGTGATTTTGAAAAAGAAAACAACAACAACAAAAAAACAAGTAGTAAGAAGCCCAAAGCACCCGGGAAGTCTTTGGAGACATGTGCAGTGATAGGCAGACAGCGTGGTCCATGCGCCACCGAGACATTAGCATATGCTCTGCGGATGGATATAGATATCCATATTGTACCTATGTCTTTGCCTCTTATGAAGCTCAAGAGGAATAACTTATTAGACCAAATGGTTGACCCAATTCATGACCATCTCTAAATGTAATACCAAGTATTGACCTTCAAAATATCAATAATCACGGGAGGAGATTTGACTTTGGATGGGAAACACACCATGGAATATACAGATGATATATCATAGATTTGTACAGTCCAAGCCTATATACTAATTCAATTAGCCAATGTCACCCCAGTACATTTAATTTAAAAAAATTATAAATAGCAGCAAACTTCCTTAAATTCCTCTATGGATCTTTTCATTAATTATTAATTTAAATTGCTATTAAGAATTATCATTTAAAAATTATATTTATATATTTCTAATTGTTTTTTGCAAAGTCACACAAATGTTAAAAGAAAATGTTTTGGATTTAGCAAAATTTTGGATTTTTCTTTTTTTTAACAGAGGGCTTTGTGTTTTTGATATATTTCTTAGATCTATCAAGGTATTTTGACATCAAAGAGTCAGGAGTGTTCTCTGTGGACTTTGTATAAACGTTAATCTATTCAAACTGGGATTAACGAATTTTCTTCTTTCTCACATGAATATATGGAATACTTAGTGTAGATGATAACCTTATTTTAAATAGGATGTGTTTCTGTTGATAATAGTGAGATTTGTTTATCTCATATCAAAATTTACCATGGATAAACAACTTTTTAGAAAGAATAAAAATAGTGTGAGGCTGCCACCATTAATTTCTCTTTGGTGTTACTTACACATTTTATATATTGGTTTTTAAACTGAAATCCCACTGCAAATAATAATGGCCACCATGAGAAATTATAATACAGTTTCTGAGTAATAGATGGAGAATCTGATACCCCCAGTGCTGGTCTCAGTTCTAACAATCTGATTTGTGCTTTGGGGAAAATATTCATTTGTCTACGGTATACCTTTATTATTGTAAAATATACCCAATATTTCACTTTTTAAAAATATTTAAAATGCCCTAATTAAATTAGTTTGAGCATTTTAAATTACTCAGAATAAATGCCTAGAAAATGTACTAGTAAGTGGCATAGCTATTATACTAAGGAGAAAACACTGAGACAATGAATGTGAGACTGAAAAATGAACAGATGTCTCACTGGTCACCTCTCTGGGGCTCATTCTGAGCATCTCCAGGGCTTTGGATTTCTGGTTGTGCTGGTTTTCAAGGACGTTCTCTTGGAAAGAACTGAGAAGTTATATGTTTTTCCAAGTTCCCATTGATGTTTTTAAATTAGAGTCTAAGAAATATACCGAGTGATTGCTACCAGGCTGATACATCATTTTGGATATTCATGAAACAATGACTAATACCAGTCATGAAAAAGAGAATTAAGGAAGGGAACTCAGACACGTGCAACAACGTGGGATAACCTTGAGGACATCACGCTAAGTGAAATAGGCTGGACACAGAAGAACAAATAGCCTATGATTCTTCGTATACGAGCTACCTAGTTGCGGTATATTGGTGTGTTTCTCATGATCTAATGATCATTAAATACTCATTCGTTGTTTAAGCACCAGTGACTGAAATAGGACTGGGTGCAATGAGAAGGTTAAGACACTCACTGCTTTCACATGTATGTCTCCTCGTGGAGACAGGAATAGTCTATAAATAAACTTCCCACAGGAAGCAGATGGAAACTTCTACAATGTCACGTGATATCAATGCTCTAAGAATTCAAGAGAAATAAGAAGATTCACAATGCATTCCAGACTCTACCTTTCGGCTTTGTGGCTAGCTTTTCACAACCAGACCTTCACTGCTTCTACCATACCTTCAAAACCCATTTTCACTTTGACCTCAAAGTTATTTTCTTGTTCTGGTTTGGTGTTTTAGGTGTAATATGACTCTATACAACCAGGCTTAATGAAACTAAAAGTAGGTGGAAACACTGAAGCTCCATAGGAAAAACCAATGCACTATTCATGGACATACCTGCAATTTACACTGAAAGCTTTACTTTTTTGCATTTGGCAAGATTTCTAATGAAGCCAGTGTGTCACTGTAGCTGTGCTCACGTGTGTCTGCATCCTCAAGGGACCACTGGGCACCGAAGCTGCAGCGGAAAGGAAGAGGCTCTCCTGGAAGGTGCCATGGCACCGGGTCAGTGCGCCACTTCAGCTGCCTCCAGCACAGGGTCCTGGAAACTAGCTTTCTGGATCCAGATGGTTATTTAGGTGGCACTTGAGAAACTGCATTCTCCAAAGCTAAGGTTAAGGTGATAAAGTGGCTGAGCCTTTCAGCACTTAAAGGAAGGTGGAGGGGAAACGAAATAGCCATTCAAAACAGCAAATAATTAATTGAGTGTCTTTGTTAACAGGAGGAGGTCAAGTACACATGGCCACAGCAGTGATACAGTCTGCATTCCAAACAGCTGAGTCTTTGCCTTGGAAGTGATTAGAATGGATTGTTGGGAACTAATTAAAATGTGCTTTTAATTTAGAAGGGTGCTGATGTAGTTTGAAAGATACTTGAAGAGATTCAAGTGTGGTCATTCCCCTTACTTTCTGTTCTGTGCTTCACGTCCTGGTCTTTTCTTTTAAATCTGTTAAAGCATGTGCAATAATTCTACAGTAGGATATTGATTGTCTAATTAGATTAGTGTAGCTATGAGTATATAGACTTTTGAGTATTAAAAGTTCATCAAAAGGAGGTATGACTTTTCCAGAAATACTTGAATTAGCTACTTCTTGCTCATAGAACTCCTCTGAACATTGCAGTTAAATCTCTAGCCTAGAATTATAAGCACTTAGGGGACTGTAATAGTAAAAGATGGGTGTTCAGGAAGTTTTCCTCCTTTGTCTAACACAAAGCAATGTAACGGGAAATAACTGTGCTGAAAACAGAGGGCCCAAAGCAAACTGGCATATGTTCTAATTGGAAGATGGTATCTGAGACGCATGAGTGTCCAAAATATACAGGGTGGTATCGGAGAAAATTTTTGGACAAAAGAATTGGGAAAGACCAGGGATAGGTCTTGGATTGCGCTATAGAGAATTGGACAGGGGCATCCGTGTGCCAGTGGCCAGCCGGGGGGAACGGCTGGGCCCGGCCAGGCAAGCAGATGATGCCATGTACTGGGGGAGGAAGGGCCTGCTGGGAGACCTAGAGATAAACGGGTTCCTTTAAGAACAGGAGTTAGGCATGTCCTTTCATCTTCGTGTTTTTTAGTTGAAAGTGTTGATCAACTATCATGGTAGCATGTATCGCAGTATGAACTGCGGGAGATGAAATGCCTGGGAAAGGTTTTGGATGCCTTCGCAGCAGCGCTGTGGACATGGCGCTCACACTGAGCGGGTGACACTGCCGTTCCCAGAGGGGAGCTGTGGCAGGTGGATTGCACATCCCCAGCCTCACGGGTTTTATTTCTGGAGAGAATGTTTGGAGACTACTCGGTCTGCTATCGGGGGCATCAAGTTGACATTTTCAGGGGAGCCAATTGTGCGGAGTTGTTGGGGCCTAAGAACTCTCCCGCAAAACACAGGTTCTGTGCTTTCCAATCTAACCAGCTCAGTGGGGTTAGAGCATCACGGGCCGTATTACACTTCTAACCTCCATTGTCAATGTTCAGTGGAGATTGAGCACTTTAGAGAAATCATGCTAGTTTCCATGTGGAATTTCACCTAGAGAGAGTGCTTAGACCAAAGACATGACTCTATTGGGCCTGTCACAGGATAAAAATGGCAACATTTCCATCGAGGTAGGGAGTGAAATTTAAGAAGAATACTTGGCTGGTGTGGCTCAGCGGTTGAGAGTCGACCTATGAAACAGGAGGTCACAGTTCAATTCCAGGTCAGGACGCGTGCCTGGGTTTTGGGCTTGGTTCCCCACAGGGGGCGTGCAGGAGGCAGCTGATCAATGATTCTCTCTCATCATTGATGTTTCTATCTCCCTCTCCCTTCCTCTCTGAAATAAAATATATATGTTTTTTTTAAAAAAGAAGAATATTAAGTATCATAAATCTTACACCTATGCTGGACTGTTCCCTCCCCACAACTACGCTCGTTAGAGACAAATTCTGCCAAATCAAACTGAGTCCTGCCGTGCGGAGACCACCCCAGGCCTCTGCCCAAGCCTCCCAGAGCTCCCGCCTAATTAAATCATCCGCAGGAAACAGAACAGTTAAAACCCAGGCTCCAGAAATAAATGCTGCGAAACAATGTTCACTCCGGAAACACTCAAATGACAAATGTAAATGCAAATGTTGGTATCATGGGGCAGGGATGCGCTATGTCCCTACAGTACAGTGAAATCCTTCACTTGTTATTCTTCACGTCCTGGGATCTGCAAGTGGCCGGGACTCTCCCAATGTAAATCCGCAACAATTTCCATGTCACTTCCACGGATTTCAAAGTACCGCATCCAGCAGCCTAATGATTAAAGTACAGATTTTTGAGCAGTAATGGGATTAATGTTAGTAATAGCTTCTTTTCATTTTGAATCATTTGATTAGATCCGAGTTTAATATTACATTAAAATTTATAGATATATCTGAGTAGTAATTCATAAGACTTTAATTATATAGATAGCTCACTTTGCATATTCTATTTTGCTTCTTCGTGATCTTAAAATATAGATTAATTTAGAAATCTAAACTAGTTTTCAAGTATCTCAAAAGCTTACAGACTGTTGGCATAGAACAGCGGTTCTCAACCTGTGGGTCGCGACCCCTTTGGGGGTCGAACGACCCTTTCACAGGGGTCGCCTAAGACCATCGGAAAACACATATATAATTACATATTGTTTTTGTGATTAATCACTATGCGTTAATTATGTTCAATTTGTAACAATGAAAATATATCCTGCATATCAGATATTTACATTACGATTCATAACAGTAGCAAAATTACAGTTACGAAGTAGCAACGAAAATAATTTTATCGTTGGGGGTCACCACAACATGAGGAACTGTATTAAAGGGTTGCGGCATTAGGAAGGTTGAGAACCACTGGCATAGAATATTGTTTTATGCCGATAAGGCTTGCTTTTCCTGTGGTTTCATGAGCATCAATATCGCACCAACATTCAGTGGGGGAACTGGTCATTAGTTCAGGTCTCACCCCTCCCTGGGAGGTTTCTTCTCAGGGAATGTCACATGACACCAACAGTTGTCACCTGCTAAGGGGCTTCTCAGGACTGAACCCAAATGCAGGCAGCCCCCTCTTAGCCCCCGCTTCCTTTTGTTCTAGGACCTTCCTGATTTTTCCCAGTGCAACTGCAGGTACATTCCCTCCAACGACAGAGGTGAAGTCGCGGTACACATCAGATAATCTCACTTGCATTTTCGATCTGTACATCCGGTTGATTTTTCCACATCATTAACATTTTTTATAACATCATTTTTAATGACTTGGAAATATTATGTGGATGGACTATAATTTAGTTAACCAAGCTATTCTTGTTGAATTAATTTATTTTATTTTTTAAAACAGATGACATCCAAGTAGATGAAATTATGTATAAGTTCATAATCATTTCATTTGGATAGATTCCAAAACGTGTAATTGGTATGTTAAAAAGAATATAAAATCTTGACATACTTACAGAAAGGCATTTAGGCACCATACACTTTATATTCAGATTAGCCATGTCCCTAAATCCTCAACAACAAACTGTATTGTTATTATTATTTCTTTGTCAATATAATAGGAAAATATAAATACTCCATTGTTTTAATATGAATTTTTTGGTGATCACTGAGGTTGAATATCATAGGTTTCTGGTTGTCTATGGAGACACATGGGAGGGAACTTTCTAAAAACAGCCCAGTTCAGAGGACATGTCTTCTCTCATCCGGAGAGCGCCCTCACTCTAGCTGTACATGAGTGACATTACATGTATAGGAATACAATGTGTAGTCAATTCAGTGAAGAGGAGAGTTCAGTCAAACACTCTGATCAAATTTGCTTTTAAAATAAAAAATAAATGTAGTGAAAAATTGTGAGACGAATTGTCACAAGTCGATGCAAATGGTTGAGGCGACTTCATTTTCTCTGCAAGATGTAACGTAAATCACTACTCTTATTGACACTTTTTGTTTCCTTTGATGAAGTATTACAATTTGAATATATTTAACCTTTTTAGTTTTAGTTTTTGTGCATTTACATTTTTTTCAAAAAATATTCAATTCAAATGACACGAACTGAAAATATTTTTTAAAATATTTTTTATTGATTTTTTTTTTTAGAGACAGGAAGGGAGAGGGGCAGAGAGATAGAAACATTGATGTGCTGCCTCCTCCATGCCTCACACTGGGGATCAAGCCTGAAACCCAGGCATGTGCCCTGACCAGGAATAGAACCACTGGCGACCTCCTGGTTCATGAGTAGATGCTCAACCACTGAGCCACACTGGCTGGGCTGGAAATATTTTTATCCCTGATTTTCAAATACATATTCAATGATCATTTACATGAAACAGGCCCATTCAGTCAAGAGGCTTTAAGTCTTATTGGTAGGAAATGGGACGTATTAAGATTGAGTTACCCATTGCCATGTAACAGATGATCCCACCAACCTTAGCAGCTTAAAACAAACCTTATCTCACATATCATATATATTTTAAATAGATTTTTATTGATTTCAGAAAGGAAGGGAGAGAGAGAGAGAGATAGAAACATCAATGATGAGAGAGAATCATTGACTGGCTGCCTCCTGTACGCCCTCTACTAGGGATCAAGCCTGCAACCCGGGCATGTACCCGGAATGGGAACCGAACCCTGACCTGGTTCATAGGGCAACACTCAACCACTGAGCCACGCTGGCGGGGCTCACACATTTTCTCAGGATCAGGAAGCCAGAGCCAGCTGAGCGGGTGGGGTGCCTGGCTCAGGTCTCTCATCGGGTGAAAGTGAAGCTATAGCCAAGCTGCACCCTGAGGACTTGACTGGGGCTGAGGGATGTACCTCCAAGTCCCTTCACGTGATGGTTAGCAGACCTCACTTATGCCCTTGGGAAGGGCTGCTGGGCACAGCTTCCCCCAGAATGAGAGAGACCACAGATAGAGTGAAGGGGAGGGGAGAGAGGGAAGGAGGCAGGAAGAGAGGGAGGGGTATTCATTTCGATAAAGGCTGTTACTTCAAGTAATTATTTACCATAAGCTATTGGTCACAGCTTAAATAAATGATGTCTGTGTTAAGCATATCAGACCCTAGCCATTTCTTTGAGCTGTCAGTAGCCTTGTTTTAGCACTCTGAATGACATAATCTTTAAGTGCCTAAACCTAAATATAGTTTAAGAGAATTTCTAATTCCTTATTTTTCTCAAAAAATACCTCCCATCCTCCATGTTTTCTTGAGGATTTAAATCAGAATCCTCTGTTAACTGTAAACGGAATGAAGACATTGAAATACAGAAATGTCTGATCATATTTTTTTTTTATGCATGAGTCCCCTTTCCTTCAGGAACTTAGCTTTCGTAATGAAATTCTTTATCCATCTTTTCTTTAATTTTGGTGAAATTTCAGCATGACTTCCCCTCCAGAGAATCACTTAGATAGTCACTCCATCTCACTTGGGACCGAAGTAGGATCAAGGGCATGGATTCAGGATTCAGGATTCTGTAATGCCTTTAATGTAGCCTATGTTGTGGTTGAATTTCTTTTTGTGTTCTTAAAGCAACAGAGCCATAACTGATCATATAACCTTATCTTATTCTAGGTCCCCTAAAAACCCAGGACAGAAGATCATCAAGAGAGTGATTGCCCTTGAAGGAGATATTATAAAGTAAGTACTGAAAACTGTCGGTATGAGTTAAAGTTATAAATAGCTACATTTTTGTTGAGTGTGAAACCACATTACATGGGAAGTACATGTCAAAGAGGACCAAAGCTTTGGAGACATTCCAGATGAGGTGGCCCATTCAACCATTTCGGGATGTAAGACAGACACAAACGTACTGGTCATATTACTGTCCTTTACCTGGGAGGCATGGGAGAAATACACAGCCATGAAACTCACATTAACCATGTTTTCTAAAATGATCATGAGATCATTGTCTTAAGATATTAGAATTATCATGATTGTTTTAGATGATGATGTCAAGGTTCATTTTAGAAACATTTAAGAACATTTTATTATTTTAGAAGCAAATACAGAGACTAAGCGGGGGCTTTTGTTATAATGGAGATAGGGAGGACATGGGAAAAGATATGAAACAAGTTCTGAATCACTCACAAAATAGTAGCTTTAGAAAACAGCTCGCCATCGGGTGTGGTAACAATGTGTAGTGATGTCTTATTTATTCAACTTGCTGCTAAATGCAGAACAACGTTTGAGAGTCAACAAGTAAGTTGATGGGTGTGACACATCGCATTTGGTTCTTACTTTAAATAAGTGTAGCCAGGTGTGCACAATGTCAGAGTGTGGGCGTCCAAACGCTCAGGAAACTATATTCAGAAAGTGTTCCAATCCTGTCTTTTCAAAAAGCCGGGTCCTAAAGCATCCGTGTTGGTGACCGTACAGATTAAGGAGCCGCAGTAAAATGAACGTTGGTGGGTTTGGGAGCAGAGGCCCAATGTGTGTGCTTATCTATAGCACAAACAGCAATAATCGATGCATCCAAATACATTCAATTTAAAACATTAGCCAGAATAAAGATTGGAGAAAGAAAAAAAAAAAGCAAATGAAAGAGATATTTACACGGACCCATTAGTTTCACCAAAATGTTTTTCATGGTTATTTGCTTTTTCTTATAAATCTGCTATGACTCATATGTAGAGAAGCACTGTTTTAGGAAAGCAGACAAAGTCCCAAAGTGCACCCCTCCATGTGAGTGACGCACCATCAGCATTCGGGGGCGCTGGTACTTGTCGCCGGGACGCCTGTACTTCTGCCTCACGGGTTTGCCAGGCCCTGTCCCCTCTCACCTGGTGAAACCCACTCTGAGGGCACTGGCGATCTGGGCTCCCGTGTCCTTGGCGACCTTAGTGAAGACAGCGTTTCGCCTTTGCAGGGGAACCCCGTAATATATCGCCGAAAAGAGGAAATGCTTTAGAGTGGAGAGGGCTGATCTGAATAGTTCACAGACTTGGGGCGGCCAGGTCAGCCTGCTGCAAAGGGTAACCCACCAGGGAGACGTGACCCACTTTATAAATCACTTCCTGTGGCCCTCCTGGTGCAGGAGAGCTCCGAGAAGGGGTTCTGGAAACCAGAACCGCCTGCTGGCCCCACGGGGCGGGGGAGTAGGTGGAGGAGCACCAGCATTTCAGAGAAGCGCGCCCTGCTCACGGCATAGGCATCGCCTTGTGGGCATGGCCGGGGCGCGGGGAGGACTCCCCTCACAGGCGTGGACATGGCCGGGGCGCGGGGAGGACTCCCCTCACAGGCGTGGACATGGCCGGGGCGCGGGGAGGACTCCCCTCACAGGCGTGGACATGGCCGGGGCGCGGGGAGGACTCCCCTCACAGGCGTGGACATGGCCGGGGCGCGGGGAGGACTCCCCTCACAGGCGTGGACATGGCCGGGGCGCGGGGAGGACTCCCCTCACAGGCGTGGACATGGCCGGGGCGCGGGGAGGACTCCCCTCACAGGCGTGGACATGGCCGGGGGCACGGGGAGGACTCCCCTCACAGGCGTGGACATGGCTGGGCCACAGGCAGAGCCTCAGGCGCTCCTCTCCTCGGGGACTGGTCAAGTGAGGGTCCTTAAAGTCCAGCGGCTATCTTGTAAAATGCCAAAACACCCTAATTTATTGAAAATCACTCCCTTGTATTAGCAAAAAACAATCCATCGAATCACTAGAAATTAAACCTTTTAAAGCTGTTGGTTTTAAATGTGCTGTTGAAGATATGGAAATCAATATTAGCCAATCACAGATACTTGGATCACATTATGTTCCGGCAGATGAAGCTTTACGTGAAGAAAAATAGAACCGAATTGAGCTTTTCCCAATATGACGGGAACGATGCTTGTTGAGTAGCCTCCCTGTCAGGCTCGCTGCAGGGGCTGTGAGGCCGGAAGCCGGTGTCTGCGGGGCTGTGTGGAGGCCGTGACTGACGTAGGGCATCGGGCAGGGCAGGAGCTAGGAGTGTATGCTGTCCTAGAGGGAAGGACAGAATGCAAATGTGTGTCCCGGGCCTTGGAAAAGATTGGTGCAGAGAACGTTCTAGACCACGGACGCCGATGGGAGCGGACAGTGATGGCTCGGAGGACCTGTGGCTGTTTGTGCGCTGGCCTTGGCTGGCGGGGACTGGGGCGGAGGTTGGCAGGAGTCTCTGAGGCCCTTCAGCCTGGTTTCATGTGAACCCTGCGTTTTTCCGAAGCACGTGGCATGGCGCTTCCTGTTGAGTATTTAAGGCCTGGCCAGTGCTGTCACTTAGTAAGGGCCGGAGCAGTGACATAAAGCGCCCAGGGTCTGTCCCACGGTGTAGTTACACCAACTAAGAGGCTTTTGTGAAAAAGCATCCATTTCCCTGTGCTGTCAATCAGAGAAATTATTAATATTGTCTGGGCATCCTTAGCTGCTTCTTGCTAAAGAACAACAATTATTTTTCACTAAATAATTACAGATGGGTAGGGAACCCATGCCTTTTTGCAAATATTCCTTTTATGTAGTCATAGGTGATTACTTATCACTCTACTGTTATAGCAGTGAATAAAAATGGAATTGCTAATAAAACTGTCCGTCTTAGCAGTAGGTATTTCTTACTAAACATCAGAGAGATAGTCACCCTGAATTTATATGCAGAAATAAATGTTAATCTCAATTTTTTTAAAGTCCAAATTATTCCTGTCATAAACGGAGTGATGTGGGGAGGTTTCCAGAGGCACTGCCCCCGACGCAGTGCGTACACTGTGACTCGGGAGATGCAGCCGGTGCTGGGATCCCCGAGCCATTGAGGTGGAGCTGCTCTTTCCAATAATGGTGACGCCTGTGACTGTGCGTGTCTCCCCCCGCCCCCCAGCGGCTTCTTTTGTTTCACTTTCTACCTTAGCCTACCTGTCTCATGAATGGGATTCCGCTTTAGATACATGAATCTTCCATATTCATTCATTCATTCATGCACATAATTCACTTCCTCAGTCGGTGTGGTCGTCCAGGTCATGAGCACCGACTATGAATCCAGACCGCCCTGATGCGGATCCCAGCTTTGCCACGTGGAATGTTACTTTACCAAATTACTTCACCCTCTCAACCTAGTTTTCCTCACTTGGAAAATGCAAATTATCATAGCACATTCTCCACAGAGTTTTCTTGAGAGTTCCATGAAGTAATGGGTATAATTTGGTTAGCATGGTGCCTAGCCTATAAGTATGTTTCCAGTAAATATCAGATTTCATTGTTAGTCATTACCGTGACTTAATTATTATATATTGAGTGTTTACTATGTACTAGACCACTGTGCTGGATCCGGGATTATAAGCATGACAAGCTGCAGATAGTTCTTGTCTTTGGAGCTTACAGTCGGGTGGAGAAACAGGACAGGTGACCAAGAAATGGAACAGCACCGAAGCCCAGCCACGGTGGGTGTGCCAGCAGCCCCTGGGGCTCAGGTAGAGGAGCATCGGTCCACCTGAGGTGGGCGGGGGGCTGGGGCGGAAAGAACTTCCGGGTTGACATTTGAGATGAGAAGAAAATCTACAGCCTCCCCTTAACCAGGACAGCATGGCTCAGTGTGGACAATCACACAGTCCTGGAGCACCCGACGTGAAAAGGAGAGGGCCCCAGGGTGCCAGGGTGTCGGGGGGCGGGGGGACTTCTAATGGATGTGTCAGAGTAGGAGACCAAGAGGATTGAAACATATTTACCGAATGGCAGTTTTTTCTTTGAATATTCCACACACAAAAAAAACTAACACATACTTGAGATATATCTGTAAGGATTTATGTTTCCCAATGTGTAAGTTATGCAGGTATTGCTAACTGGTCCACTAGGCAGGTGTTTGAAAATATGGCAAGTCCAGAATTGCTTATTTAGTGCCGAAATACTAAGTAACAGTCCCAGGGAAACATACACAAAGGTACCCTGGAGGTACTGTCGGGTGGCTATGATACTGAGACAAAACCATCTATAGGAAACTGAAGGCAAGAGCGTGAGAATGAATATTAAAACAATGTCTCCGTTATGTAATATTCTCATTTAAACTCACTATATCTGCGAGGAAGTGTTAGAACCGTCATGCCCTCTCTCGGCAGTCCATGGGCCGAAACAACTGGGACGCTTCAGGCAGGAAACCCATTGGCTTAGCTTCATTAGGAAAAAAACTCTGTAGGGGGGCCCCAGCAGGGCTCTCTGGTCCATGCCTCCTTGCTTCTCTCTAAAGGGGTCATTCTGCCCCACCGGTGTGGCTCAGTGGTTGAGCCTTACCCATGAACCAGGGAACCAGGAGGTTACGCTTTGATTCCTGGTCAGGGCACATGCATGGGTTGCAGGTTCGATCCCCAGTAGGAGGCAGCAGATCGATGATTCTCTCTCATCATTGTTGTTTCCCTCTCTCTCCCTCTCCCTCTCCCTCTCCCTCTCCCTTCCTCTCTCTGAAATCAATAGAAACATTTTTAAAAAATAATTAAATGAAAGGCAGTATTGTTTGTAACTGTGAAGCCTTTGGCTAAGCTCCTTTTCTGTCTTCTTGGCTGGCTTTGGGGCTAAACTCTTCAGTTCTGCGTGAGCCGCAGCCCCGACAGACCACGTGCGGAGCTCCTTGGGGTCCATTCCCAGCGGGAGCGTCACGCGTGGGGCGGGCTGGTGTAGTGGTATTTTGGCTGCTGCCTTAATCACATGTCTGAGTCGCATAACTTTCTGAAGTTGTGAACTCCGAGTAAAAGTATGAGAAATGCTAACTTTCGATGTTCCTTTGAACTAAATATTGGTTTTTATTTTTTTCTCTGCTCACAGTCATGCACATCTGTCAAATATTTTGAAAAGACATAAGTATAATTATCGCGGTAGGACACTGAAAAGGTTGTCTTAAAATACCGTTTTAACTAAACTCAAAAAACATGTTGGGAAGATTCAGGAGTCTTTCTAACCTGAATAATTACTAAATAATGAAGGAGCAGATAGCGCTTCTATTTCTGTGTGATTTTAGTTGACCTTGTTTAAACTTAAAATTGACCACAGTTTCTCTTTTAATATGTTTGGAGTGAGAATTTCTTGCAGGGAGCAGGTGTGTTTAAAGCATTAATTTAATTAGCTGTGGATGCTTTTAGAGTTTTATAAAAAATTTTTGTATAGCTTTTTTTAGATGGCTAAGGAAAATGGCATGATAGAGTGTTCCCCTTGGAGCAAGATGATAAGAGGTTTAGTCTCTGCTCTGGTCTTTATACGCTGTGTGATCTGGAGCACTCTGAGTATTTTTTTCTTTTCCAATTTCTCTATTTTCAGGGTTCTTTGAAAGACAAAATTAGGAAAAATAATATATGTACCAGCTCTTTGTAAACTTCAGCACACCATCAACGTTTAGTGCAGTGCTAACTAATTTCCTACGTGAAGTAACGGACATACCTTGGTGAGCACAGGGCCAGCCCAGCGCTTAGCAGAATGCCCTGCCCACTTTAGAGTACCGATTGTTTGGGTTCTCATTGAAATGATTTGGTTATACTGCTCAGTTAAGACATAGGTCGTATTTTATGAACCCTAAAGTTGGAAGGAAAACACTTTTTATTTAATTTCTTTATTTAAAAACATGTTTAATCTTTATTATTGAGAGTATTACAGATGTCTCCCATTTTCCCCCTATTGGCCCTCTCTGCCCAGTTCCCGCCCCCTCCCCCCAGCCTTCACCACACTGTCGCCTGTGTCCATGGGTTATGCATATATGCGTGGAAGCTCTTGGTTATTCTCTCTTAAAACCTGCCATGCACGTGCTCCCACGCGGGCTCCCGTGTCTTTGGGGTCCTGACTGCTTCCTCCTGCACAGTTACCCCAATGAGATGCTCCTCGCGTGGTTCTTTCTGATGTCGGTCCCTGCTGCGGTCTGCAGCAGCTGATGACACACAGCGTGGCTTTGCAGGCCGCTCTGTCTCTGTCAAAGGTACTCAGGTCAGATGAAAGCAGCTGGTAAATGCATGCTCTCATTTACTTAAAAATCACAGGTCAGTGTTAGTACTAGATTTTGCTCACGGCCCGTGGTTTGCCAATCCTCGGTCTGTATTATCTACTCTTATTCCCTTACCGTGGAGTCAGTGGGGACTACCGAACTCCCTTCTCGTCCTGGCCAGTAGTTTACAGGGGAGAGAGGACTTAGCCTCAGGGCCGAGGGCTCTCTGGCTATGTCCTGGCTGAAGCAGAGGCAGTGGGGAGGGCAATACCGAGCTGCTGCTCCAAGCGAGACCTTGGCTGAGCAGCTAGAAGCCACGTGGGTGCGTCTGGACAGTGAAGACCTTAGTCTTGAGCTGGACGGGAAGAGCTATCACACCCTGTGGCACGTGCTCACTGGGGAGCCCCCGCGAGGCCCATAAAGAGCAGAATAACTTTCATTGCCCGATGGTTTCTTCTTAATACAAAAGGGATAGCCCTGCACTTGGGGAAACTCCGAATACCACCCACCCCACGCTGCTTGAGCTCCGCTCATCACCCAGGCCTCAGACTTCCTTCCAGTTATCTTGTGGCTGAATTTTTTAGCTCCGCCTGCTTGTGTTGGACCAAACTGAGAGATCCTCCCTTCCCCCAGCTGGTGGGTGGAGTATGACGTAACCTGCAGCCCAGAAATACCTGAGTGACTAACCATGTACCTTATATGGACTATACATTGAACCACCAATCAACACCTGCCAAATCCAGTGGTCTGCAAACTGTGGCTCAGCAAACAGCGGCCCGCGAGCCACATGCGGCTCTTTGGCCCCTTCAGTGTGGCTCTTCCACAAAATACCGACTTCTGCACATGGGCCACGAAGTTCCAATCGCACTGTAGGTGCGCGCCCGCACGTGGTATTTTGTGGAAGAGCCACACTCAAGGGGCCAAAGAGCTGCATGTGGCTCACGAGCTGCGGTTTGCCGACCACGGCCCTGAGCCCTTGTTCCTTTATGGACCATACATTAAGCCACCAATCAGTGCGTGCTGCGTACACTAAGCCCCCATTCCTTCCCATCCCTCCCCTCAGAAGAGGTGCTCACCTCTGCACGGGTTGCTGTTCTCTTGCGAGACAGCCCGGCAGGTCTTTCCCCTAATAAAGCCTGTAGTCCTGGTTTTCGGCTCCCGACGGGTCTCTCACAAGCCAGTAGTACAGAGAAGAAGGAACTAATATCCTATAGCGGGTATATGTTTTTCTAAAGCAATTTAGTTGCTCACTTCATTTTGTTATGGAAAGTATTCACATGTAATCTAACCTATTCTGACAGATACCTATGTACATATTAGTATCTTAGGCACCTGCAGCAATTATTCCCATATTTAAAATGTTGGTTTTGACACTAAAGTCTGTATTTGCAGTTTTGCAACATTGGAAAATGTTTGTTGACAACAGTATTCATTGTAAATTGTTCATTTAAAAAAACCTGTCATGCTAGTTTTTTCTCCCTGCACAATGAACCTGCATGAGCTTCTAAATGGTTTATGCTAGCAGAACTAATAAGATTTTGAGATTGATCATCCTTGTAATTGTGATTCAAATGAGAATTTGAATGAAAATAATTAATATTTTTCATTAGTAAGGGCTGACAGTTGTTATTTTCTTTCAAAAGAGGAAACTGATGGAAGTCGTGTATTTAGGGTATGAAGGTTGTGTTCTGTGTGATGGAGGCTGTGTATTTAGGGTGTGAAGGTTGTGTTCTGTGTGATGGAGGCTGTGTATTTGGGGTGTGAAGGTTGTGTTCTATGTGATGGAGGCTGTGTATTTGGGGTGTGAAGGTTATGTTCTGATGGAAGTTGTGTATTTGGGGTGTGGGGGTTGTGTTCTGTGTGATGGAAGTTGTGTATTTGGGGTGTGGGGGTTGTGTTCTGTGTGATGGAAGTTGTGTATTTGGGGTGTGGGGGTTGTGTTCTGTGTGATGGAAGTTGTGTATTTGGGGTGTGGGGGTTGTGTTCTGTGTGATGGAAGTTGTGTATTTGGGGTGTGGGGGTTGTGTTCTGTGTGATGGAAGTTGTGTATTTGGGGTGTGGGGGTTGTGTTCTGTGTGATGGAAGTTGTGTATTTGGGGTGTGGGGGTTGTGTTCTGTGTGATGGAAGTTGTGTATTTGGGGTGTGGGGGTTGTGTTCTGTGTGATGGAAGTTGTGTATTTGGGGTGTGGGGGTTGTGTTCTGTGTGATGGAAGTTGTGTATTTGGGGTGTGGGGGTTGTGTTCTGTGTGATGGAAGTTGTGTATTTGGGGTGTGGGGGTTGTGTTCTGTGTGATGGAAGTTGTGTATTTGGGGTGTGGGGGTTGTGTTCTGTGTGATGGAAGTTGTGTATTTGGGGTGTGGGGGTTGTGTTCTGTGTGATGGAAGTTGTGTATTTGGGGTGTGGGGGTTGTGTTCTGTGTGATGGAAGTTGTGTATTTGGGGTGTGGGGGTTGTGTTCTGTGTGATGGAAGTTGTGTATTTGGGGTGTGGGGGTTGTGTTCTGTGTGATGGAAGTTGTGTATTTGGGGTGTGGGGGTTGTGTTCTGTGTGATGGAAGTTGTGTATTTGGGGTGTGGGGGTTGTGTTCTGTGTGATGGAAGTTGTGTATTTGGGGTGTGGGGGTTGTGTTCTGTGTGATGGAAGTTGTGTATTTGAGGTGTGGGGGTTGTGTTCTGTGTGATGGAAGTTGTATATTTGGGGTGTGGGGTTGTGTTCTGTGTGATGGAAGTTGTGTATTTGGGGTGTGGGGGTTGTGTTCTGTGTGATGGAAGTTGTGTGTTTGGGTTGTGTTCTGTGTGATGGAAGTTGTGTATTTGGGGTGTGGGGGTTGTGTTCTGTGTGATGGATGTTGTGTGTTTGGGTTGTGTTTTGTGTGATGGAAGTTGTGTACTTGGGGTGTGATGAGTAGCAGCAGGTCATTAGCTTCAGGCTTCTGCAACTGGACACCTGGGAACCAAGGAGATGTCTCTGCTTATTACACAAATAAATTCTGCTCCCTGAGCTGTGAGAGCGGACTGTGCTGTGCAGCCCGAGCAGGAGCAGCGGAGGTACACACAGGCCCTCACCGCTGCCCCTCTGGGCGTGTGGGTATTTCCCGGGAACATTTCTGGAGTCTGGATTTCAATGTTACACACATCAGAAAGGAAATGCCTGTTTAATCTTTCACTGTAACATGAAGAGGAGCAAGTGATACATCGTGGGATGGAGTTCCGTAGGAGAGAAAGCCCAGCTGAAAGATTTTCTATTTGAGATGAAAGTGTCATAAGCAGTACATTTTACAAAAGCCTGGAATTGGATAATGGAAGAGGAAATGAATGAATGGCTTTGGATTTAGCATCTGTATGGGAAAGTAAGGTGACCGTTAATGGATTTCTGAGGCTGTCTTTGGGGGATTATGTAAATCAAACCTGATTGTAAATCTAACCCAACTATCATTGAAATCAGGAAAATGCTTTCTGCACGGTGGAAATTGAAATGACTCCTGACTTTATAATGTTCCTGAGCTCTGATCATCTCACAGGACTTTCCAAAACGAATGCTTTCTTTCAAAATTAAAACTTGCAACATCCCTAGCAATAAAGTGGAGGAAGTCAAGGAAAATGTGATAATGAAACTTACAGGAAAGTTTCGCTTTCCACATTTCCAGCTGCTATATGAACATGCCACTGCATGGAGCCAGGAGGAACGTGTACACAGCATTACTCTGATGGCACCTCGCCCTCAGGAGCACCGGGGTCTCAGCCACACTGAGCTGCCGGGTCCTGGCTGCTGGGCACCTGCTCACCTCCAGCTGCTGCCACAGGGAGCACCTTCCTTTAGCCCTGTTCCCTGTGCCTGTGCTTGGCCGACTCCTCCTCAGCGCTTCCGTCTCTAGGAATGTCCTGGTGGGAGGAATACCGGGTTCCCTGCAGCATTGTGTGCAGCAGACAAAGACCAGAACCCTCTAATGGCGCCTCAGTGTAGTGAGGACATGTGATGCATCCATAGAATCAAACACTCGGGAGCAACGCAGAGGAAAAGGGGAGATGTGTGTGCACACGCGCGCGCACACACACACTCACACACACACTCACACTCTTGTATAGGAGTATGTGTGCTCTCAGATCACCCACACACACACACACTCTTGTACAGGAGTATGTGTGCTCTCAGATCACACACGCACACTCACACACACACTCACACTCTTGTATAGGAGTGTGCGTGCTCTCAGATCACACACACACACACTCACACTCTTGTATAGGAGCGTGCGTGCTCTCAGATCACACACACGCACACTCACACACACACTCACTCTTGTATAGGAGCGTGCCTGCTGTCAGATCCTGGCCACCCACCACTGTCGCACCCCAGTCATTTCTGGGACTTCTCTCCCACACTCTGCCACCTGAACTGGTGGAAGTGCTGAGTAAGGAGTAAGGGGGTGACGTGTGCCCTTAGAGAGGGAATGAGAGGGCTGGAAGGTCAGGGTGTGAGGGAGATTTCCCACTATCTTTCCTTTAATATTGTAGGGTTTTACCCTCAGGAAAGAATATCTCGCCTCCCCTTGGTTCCCCCGTTATTCCCCCTCCTCCTCCTCCCCTCCCCCTCTTCCTCCTCCTCCCCCCTCCCTCCCTTCCTCCTCTTTCCCCTCCTCTTTCCCCTCCTCCTCCCCCTCCTCCTCTTCCTTTCTCTCTCTCTCACACACACAATATACACAGACGCGTATTATATGTATAGATATATACATACACATGCACACAAATGTGTGTGTGTGTAAACCAAAGATTCAAACCTCCTGTGGCTGGATTAGCCCCTTTGGGCCCCTGCGGTCCTATGCTCACTCTCTCCCGGGGGGGCAGCTTTTCATGTTCACCTTCTTCCCCTGCCCCCTCCTGGCTACACCCATGCACACGCACAGCACTCACTGTGGGCTAGAGACACACTGTTCCAGATTTTCAGACTCCTCCATGTTTTCCTATATCTGCTCTGTGTCATCCTGAGCGTGGCAGGCGCTTCTTCATCCCCACCCATTCAGCACCCATGTCCTTCCCCCGGAGGGGTCAGTCGGGGCGTCTCCTCGGTATCCCCAGTGCTTTCGTAACCCCCAGGTGTCCAGCTGTGCCGGAGCCCCGGTGCAGGCCTCTCCGAGGTCCCTGGGCTCAAGGGCAGCTCTCCTTTCTGGAGCCCAGCCTCTAGCGCAGCCCCTCATGGGACCTAGAGCATTGCTCAGCGTGGAGCTGTCCAAGGTGATGACTGCAGAGAGCTCCGCATATTTATAAAACTTCGTTCCGAACACCACTCTGGGAGATGTTTCTGTTTGTTCTGGAAATAGTTCAACGCAGACCAGTTGTATCAACCCCGACTCCTTATCTTAAAAAGCGCACGCTCTCTAGTGGGCTGAGCGGCAGTGTTTCACGTCGCTGAACATTCAGGAAAGCCCGGGGTGAGGAACACCAGCCTCAGCCTCTGTTTCCTTTGCTCTCTCAGCAGAAAAATGCTGCCGGGCTGTCCCTGCACAGCAGCGGGATGAGAACACGCCTGTCGATTGCAGAACAGTTTGCAATGGCCCTGCCTCAGTCAGCCAGGCTGACTCCTCTGATAACCAGCTGCCCCCACACCCCATGGAGCGTGCCCCCCACTCTGCTGTGGGTGCGGATGGGGTACAGGAGCCTCCACTCCATCACTTACCTCTCGGGCTCAGGCTGGCGGGGGAGTAATAGCCACAGGGAGAAGGAGAGCAAGCCTGGTGGGGCCACGGGCGGGTCTTACAGCTTTGATTTGGAAGGAGCTCATATAATTTCCCCTCTCCTGGCGTTGGCCAAGACAAGGCAGGTGGCAAGACTGACAGCAATGGGCATGTGCAACCCTCCCTCGGGAATAGGAAGTACATATTTTCTACAAAAATACACTTTAGCAAAGTCTCTCCTAGTGCTCTTCTGGAGAAAATGAGTTGATTTTGGCTCTTGCATCGATGTGCATATTCAGCACACAAACAGCACAACGGTGGGGAGAGGGGCTAACTTAGTGACTCTCTTTCCAGGGATTGGTTATTGGAAGGGCCTAAAAATACACAGGATACGTCCCTGCACAGTGGTCAGGTCTGCTTGCTGGGGAGAAAGCTGTGGAGTCGGGATAGCACAAAATTAACTGCATTAGCTGACGCCTGAATGGATTTTGTATTATTATTTTAAAAATCTTACATGTAAAAGTGTACTATGGGAGGATTCATCACATCTGTTTGCCCTTTAGTTCTTGTCATTTCAGATATTTGTGGTATCTATCTCTCTATCTAACTTATATACATAATAGAGGCCTGGTGCACAAATTTGAGCACGGGTGTGGTCTGTAGGCCGGGCCGGCGATCAGGGCCAAGCCGATCAGGGCCTGCCGGCTGTGGGGAGGGATGGGAGAGGGACCGCAGGCCAATTGGGGCCTGTTGGCCGGGGGAGAGGGATGGGGTGCGGGAGGTTGGCCGCCGGCCCTGAGGAGGGAGCCAGCCCTTGGCCCCCTTGGGAAAGGGGCCACGTCTGCTGCCACCCACCCCAGTTCCCCATCCCAGCCCAGGGCTCGAAGGCCCCGGCAGGGTAGGGAGAGGAGGTGACAGTCACTGGGTGGGGTGTGGAAGGAACAGATGCCAATGCCGGGCCCGCCACT
>NW_005367809.1:2950317-2959334 GCF_000412655.1 Myotis brandtii | reverse complement strand
CCTCGCTGCTGCGCCACAACTGCAGTGGGCGGGCGGTTGGCTGTGGGAGCACGTTGACCACCAGGGGGCAGCTCCTGCGTTGAGTGTCTTCCTCCTGGTGATCAGTGCGCATCATAGTGACTGGTCGACCGGTCATTCCGGTCATTCCAGTCGTTCGGTCCTAACGGTCCCTTAGGCTTTTATATATATAGATGTGCAATTATTTAATGAGTAGCTATTTCCATGGGTGATGATGAAGTGGTGTCCCTGATCACTCACACCCCTTGGGAGCTGGGTGTGTCAATAGCACCCAGAAGTCGTGCAGAACCCGCTCAGCCCTGTGCTTCTATCGTGTTTTCTAGCCTCCCGCCTATTGATTTGATTTTCTGTCTCCTGTTTGTTCTTCCATGCGGCTGTCATTTTATTCTCAGAGAAAAGAAATGTGCCCGAGCCCCGTGCGGGTCTTAGGCTCCCGGCTTGGGAGTGGCTTTCTTGTCTGCCCACGGGATACGAGCTGCGGATGCCCTGGGCTGTCAGTTCCTCTGCTGGTGGATTACTTCTCATCCACCACCTTTTACACATATATTCATTAGGATCAGATTCTAAGAAAGGATTACGTATTTCAAGGGAGGAAAGTCATGCTGGTGTTTCTGAAGTGTACACAGCTGTTGAACTTTAATTAAACAGGTTTGTAGGAGAGGGGACTGGAGACCAAGCTCATAAAACCAGACAGATATATGCTTTGCAAATGAAGAAGAAAGCTAAGCCGAGCATCGCAGCTTAATATTAATTTTTAAAATACTTCCAGTGTATTTGTTGTAAATCTTGACACTGCTATTGTGTGTAGGTTTTATTTTTGTTTTTTAGTTTTTTATGGGTTATTCTGCAAGCTAAGACAAGCATTTGAATGCAAAGGATTCCTAGTCATTTGGAAAATTGTAAGATCTTGCCACGTTATGTTCATATGTATTGCGAGAAACTTAACTCTTGAAGGAAATGTAACTCAGGAATGAAGGTCACTGGTGAACTTATACTTTGGAAATAGAATGTGTTATATAAGCCACAAACATAATCTAAAGCCACCCACTGTGTTTTTTTTAATAAAGTATTTGATTACCAGACGATTGTGTACACAAAACCAGACTGAGAAACACACTTCACGTTCAGTTGTGGTGTTTTTGAGCTTGTTCTTAAGTCTTTTAACCAAGTTAGGATTTTTAAAAAATGATTAAAGGGTAGCTATGCCGTTTTAACAAAAATGCACTCATCATTATGTTCTCACAATCCTGTGAAGCAGGAGGAATAAAACCCCAATAAATTAGACTTTGTTGCCACACTGCTGGACCCTAGGAAGCTTGCCGATGCGCCCAGTTATTGAATGCGTCCTTGATTTTCCTTTGTTCCGTTGTGCGCGGGCTCTGCGAGGGAAAGGTTTAAAGATTTGGATCTCATCTTCTCAGTAGGGAAGACCTGGAGGGAGAGCTTTAAAAGCAGACAGGTGTTTAAATTAAGCCTGCTGAGCATGGATGCAATCAATAGAATCAGATTGTGACTTAGTGAAATGATTCACAAGTTTCAACCTCTGGCTCCTCATTCAGGAATCAGAATCCCGCTCTCTTCTCCAAATAGAGCTGTAACCCATGCATTAAGCACTGACTCCCTGCTTTAATGCACTAATGTCACGGTAAAAAGTTCGCCCTTTACTCAGCCATAACTGGAAAGATCTCTTTTGCTTGTGTTAAGCAAAAGGGTCACAGCTCTGTTCGTTGGGGAGACCAGCAAAGAACAAGGAGCTGTGTGAGACCACCCATAGTTTGCGCAGACAGTCACAGTGGCTGCAAATAAGTGGGGACTCAGAAGCAGATTATGCTGAACAACGAAGACTGTGCGGCCACGTTGTCTCATGAGGTTCGGCTGATAGGATAGACTGTGCAGCCAGGATATGTCATCCCCAGAGTGTCCCTGAGAATGGCTATTTCTCCCAGTGGGACGCTGGGGAGAGTGAAGTGCTTCCTTTCTGCTGGACCTTTGGAGAAACGCCCAAAGCTCTCCTCTGAGAGATGCATGCACCAAAAAGGGGCCTTTACTTAGGTCCCGATTTCCACGTTAAAGACAGTAGGGTCACTGGCCGTGCAGAACGTGTCTCCACGGTGCGCGTCTCCTCTGTCTTCCCGATGGACGGAGACCGTGATGACTGGTCCCCTGAGCACTCTGTCAGGCCGCCGTCCTTCCTGCAGCCGCTGTCAGCAGGCGAGGTGCTCACGTGAAGACACCACTCACACGCATATTCTCCATCCAGACTTTCTAAGTGCCTTGATGTTTATCTCCGGAGCTATGTGGTTTTTCTTTCTCCTGAACCTGAGGCATTTCCTGGGAGTCAGATGGGTCAGCCCAGATCCTGGGCTCCCACAGGAAGCCTGCTGAGGGGGCCGGCGCTTCTAAAGAGGCTTGTTGTCCTTGCTTCATTGCGAATGTAGTGTAGGGGGAGATGCACGCGTATAACTTCAGAGATCGAGTTGGGTTCATGGATGTCACACGTGGAGAAACTGAGACCCGGGGAGCTGGGGGAACGGCCCTGGCCTATGTAGCTAGCTCACGAGCTCAACCTCTGCCCCCCGGGTGCACCCTTGCTCACGCTGCATCAAAGGATACTCAGTGGAAACCTATCCCGTTGTCCTTTGTTCCATTGGGTAGATGAGTGGTTGGACGAGATCTCTAAAGACCTTCTTTACTTCCGAGAGTCTGTAGCTTTGCGATCTCTAAGAAACAGCCACCAACTAAGTATATATGACATGCTATTTCTCTTTGTCCGTGTTATTACATAAACATTTGTTAGTTTCTAATGTTGTGAATGGTTCCCCCACTGTGATGTTTCTGAAATGAGAGCTCCCTTAAAGAGAGGCTTGGGGCCCGTGAGTGATGGACAGTTTGTACCCCTGTAGGGACCGCCTGCGTCCATGAGGTCAGTGTCACGTTGGCCCCCTCAGAAAGCAGCGGGGCGTGCTCCTCTGCTGTGTGTCTGCGGGGGTTCGCCACGGTCTTCCCTGTGTGAGATCCCTGCGGCTGCCCTTGGGCGTTGGGAGTCCTGTTGTTGCCGGAATGAGTTCGGGGAGATGGCCACATTTCAACTGAACCACCGTGTTGTACCCTAATGCCTGCTTGCATGGCTGCACATAGTAGGGATGCTTTTCTAGGGGAAGATATCGTTGTCTTCCCTCCAATGGGGACGGAGTAGAAGTCATGTATCTTTTTCCAGCTGAAGATCCAAGAAGAGGTTTGCTCACTGCTTCATAGTGTTGGCAACATTGCTTCCCAGGTGGCCCGGGAAACCATGGGGTCCCAGAGCACGAGGAGTCTCGGTGCGTTACTTTTTGACCCTCACACACTAGCTTTATGATTTGGGGACCACTTGCCTTCTTCCTGCAATTCTGCATGAGATCAGGGATGTTTAAAACCTGACCACACACAGAAGCTCTTAAGACACTGTTAAAAGCACAGAATCCTGGAAATTACCTCAACTCAGGTTTAAAACCTGACCACACACAGAAGCTCTTAAGACACAGAATCTTGGAAATTACCTCAAATCAACTGAAATGGGAACACTAGGAATGGAGCCCGTAACTGTACAATTTTTAAAAGCTTACTTGGGACACTTTAAAGAAACAAACAAAACAGGCTGTGTCCCAAGCAAAACTGATTGAATATGCATGGACGGAGGTGCCCACTGCCTATCCCGCCCGCCCCAGGTCCCCGGGTGGCTCTCATCTGCGGATCAGGTTGAACCACTGCTTTAGACTTTATTCTGTCTCTAGGATTCAGCAGTTTTTGCTTTAAGCTTTGCTCTTCAGGAGCAAATAAAAGAACCCCTGCCTGTCGTTTGTATGTTCGTGAGTGAAGTGGTCTGGTGACCTCTGTCTGTGTCAATTTCCGCATCGCTGTACTGGAAGCTTGCCTGTAGTGGTGCGGGGAGACTTTCTGATAGATTCCAGGAAACTGCTTTGCATAGAAAATGATCTAAAGTGCAGATCTCCATCCATTCTGTCTTACTCTGGGCTATCTCATCTTCTGGGAGAGCTTGCATATTACATTTTAGGATATTCTTCTCCTTGGGTGGCCATTAGAAAAAAAAATCAATTTTCTTTTTAATCAAAACTCCATCGATGCTTACCTTGTTGAAATGTGCAAGCCATAATTGGCATACATATATGAATTAGTTGTGGAGGGACTGTTTGGATTTCTTGTTGTTTCATTTAAAGGAAAGTGTTTATGGGAAGGGTATTTTTAGAAAAGATACGTGTTATTATTTCCAAGTCAGCCTGTCTCAGAAAACGCCGTCACAGAGCTCTTATCCACTATCCTTTAACTGTATTGCTTTTATTATGAAATGTCTGCCCACCCAACTACACTGAATTCCTTAGCCAGGAAGTGTTTGGGGGCCATGGTTTCATGCCCTTCCCTCTCAGCTGGCACCTAGCACAGTGCTGACCACGGTTGGTAGATTGGTGTGCCATGAATGTTGAATTGGGCCTTGAAAACTGGGACTGTGTTTAAGGAGAGGAAATCCCGTTAGATTGTTTTGCCTCTGCCTAAAAGAGGATGGCATGGAAGCTGGGGGATGAGAAGGTAGGAAGGCTGCACGGATATGCACAAGGGGAGGAGGCAAACAGGAAGTGAGGTCTGGGAGGGAAGGCATGAGGGACAGAAAGGGAGAGGGGAAGGGCCAGGGGTACCAAGGGGAAAAAGAAGGTGGCTCAGATGACAGGCGGCCATTCCATATGACTCCCAAATTGTTCAATAAGCCTTTTTAAATTCAAATGTTTGGTGTATTCGGATTTCTTGTGTCGATGTAAGAAACCTCCAAACCTGTAGAGAAATTTGTATTAGAATTTGTTTGAGACAAAATGATGACGTTGCCAGGAAGCAAGATCTCAAATGGGCTGGAGAATGAAAGTTTTGCAATTGCCCTTCCTCCCTCCCTCCCTCCCTTCCTTCCTTCCTTCCCTTCCTTCCTTCCTTCCTTCCTTCAACTGTGCATAGTAATCAGAAGATTTGCATTATGCTCCCTCTCTCTGCTTCTTCTTTCTTTCTTTCTTTCTTTCTTTCTTCCATTTGAATCTAAGGAGGGAACTAGGGTGATTACATGGAAGTGGGAGAAAGCAAGGTAGGGATTGGATTGCAGGATAAATAACAAGATTATGTGCTCTCCTGAGGGTGGCTACACTTCCAAGAGGCCTGAAAAGGAGGCATTTCAAAGGTGTGTTAACCTAGCTGCATAGAAACAGTGGCTATGCAGTTGAGCCATATGATATTTTCATCTTGGAAGTCAAAAAATGGTCAAACATGAGCAAATGCATGCCATCTGGGTTATGTCAGCTGGAGTCCTCTAGTTTGTGACTCTGTTTGCCCACACACTGCAGACGAGGTGACCAAGCGCCCAGGGCACACTCCTCTTAGGAACATTCACAGCCTGGACCTTCCTCACACATGCCAGTCCTTGCTGTCCTTGCTGTCTGTGCTTGTTTACATCGTTACTTAGGAACAGAAATCTGAAGAGGGAGAATGTGTACTTTTTCCTTATTAAGAAAGAGCCTCTGGGGCCGGTGCTAACCTCATCAATAGTCCAGTTCCAAGGGCCTGGCCTGTGGAGTGAGATGAGAAGAAAGGCTGGAAACCTCTCTTGGACCAACATCATACAGTCGGGGCTTTTAGCATCAAAGATGAAAATTGTGGAGCAAGACAGCAGACTTTTACAAAATCTTCCAAGTCCTGTGTTAAAAGAGCACATACTTTTTATAAAATCATCACGAGCCTGGCCAGTGTGGCTCAGTGGTTGAGTGTCAACCTATAAACCAGGAGGTCACGGCTCCATTCGTGGTCAGGGCACATGCCAGGGTTGTGGGTTCCATCCCCAGTGGGGGGCGTGCAGGAGGCAGCCAGTCAATGATTCCCTCTCATCATTGATGTTTCTATCTCTCTACCTCTCTCTTCCTCTCTGAAATTAATAAAAACACATTTTTTTAAAAAGCACTATGTAACTTCTCTCTTCACAAAAAGGCTTAATGCAACCAAGTCTCTCCTGTGTATTCAAATAAATGCACTTGGGAGCAGAGGGGAGTAGGTGGGAGTGCCTTTAAAGCAGGTGGGAATTACTAAGTCACTCTTCATGGCTATACCCACACCTTCCCTTGGGTTGTCTGCGGGGGGCACACCTAGATATTTTATCTCTGTTCCACCTGGTTGGGCCAGAGAACCCGTTGTTTGATCAATGTCTCATTACCCTCCTCCAGTCTATGGGCGTCTGACTGCTCAACTTCTTTCAGGTTCCCAGCAGGTGTGTCTCCATCAGGGTCTTCCTCCACGCCCAGTTCTCTGTGCAGCCCGGGATGAGAATGAAGGAGCAGCTCTTCCGAGTGTGTGGATTCCTTAACTGTACGCGATAAAGTTAATATAGCTGTCGCTTCCACACCTCCTTATTTGTGATTATGTTCCAAGTAAGCACAGCAGCAGCAATATCAGAAACCCTGTGGCAAAGCTGAAGAGAGCGCTTCCCTGATGTAATATTCTGAAATAATGTTTCACAGGTTATTACCGAGGGTGTGGGTAGTAATACATCATGCTAGAAAATTCTATTGCCTTCTCCAGGAAGGCACCATGAATTTCTTTACACTGTTCTTTCAATTATCTCTTTTGTCCTCACATTCTAATCCTGAGGTTAGAGTCCCAAGGGGAGGACCACAGTCTTAAAAGTGCGGGTTTAAGGAAAATGTAGCTGACCTAGCCTCCCTTTTTTGCTAAGGCAAACATATCAAATGTTTTTTCAAATATCATTTGAGACTGTGAAGACTATTCAATCAACACACTCAGAAAGTAAATTCCTAAGCCTCGTTTTCAGAAAGGGCTTAATTTAAGCACCAGACTTTTCATGCCATGCATTCATTTATTCATTCATTCTGGAAATAGTTACTGAGCTTTACTATGTAACTGGTGTTGCTCTAGGCCCGTGGTCGGCAAACTGCGGCTCGCGAGCCACATGCGGCTCTTTGGCCTCTTGAGCGTGGCTCTTCCTAAGCCTTAGGAGTACCCTAATTAAGTTAATAACAATGTACCTACCTATATAGTTTAAGTTTAAAAAATTTGGCTCTCAAAAGAAATTTCAATCGTTGTACTGTTGATATTTGGCCCTGTTGACTAATGAGTTTGCCGACCACTACTCTAGGCAATTTGGATAAACTGGTAAGAGTTCCTACTCTCATGAGTCTGTATGCAACTGTGGTGTAAGGAGGTCAGAAATCAGACATAAAGACAGATGGCACACAAGTAAATAAGTGACATTGCTAGGTGCTAGGAAGAAAATAGAAGAACGTGTGCGATATTTCTCGTCTGGGCAGCCAGGGAAGGTGGCCCAGACTGATTAATAGAAAGGAGTAGACCTGTGACGATACAGGGACAATGAATTCCAGGTGGAGGCAAGGGCAAGACCTGAAGGTGCTCATGAGCTTTGAATGCACAAGGAAGGGAAGGAGGGGTCCTCTGTAGAATATGAAGTGGAAGTAGTGAAAGACGAGGCCAGAGGAGGAGGTAGGGCTGGAGCACGTCAGCTCTGTGGGCCATGGAAGGGCTCTGATTGTATTTTGAGTGACATAGGAAGCCACTAGAATGTTTGAAGCGAGAGAGTGATGAGATCTTATTGATGTGCTTACATGATCACGAGTCTGGTGACCATTTAACAGGAGGGGGCGAGAGGCAAAGCAGGAAGCTGCGTAGTGGGGGCGGGGCATCACAATCCAGACAAGGGATGATGGCGACTTCCACCAGCGTGAGAGAGTCAAGAAGGCATGACACCGTAGGAGATGGGGTCTGCATGTTTAGAAGACCCAGTCAGAAGACGTGCTGAGAATTAGATATGAAGGCTGAGGGCAAGAGAGGACTCGAAAGTGGCTCCTTGGGCTCTGGTCTGAACAGCCACGTCCATGGTAGGTGCGTTTACTGAGAAGGGTGACACCATGGAGGGGCAAGCAAGTTGGGTGGGAAGACAGATCAATGGGGGTGAGGCATGAGTAACTGGAACACCGAACTCAGTCCAGAAGGGTTGCTTGTGCACTGCCAGGGACATCCCTTTTTAGGGGTTAACGACAGCCTTGTATTTTTCCTATGGTTCAGGACAGGGAAATCCTTAATGCCTTTTTGTCCCCGTGGAAACAGCTGGAACATTCCTGTAAAACAGAGAATGAACTGAAGTGTATGCACCTGTGACCCCGGGCTCCCATCCTAGTCCTGATGCTCTGCTTGCATCATCCACTTGGGGTTCTGAGCTCTCCCTGAGCACAGCACCCACCTCGCAGCCCCCACCCAGCCCTTCCTTGGCCTGTTATTTCTCACTCCTGTCTCTTCCTCCCCAGAACAATTTCATTTTACATGCATTCGATTTTAGATTTTAACTACCATTTAAGGCCCTAAGGGGGTATTTTCAGATCACACAATTTATAATTGATTCAACCATTATATATTGATCATTTTTATGAACTGCATTGTGCTTGGCACTAAAGAAGAAATTTTAACTTGTATAAGCATAGCTGTTGCTCTTCATGAAGATAGAATAGAATTGAAGATAGAAAACACAGTCATATGAAATAACTAAATAAAAATATTAGATAACTAAGCTTTGTGGAAACCATGGGGCTAAATTTATCAACCAGCTTGATATGATTACTTACTTATTTCATTATGGTTATGGTGATGTGATAGTAATTCTGATCTTCTCTTATGAATTCAAACTTTACTAGTAATTCAAATTATTAGTGTGGTGATTAAGTGCATTGGGTTTTATATAATAGTTTAAGCCCTTACTGTGCCACTGGCTGTGACCATGGGCAAATTTCTTATCTTCCAAACTTCACTGGCCTCCTCTGTAAAACGGGAATAATAATATAACCTATTGATATGGTTTTGGGGATAAATATATGAAGAAAATTTGACACATGGTAAGAATTCGGTAAGAATTTGCTTTCCTCCTCCCCTCGTCGTCGTCGTCCTCCTCC
>NW_005367809.1:2949474-2950234 GCF_000412655.1 Myotis brandtii | reverse complement strand
TTCTCCTCCTCCTCCTCCTCCTCCTCCTCCTCCTCATACTCCTCCTCTCCTCCTTCCTATTATTGTTGTCATTTACTGGCAGGAGTATAGCATATAACAAGATTGTCCAGGAACACATCAGTCCTTGGAGTAGCTCAAGTTGGGGGAAGGTGGTAACAAAAGGTCTACTGCTACTCAAGACCATGTCGCAAGGGAAGGAGAGTGACCTTGGTGGGAAAAGATGAAAGAATCGGGAGACAGTGAAGCAACCTGGCTGGTGATGGAGCTGGTCACCATCCTTCCAAAGAGCTGCACAGAGGAAAGGAGGTGAAGGTTTCAGCACAATAATGAAGCTGGGTCGAAGCACTTCAAAGCTATGAATTGACTAACAGGGTTTCTGGTTTACACTCTGGAGACCTAAGTATGAAGAAATGATTAAGAGCAGTGTACTCATTAGCTGCAGAACAGATTACTTCTCCTGAGCTAAGACTGAGTCTACCACCAAGACACTGACACCTTTTCTCTTGACAGACTAGTATTTAATAGCATTTATCTTCCCCATATGCCACCTCCCTTTCTGGCCATTGTCTTATTATTGGGAACTAGAAGAAATTCGCCGTCCAATCATTTTATGACATTTCTATCTGTAAATGGCACCTTCCCTGTCACTTCTTCTTTTTAAAAAAATATATTTCTTTGTTGATTTCAGAGAGGAAGGGAGAGGGAGGGAGGGAGGGAGGGAGGGAGAGAGAGAGAGAGAGAGAGAGAGAGAGAGAGAGAG
>NW_005367809.1:2911001-2949309 GCF_000412655.1 Myotis brandtii | reverse complement strand
GAATCGAACTTGGGACCCTTCAGTCTGCAGGCCGATGCTCTATCCACTGAGCCAAACAGGCCAGGGCCCCTGTCACTTCTTGATGGTTGAGGAATTGGAAAGTGACTCATTCCTCATTTGTTAATGCAAAACCTTTCTGTTATTTAATCATTTGAGACAGTCGTGGGTAGTTATTTAGCTCCGCAGATTCTTACAAGTCATGCGCCTGCCTAGGCAGAGGATGCAGAGTAGCTGGTTGAATTATGTAGAGTTAGGTTCAAAAAGTCAATCTGGATTTACAGGTGTTGCGTGAACAATTCAGTGCAGGCTCAGTGAAGCATATTTTCTGCAAATAATACTGTGCACTTGTAGGAAACAGCCTCCATAGAAAGAGACGTCATGCTATATGACTAATGCTCAAGTGCTCTATAAACCGGGAAGCAATCTACTGATAGAGAATGAAGCATTACCCCTAGGTAATATCATGTGACCACAGGTGGACCCATCCAAGGAAAAGGAGGAGTTCCTATTGATGCCATGATTAAAAGGGACCTTATTTTTGCAAATAACGGGGTCACTAAGTCCTAGCCTGTAAATATCTTAGTGTTAATACTGTACATGTCTCACAGGTTTCCATGTTTTGTTAATTTTGGTGATGAGAGCAATGTCAGTAGACCTGAAATCCTGTGAGCATGAAATGCCAACCATTGCAGAGAGCCACAGAAGTATAAGACACAATAAGTAAGAGTTCCCAAGGTTGTGTCCTTTTTTCATATTGACTCCCAGCATCCTCTATAATAGAAGGCTAATATGCAAATCAACCGAACAGCGGAACGACGGGTCGCTATGACGCGCACTGACCACCAGGGGACAGGCGCTCAACAGAGGAGCTGCAATGACGGGTCACTATGACGCGCACTGACCACCAGGGGACAGGCGCTCAACAGAGGAACTGCCTCCTGGTGGTCAGTGCGCTCCCACAGGGGGAGCGCTCCTCAGCCAGAAACCAGCCTCATGGCTGGCGAGTGTAGCGGCGGTGGCTGGACCCTCTCCCACCTCTGTAGCAGCGCTAAGGACCCCTTGGGGGATGTCTGACTGCTGGCTTAGGCCTGTTCCCTGTGCAGGCTGGGCTGAAGGACCCCCACCCCTCCAGTGCACGAATGTCATGCACCAGGCCTCTGGTGAGAGAATAAAAGAGGAGAGTATTGTAGGAGATGGTGTCTACATGTGAAGAAGACTTGCTGAGAAATCCACAAAACCTGGAAGCCTGTGAGGCATGAACCGCTGCACTAAGTCATGGGACTCTGCAGATGGGACGGTAGAGACATTGAAGCATCATTTTTGTTTCTCTTTTTTCTGACTTGCCATTGATGGGCCGAGTAACTGCTTCTGCCCCATGTGAGGGGAATCTGCTGCCATTTCTTTTACAATCAACGTCATAGCGACAGAGCTGGGCTAGCAATCTCAATCAGACATCCACAAGTATAAACTGTAGTGTTGAAAGGGGGTGGAACTGCAGGCAGGTGGCAGGAGGGACAGGAGTCTGTGGCTGGATCCCTACATGCTGTGGCCTGGCTCGGGCACAGGTGTGGGAGCGGGGCCAAGGGCACAGTTACCAGGTCTGCCGGCCCACAGTGCACGGGGGTAGGGACAAGTAAGGGAAACAGAGGTGTATTCAAGGAAAGGGAGAGTCCAAGAATTGCAGACATTTTAAAACGACCACAGTCACTTCAAAGATTTACACTGTCCCCTGGACAGGTTTTCTTGGGGATAACAAGTGAATACAATTTTGTTCATGGGTCTCATAAAAGGACACTGTGTGATAGAAAAGATGGTGGCCTAGCCAACATATGTACACAAAGCTCAAAGTTAGAATTCATAGGGATGTTTACTACAGCATTTCTGCGTGCTAGCACCAAAGTATATTTCAGGGCTCTCGCCAGTTTGGCTCAGTGGATAAAACGTCAGCCTGTGGACTGAAGGGTCCAGGGTTCGATTTCAGTGAAGGGCACACACCGGCTTGTTGCAGGCTCCCGGCCCTGGTCGGGATGCATGCAGGAGGCAACCAATCGGTGTATCTCTCTCACATCAATGTTTCTGTCTCCCTCTGTCTCTCCCTCACCCTTTCACTCTCTCTAAAAAATCAATGGAAAAATATGCTCAGGTGAGGATTGATAAAAAACAAAGAGTATTTTAGGGAAAAAACAAACAAACAAACAAAAAATTCTACAACTTGCTAAAGCTTTATTCCAAGTATACAAGCCTCTTATGGATTAAAGAGAATCTGGGGAAAAACTTAAAGACTGTAGAAAAATTAATCGCCTGTGTACACCCTTCAGCCAACCCTCCATGAATATTCTATTTCATGATAAAATATTTGTAAAAGACTTGGGCATCAAGGAGATCAGGTTCTATTCCTTGACAAGAACCAGGAATAAAACTAATGTTTGCTGGTTTGGGGCCGGTCTTTAGGTTTTTAAGCTAGTTTTGTGTTTATTTCTTTTTTTTAAAATATATTTTTATTGATTTCAGAGAGGAGGAGAGAGGAAGAGAGAGATAGAAATATCAATGATGAGAGAGAATCATTGATCAGCTGCCTCCTGCACACCCTACACTGGGGATCCAGCCTGCAACCCAGGCATGTGCCCTGACCTGGAATAGAACCATGACCTCCTGGTTCATAGGTAGACGCTCAACCACTGAGCCAGGCCAGGGCTCAGTGTTTAGTTCTTAGACAAAATAAATAGTGTTCCTTCCCAGATAGTCACCAACTTCAGACAGAACTAAACACAGGACATTGTTTATAGAGACAGGATGAATACCTATGAGCTTAAAACCGGTTGTTTTCGAGTTTCAGTAAGAGAGCCTGTTAGCGAGTGTCCATTTGCTACTGTTGAGCCCTCATCCTTGCACCTAAAATAATGAGAGCAATTGATTTCATCATCAATATTTCTTTGCAGGTGTTTAAATCTTATGCGACTGAAGAAAGGAAAGGGAGTGTAAATAGAATGAGTAAGGTCAAGTGTGGGAGTTAAGGAACCTCGTTCTTACACTGCCTGTTCTTAAATCATGGTTCCCTAGGAGGGTGGTAGTATACCTTTGTTGATTACGTCATCCTGTCTTTGCCTTCTTTGTATTGTCTTCATTAACATTTCTCTCTCATGGACCGGGAACAGGCTCACTCAGTCACTCACACACTTAGCACAACGCTCTGTTCTCTCTGCGGTTAAGTGATAGAGGACAGAGGCTGTGAGGTGAATGAGTAAAAGATAATTGCATGGCGTCCTTAATAGCAAGCCAGGTTCGCCAGCTTTTTAGTGTTCTTCCGCTTAAGAAGCCGCACTTCATGGCGTCCTTAATAGCAAGCCAGGTTCGCCAGCTTTAGCCACACGAAATGATTGTTGCATTGTTGTTACTGCTGCTATCTAAAAAAACAACAAAAAACAGGCAATTACAAAGAGCTGCGGAATGCCTGTCAGGGATTGCTCTGCCTCAGACAGGATGTCAGAGACCTACATGGAAATGGAGCGCAGCAGCTACTCAAAAGTGCGTGGCTGGAGAGGGCCAGAAGAGGGGACCCTTTGGGGGGGGGGGTTCATTTTCAGAGACAGATCCCCAGATACTCTGTGCCTTGAAAGAGGGATGTCATTGTGAGAAGTCATGCCCTTGAAATTAGTTAGCTCATTAAGACCAACTACCCAAAAGCATGCACAACTGTTCATTTTCAGTTCACTCAGCCTACTGCAATAGCACGGTGTACCCGTTTGAGTGCCCTGCATAGAGAATCGAAGCTAGTCTCCCTTTGCCTTCCCTTTTTAGCCCTTTCCCCCACGCCTTGTGCCATGATTTGAATGTTTACCCAGCACCCAAGCTTTCAAAGACCACCTCTCCCCGGCCACCTCCTGTCTTCTCTTCCTTCATTACCATGCGTAGCCATGGACGGTTAGATGTCCATACAATTTTCCAGTTGTTCCTTTTGTTTTGTTTCTCTTACAGAAAATACACTTAACCTTTCCTTGAATGATGTGTCAGAAAGGGCAGAGTAGGGTCAGAGGCATGAACAACATTTCTCCAAAGTCGTTAGTCAGCTGCACACCAGTTCTGCTTGAGGTAATAATTGCAAGACATGGATGTGGTAAAAAGTGAAACATTCAGCAATAAGCTGTGAATTTTCTCCAACTGGAGAGTCCCGTTCTTGAAGTGCCGTTGACTTACATTATCGGATTTTCCGCTATTTAGAGTAAGACCAGCCAGTCTGGTCTCCCAGTGACAGAAACCTCTGCTGAGTCCTGTGCCTGCAGCCCAGGGGACCACGTCGGGTCCCTGTGCGTCTGTGCAGGCCTCCTCTGGCACCGGCCACCCACCGCCTGGAGGTTTTTCCCTGAGGGTGACTATTAAGTGTAAGACATTAGGGGAGACATGAAAGTAAGTAAATCCTGGTCCCTGTTCACACTATTGCACCTGCCTGCAGAGCTACCAACATTCTCACCAGAAGCCTCTCCTCCATTCTGCAGAAGTGGATGGAAGACAGACAGGGGAGGGAAAGCAGCAGTCCACATCCTCCCTGGCCAACACCCAGCTTCATGCTGATAAATGATAAAGGCTGGCCGTTCACATGGTGCTGCCGAGTTCTAGCTAGAAGAGGGAAGGTTAAGTAGTCCTGTGAGCTGTTACTGTGTCACTCATTAGGCTCAATTAGGTCGCCGTGGCACTGAGGGACACGGTGAGATGAATGCTACCTTAAAGCCATTGAGGAGGGTGGCTCCTGATTTCCCTGAACAGCCATGGAGGACGCGCTGGGCAGGAGTGAATCTGGGCTTCGGCTGTCAATCAGTGGAAACAAGGCTACACTGGGAAGTAACCCGTGGTCCGCCGGGACAGCGCGCTCATTAACCAAGGCTCTGGGAAATCAGTTTCAGGCGATCTCCAAGGGATGCTTAAATACATGCCCTCAAGTCACGGTGATGGGGAGTCATGTTCTAATTAAAAAATGAGATCTTGGAGTCACAGTTTAGCTAAATTAGCAATGTATTGACAACACATTTCAGTTATTAACCAATTGTGAGCTGTGACCTAATATTTGTGGGAAAAGTTTATCTGATAGACTTTGCTTCCTGAAGAAGTCATGCTTAAATAGAGTAGACTTAGTGAAGTATTTTCAGAAGTCCTATTATTAAAAGGGTAGAATCTCCCTTACAAGTAAAATCATAGGAAAGTTTGTTTTCGGGTAAAATCCATGATATCTAAGAGCTCACTTGTTGTAAGTCCACTTTCCAGTTTCTTTTTCTCATAAGAGTTTAGCTCTGCTTGTTTCTCTTTTGTGGGATACTGATGACACCGGATGCACGCATTTTGTTTTCATCTAGAAAGGTAATTTGCCGGGTAAGCAACCCTGTCAAATGCTTGATTTTAATTAATTCTCAAAACAGTGCTTTTCAGCAGGAAATTATCTTTTCCCTGTATTTCTCGTTAAGAGAGAAGTTTGCTCTACTAGTACAAGAATTACTTATTCTTGAAAAAAATCAAGAATCGTTCTTGTCATTGTTTATCACTAAAAGTTGATGGGTGACCCCTAAATGACTCACCTTTTATGTGTTCTTTTTCCTTATTTTATAGTCAAAGAACTGCTATTCAAAAGAGAGGATTGCTGGTGGGGCCTGTTAGCGCCTGGGGGCCTAGCCAGGGGCACCGTCACCATAGCAACTGCCCCAGGCTGGCTTCTTCCCCGAGGAGATTTGACTTTCAGTGAAACTCTGATTGTTGACTGTGGCATGCAGTGGGGCGAGTTTCCAGCCTCTGTCTTGTTACACATAAGAGGAAGGTGTAGACAATGAGAGAAGCATGCCATCCAGAATTTAGAGGGAAGCCATGCTGTTTGTTCGTGCTACACTTCAGAGCAAGATGGCAGCCTTATATTCTACAGCGCCTGGCACATCCCACCGAGTCCCTAACTGGGGTGCCCTCCCCACAAGGCAGGAAGCTAAATTTGTGTGGTTTTCTTACTGCCTTAGTTTACAATAGTTATTTGTAGATTTTTTTCCAAGGAATCATTGAACTTGATTTTGTGTGTTTGGGGGGGGGGGGGCAATGTGTGTGTGCTAAACCATTTTTGTAAGAGCTTTTGATTTATTGTCTTCCCCAGAGTTCAAGTGGACCAAGCCGTGAGGTAGACACTTCCCTGAAGCCCTTGCCACTGGAGGGTGCCAGCAAGTGGGCCCTCCCTGCTCCCCAGAATTAAATGTACATGGTCCCCAAAACCTGTGATGTCTCCATGAGAACAGCTTTGGGTGGCACAGGCTCTATATATCCGCTGATTCTGCTCCTTCGAAGTTCCATCTGTGATTTCTTTTCTTTTTTTAAATTTATTGGGGTGACATTGGTCAACATGAACATATAGGTTTCAGGTGTGGGTTTCTATGTTACAAGATCTGTCTATTGCATCCTGTGCCCACCACACAAAGTCAAATCTTCTCCATCTGTGACTTCTAAGATTGAAATCCTGATACCTGGATGGTTTAGGTCAGTGGTCGGCAAACTGCGGCTCGACAAACCGCGGCTCTCGAGCCACATGCAGCTCTTTGGCCCCTTCAGTGTGGCTCTTCCACAAAATACCGGCTCTTCCACAAAATACCGACTTCTGCGCATGGGCCACGAAGTTTCAATCGCACTGTATGTGCACGCCCGCACGTGGTATTTTCTGGAAGAGCCACACTGAAGGGGCCAAAGAGCTGCATGTGGCTCGTGAGCCACGGTTTGCCGACCACGGGTTTAGGTGAGTTCAGTATACCTTCACCACAATTTTCTACCCCGGCCAGTGTCTGTCTCTCATGGATCATTTTGGTGATAGGGCAGATCAATTAAAAATTAATGACCAGTAATCCATCTGCGCTTTTACACACTCTACTGAAAGTAGGGAAATAAAAGTTACGTTTGAAAGGAAATACACCGCAGATAGGAGGTTGTGCAAAAGTCAACAGATGGACAGGGGTCATCCCGGGAAGGGCCTGAACTCATTTTGGCTTCATCAACACACCTTGTTCGTGGTCGGGCGTTTAGTATTCAATGTGGCTGCCGCTGTTTGAAGGGCCTGAGGTGTGACCTGGATGTTATTGTTGTTCACTCTAATCTGCTCAATTATCTCTTGGGGTTTGCATGTGTCTCTGGGAATGATGAAGCACCGCCTTCGGTTGGCATATTGAGTAGTTGTAACGATTTGATAAAATGCTAATTGATAATAATGACAAGCTGAGTCCCTGCATCGATAAGAATTTATTTCATGGTTTTGTGAACCTTATTGTAGAGATTCTTTTTTAATGAAAAGAGGAGTGGCTTATTAAGGAAAAATCCTAAGAAGAGGATATGTAACAGTAAGAATCCCTCCTATCACACATCTTAGATGGGAGGATTATGGTGGAAGTCACAACAATTTTATAGTTTTATGCCTAAGAATAGCTATCAGAGGTGATAACATTTCCTTCTCCTAATTCTAAGTCTAAATGCAAAGCACTCAGGATAGAAAGCCTTCACTTTCCTAAATATCATGCAGAGAATACAAGTTAATAACTATTGGTAATAACTGCATCATCTGTGTCTTGAGACCCTTAATTTATACATTCTCTTAGGCTACATTATCAAACTTTTCAGAACAACAACGAATGGAAAAGGAGAGAAATGCCTGAGGGAGAGAGTCGCACATAGAGCACTAGAATATTCCCTCGGCCTGAGGTCAGAGGTCAGACGGATGCTCATAAGCGCAGTGGGAGGAGTGAGTGAGGACATTGCAGGGAAGGGTTGACTATTATTTAAAGAGCAACAAAGAGGTCAGCCTCGCTCCAGGAGCCACCTAATACTAGTACTTGCCATGTTTCCTTGCTTTCTACGTCTGATATGATTTTATTTATATTCTCAAAGCTGTTCCTTTTGCTCATAAATTTTTATTTATTTCTTGTTATTTCTTCACGATTTAAAAATTTTCTTTCACTGGACAACTATTTTCTTCTGTCATTTATTTTTTTAAATATGCGATCTGTTAACATGGTTCAGAAGTGTTGGATGATGCAGTAGGATGAGTGCTACCCCCCACCTTGCCCTCCGTCTTCCTCTCCTCTCCTTCCAGAGACACATTTAAGACACATTTAAGATGCAAGTAAAGAAGTATTGACTTACCTCTCTTCCCTTTTCTCTCGTGTTGTTCAGTTGAGGAGAATGGACTGGAATCAGACTGACTTGGGTCTGAGTTCTAGTTCTCAGTTTCTTCCTCTACAATATGAACTGATAATGTTACCTTCGTGGGGTTCTTCGGAAGGTTAAATGACAAGAAGACTATGAAAGCTTGATTGCTGTCCAAGCATTACCAGAGAGGCGCCCTAGTCTGGCCGGTGGTGCTCAGTGGTGGAGCATTGACCCACGAACCAAGTGGTCACCAGTTTGATTCCGGGTTGGGGCATATGCCCGGGTTGTGGGCTTGATCCCCAGTCAGAAGCGTGCAGGAGGCAGCTGACCTATGTTTCTCTCTCATCAATGTTTCTATCTCTCTATGCCACTCCCTTCCTCTCTCTCTAAAAATCAATAAAAACTTTTTTTTTTTAAAGGAGAATTCTAAAAATCAATAAAAACATTTTTTTTTAAAAAAAAAGGAGAGGCACCCTCTGCTCTAAAAACTTCACTTCACTTACCAGTATCACCATAGGCCAGTGATGGCGAACCTTTTGAGCTCGGCGTGTCAGCATTTTGAAAAACCCTAACTTAACTCTGGTGCCGTGTCACATATAGAAATTTTTTGATATTTGCAACCATAGTAAAACAAAGGTTTATATTTTTGATATTTATTTTATATATTTAAATGCCATTTAACAAAGAAAAGTCAACCAAAAAAATGAGTTCGCGTGTCACCTCTGACACGCGTGTCATAGGTTCGCCATCACTGCCCTAGGCACTGCAACATCCTATAGCTGGTGTGTGTGACCAAACCTTAGGACAGATGGACTGATTTCTAATTCTGATTTTAATTGTTTCTTACAGTTGATTGACTTGTACCAACATATCCTTAAAGGCAGTAGAGTGCTAGAGATATTGCATATGATGTGGCCTTTTAACAAACTTTTTTTTTTAGGTGACAGAACTTCAGAAGCATTGGCCATGTTAAACCATTAACCTCAGGCTAAGAAATGCCTTACGAGTGCTTTTCATTCACTACTCAGCCTATATGTTAGGACTCCTTTAGGAGACGGGAGGACTTTCACTACTAAAGAGCCTCCAGCGTATTATTAAACTTTTACCCTTTTCTAAATCCTATGCAGAAATGCTTTCTTCTCACACATCATATTTTCATTGATGCAAACGTGCTTTGTGGTGTTTTGAGGATGGTGACCCTTAGCTGTGCTTTTATTTGCTAACCCACTGGGTACAGGGTTTGTTCTTGGCCCTGTGGTGCTCACTGAATCTCGCTGGCATATCTTAAGCTAAAGGACAGGGTATCTGCGTAGCCTCTCACCCGCTGTCCAGTACCTAGTGGTTATTCATCCATCAGGACCTTCCTGGCCAGAAGTGAGACATCTCCTCTTACTTCTTCTTCTCTGACTGGGAGGAAGACTAGACGTGTCCTCACAACCTCCTGTCAGACTTCGGAGTTGCTTTGACAACAGAGCAGCTTTCAAACTGTACGGTGCTCACAGTTCTTTTTGACTCTTCCTCTCTTATAGGTCTTTTTTAAAAAAAATATATTTTATTGATTTTTTACAGAGAGGAAGGGAGAGAGATAGAGAGTTAGAAACATCGATCAGCTGCCTCCTGCACATCTCCTACTGGGGATGTGCCCGCAACCCAGGTACATGCCCTTGACCGGAATCGAACCTGGGACCTTTCAGTCCGCAGGCCGACGCTCTATCCACTGAGCCAAACCGGTTTCAGCATCTCTTATAGGTCTTTATTGTGAAATGTAAATGTCCAAAATGCCCTCTGCCACTACCCATTCATTGTCTCTCTAGCCATGCCTGTCCTCCCGTCTGTGCCGCACACTGGGACACGTAGTGACTGACGGGATGCAGGTGACAGGTTCTCATGGTGTGGCTTGGGAAGGACCCGGCTTTGATGTCCGGGACATTAGGGCCGTAGCAGAGGTGCCCACCTCAACCTTAGAGGAGTTGTAGGCCTCGATCATCAATCCAGGAGCAAATAGCAGCCTCTTCCCAGAAAGTCTCTGGCTTTCTGCTCCTACTCAACCTTTGTGTTTGTTTTCTCATTTCTCCATGACATTGAAAATCCCCAACTACTGAATTGTATAAAAGAAAGCTAAGAGTTTCACTTCGCAAAAAAGGGCCCCATTATCTCGTTCCCATGAGGTGAACAAGCTGAACATTTGAATGTGTCTCCTTCTAGAATTGGTAATCCTCATAGACGTATATACGCATGTGCCTCTATGTATTTTACTGTTTTTAAAGCCAAATCCATCATGAACATCATACCTGAACTCTCGCCCATTATTTGTAATCTGTGCCCAGCGGGCAGCAGTTGAACTCTGCATTATCGTCCCAGCCATTCTGTTCTTGTTGGACACGCCTGTTGCTGATCGGGTTTCGGCCGTTAGAGGTGATGTGCTGAGATCACACTCGTGCTCTGTCCTGTGCCGTTTGCAGTGGCCTCTGCGGGGTGGACCATCACATTTTCTGAGCCAAAACATTCACGCATTTGGAGATTTAATAGGTGCAGCCAAGCTGCCTGTTTAAACGAAGCAGGAGGGATGAGTGACTCAGCCTCTTTCATTTACCACGTGCTTGCGAGTTTTTGTCTTTGTTTGGATTTTTTTAAAAAATATATTTGTTTCTTCCTTTGCATTTTAATGGGATACTGGAAAGGAGTATACTGGTCAAGCGGTCAAGGCTATACCTACGCTTTGGGAAGTGGGTGCCCAGCCAGGATGTTTAATATTGCTTGTACTACCAGGAACCCTTCTTCCAGGAACCCTTCTACCTCCAGGGGGAGAAAGTTCTGGATGCACTTACTGCGATTTCAGTAGAGGAAATTGTTTTGATACATATTTACAGCTCCATCCCTCGCCTGAAATAAATACACGCACTTGCCGGTAACTCTTGAATAGAAATTGAAGGATGAGACAGGTGGAAGCAGATAGCAGTCAGAGTTGTCTCTTTCTTCCCTGATAAGTGCCGGTAGAACTAGAGAAAATATTTTGCTTGTGTTGCCAGAGCAGAGAATAGGGATGTTGTTGTCAGGACGGGAGGTGAAAGCATGAGTCCCGCTCAATGGCAGACATTGGACACGCCACCTCCAGAGAAGGCTGCAAACTCCCTTTCAGCCCCTCGAAGCCCACGTGGTTTCTTAGAAGCCTTAGCATCTGCACGTGCGAATCCCTTTGTTTGTACAGCTCCTGATGTACTGTTTGAACGGGGACAAGCGATTTATTCTTGTTCTTCTGTTTTCAAGTCCACGAAGATAGAATAATTTCCACATAATTGGAACCAGAGCGTGGCTGCCGAAGTAGAGTTTGCCGAGTGCATAAGAAACCCTCAAGGGAGAGATGGTGTTGGCATAAATTAATGCCTTTCGATTTGCATTTTGTAATGTGCTTTTAATTTTACTCTTAAAGCGGAATTTGAATTGATGCATTTTTATAACTTCTGTCTTTTAGATTTCAACTGCTTAGCATACACGGTGGCTTAGGTAAACATGGATGAGAAAGCATGACATCCCTGGTTGAGTAATTTCCTTTTCCGTGGCGGTGTGCATATTCTAATTTTAATTGCTAACCACTCACGTTTATGAGTGGTCTTCAATAGTAAAAGCTACTAAAATATGTGGAACTGTAGATGTTTTATTTGAGGTGTGTCTTGAATAAGTGTTTGGGTCTCTTCTACTGCTGGATTCTGAAGAGTTACAATATCAACATACATCTTAAGTATCAATACTTGCCCAATCCCAGGGAAGATTCCATGCAGAAATGCCTGAAACCTCAAAGCCTTTACGTTTCAACAGAAGGAGCATCATGGTTTTCCCACTCGACTCCACTGTGCAGGGTTTTCTCAGTAGAGTGGACACTAAGTCAGTTACCCAGCAAGTTCCTATCACAGGAAAGATGTTCAAAGAATTCTTCCACAGCCTTCTCATGCCTGGGCCTTCAGACAGCGCCTGCATGGGTTAGTGATCCAAAATGATAAATAATTGGAAGAGAGAGAAGTTTGATGGCTTAACAAGGAAGGGGCCAGGTTGCCCTGGACGCTGAGGTGGCTGGATACAGAGCTAGTGCTTGTAAAGATACGGCTTTTTCGCCTTTAATAGCTGGTTTTGTGGATTTCCTAGAAATACCTGCTTTGACTTTCTTACTACTTTCCTGAGTTTACCAATAACCGAAAGGGCGTGTAATACTGGAGTGTAGCTGTGTAGAAAAAAGCATCCGGTAGAAGGAGACTTGTCTTGGGGCGGTGAACACACAATACACTATACAGAGGATGTGTAGTAGAGCTGTACACCTGAAACCTATATAATTTTATTAACCAATGTCACCCCAAAATTCAGTTATTTAAAAGAAGAAGAATTTCTGTAGGATGGGGAAAAGTGAAAAAAGAATAAAGCATCCACTGTAAAGGCCTTCGTTCCTTCTCATCCATGGGCCACACCCGGGCAGGCAGCAAGCACTCCCTTGTTCTATCGCATGTGAGGGTCTTGATCCTGACCTCTCCCTGTCCACCCCGGGGGTGTATGAGCCACACCTACTACAATATGCCCGCGTGAATCCCTTTGTGGGTACAGCTCCTGATGGACTGTCTGAGCCAGCCAGGCTTAGCCCTACCCACTCCTACTCCCAACCCCTCTCTCTCACTGTTGTCCTGGTTCCTTCCAAAATGCAAATCTGATCGCTCTTCATTAAAACCTTTAAATGGCTCATGACAACAACAACAACAAATCAATACAGAGGTTTTATTACATGCCAGGCCTGTTCAAAGGACTTTACATACGTTAAGTCATGATTATGGCTTAGTAATACAGCTGACATTATTGTTACAAAGTTGGCTTTATAATAATAAAGTTGACATTAATTGAGCCTTTTGACCAGACACTGTTGTACGCACATATTTTACAATGTTAGCTCATCCCCTAAAACACCCCATGAATAAGGAATTTTTATTTTTCTCGGGTGGGAACTGAATCACTAAAGGTTAAGTAAGTGGCCCAAGGTCAAGTCTAGTAAGTGAGGCTGCAGCTTTCAGACCCAGGCACACTGGCTGCAGGCTCCCTGTTCGGAGTCCCGCTCAGACTGCCCCTCCCCTCGAGCTCCTGATGTCGGAGCCCAGCTCAGCGCTCATCCAGATCCCGGGTCCAATCTCAGGTTCCAGTAGCATGGCTCTCCTGGCTCACCATTCTGCCACACCGAGCAAAACAGGCACTCTTGAACGTGGGTCCTTCTCCTGGACTAGCTGGAGTCACTCACAGTCTCCGTTCCTCCGCAAAACATCTGTCTGAGGCCTGTGACCTAGAACACCCACTCGCTCAAGGTTGCCTTCTGCTGATTCTACTTACTTTTGTTCCCCAGCCAAAATGCATGCCTGAAAAAATCAGTTGTGGTTATTCCCACACATATGTGGGCTCGTTGTGCCTCTGATCGTACACATCTAATTTAACTGAATATTATACAGATCGGTGGAGCGTGAATAAGAGAAACAGTCAACTGTTTTGAAAACTAGCATGTAACGAGTTTTTCCTTTTAAAGGGCTGTCAAATGTGGTGAGACAACTGTGAAAGCCGGGTAAGAGCTGTAAAAGCCTAGAAGGGTTCTGTATCCTATTTTGTCACGAACATCTTTACGTTTTCACTCCCATGGAAAGAGACTAACACTGGGGATTATAAACAGTGTAGTGTGCGTATAGTGTAGACAGGACTCTCCGAACTTCAATTCCTGGATATATACCCAAAGGGAATGGCTTTAAATCTCAGAAGAGCAGTGAATTAATGGTGCATTATGTTTTATCATATAGCAATATGATTAAGAAATGAATGGTGATCTTTTTGGTATAATTCCATGCCATGCCAACTTAAAAAGAAATTAATGGTGATCTGGATTGTGTGGGATGAGAGGATTTCTAAAATCTTTGAAATTTGGTGCCGTATAGCTCATCATGCCAATAACTAGCCAGACCTCAGTACCAGGGTTCTTCTGATTTTAACCCATGAGGTGCTTTCTGGTCTCTCGTTTTCTACCTTTGAACTTGCTTTCCTTTTGCCTGAAATGCCTTTTCCTAATCTTCTTTTTACCAACTTCAATTCATCTTCTAGTGTTAGATATCACCCACTCAGCAGGCTCCCCCAAACCTCCCAAGACTGTCCACCTCTTCCTCTAAATGTCTGTTAGAAACAACTGCACAGAGAAAAAAACTGGAATTAGAAGTTTAGAGGAAATGATGAGTGTATCTACTCCTCCTTTTCACATTTGATTTGCTAGCATGAGGAAGATGCTAGAGGACAGTTTTTTCAAGTATAATTACAAGGATAAGTCATAAACTTCTCTACTCCTAGCATCCTATCCAGAATAAGTCTATAGGACAGTCGCAAACTTGACCATGACCTGAAGACTCTCGTGGTGCCTAGGCTGGAACCCATAGGACAAGGGGACCACACCGAATTTTGACTTGGGAATGACCAGCTCCAAAAATGTGGTTTTGTTTTTTGGGTTTTTTTTTTAGGGATTGTGGTGAAACTGATCATTTGTAGGAGAGAAAGTGGTTAGTAATACATATGCAACCGTAAGGCAGGTCACTGAATATGAAACAACCGAGACGGTAGACAGCCAAGTAGGTGTAGGTGGACGCCGAGGTTTCCATGGTAAGCCTATTTCATCTAATCAAGGAGGTAATTTGTAATCCTGAAGAGAATGTAATTATGAGCATTTATTTTCTAAGTGGGATGGTTTTTGATAAGAGTGAAACAGGAGTGCTTTCATTAGAATGAGATAGATATCCAATCAGAAGGCACAGAGATTATGCTAATTGCATGGTTCTGGTGCTTAAATGGGAACATGTTGTTCTCCTGGACTCACGTTCACTGGCAAGTAGCCCCGTAACCAAGATGTGCTGGCGCCGAAAAGCCGAACCACTATCAGGTGTCGCTTCCCTGGGGGTGCTTCTGTAGCGAGCCCCCCAAACAGAGGGGTGCGCCGAATATGATTAGGCCTCAGAAAGAAATATCAGCCCCAAGTAAAGTGGCCACATTAAAAGCGACTTTCTGTGCTTTGTACCGGAATTGAACCTCACCTGAATTTTCTCCTCCATAATAGAAAAGCCAGAGAGAATTGCTGGAGGCTCAGGTCACGGATAGCAAATATTCAAAGACAGTCATGAAATAACGCATCCCAGGAAGCTTTAAGTGAACTTTATGTTTACAGCAAGGGGACCTGGCTCCAGGCAGTCTGACCATAGCCTCCTTCATGCTTTGTAGCCCAGAGCAGTCAGAGGCAAGGGCCCTGCCCCCGTGGCGTTGTCCTGTCGGGCGGGAAGGGAAACCCCACTTATGACTTTGAAGCCTTCACTCACCTGTTGCATTAGGATGCTGTTATCCTAGACATTCTCATATGGGTTACAGGACTGGGTCCTGAACACTGAAGCAGTTGGGCTTGAATTAGCAAGATCCCTTGTTGGTTATGACATAAAACCTATTTTATTCATATCGACACTTTATGAAGAATAACCCAGAGTTGCCAAATGTGCAGTCTAGTCTGGTAGCTCTTAAGAAAGCATATTCTCTCTCTGTAATGCTATTTGAATGAAACTGTTAAAGACATAATAAGGAATATTCGGCTGGAAAACTGATTGATGAGTAAACTAATCCCTGCTGACATTAAATAGGCGATTCCACTATTTTGCAATAGTGATCATGTAAAACGCAGGATTTCAGTGCACATTTAACAACGTCTAATTGGTTCTTGTGATGTAGTTCTATATAGAAATGTTATTGGTAGGTAATTAAAACTTTAAAAATGGCAATTAAAAATATGAAATGAAAAGTTATGTTCAAAAGAGACTGCATCATGCTGCACTTGGAAGATCAAAGAGTTTGATAGCCATTGTAGGTGATAATGAGTAGTTAATAGAGAAACAAATTCTCAAAAAAAGAAAATTGCAGGCTTTCATAAAGAACAGAAGAAAAGAAGGCAGTCAGTTCATATGCCTTGATGAACGTTGTCTTTGTGTCCTAGAAGGCCTAAAAACATTAAATCATACAAAGGCAGGTTTCCAGAACATTCTACCCAAAGGAGGATAACGAGTTTAATTCTGATGACCAGGCAGGATGGTGCCTTAAATTTTGTCATTACAATGGATCCAGGAAAACACTGATTTTTTAGGGAGAGAGTGTCTTCCGAATCTTCATGAATTATGTCAGGAAGGACCCAACAGCCTGGGCCCATCAGCGGGCACCCCCACTCTTCCGACTTCCTCTCCTAATTTCAATCACAGACGGGGAGCAGTGTCTTGCCAAGTTGAGAATATGTTTTGTTGTTGTTCTCTTTATTTGACTTTATGTTCTTGTTGTTGTTGTTTTTGTGTGTGTTTTTTGTTTTTGCATTACCTTTGAAGGAGAATGAATAGACCACCCCAAAATATTTCACCTGGGCATAAGGATTACTTTGACTTAGAGGGACTGGAAAGACAGGAGATGAAGTTTTCATGTGAAAGACATCCTCTCTATTCTAGAAACAAAGTAATATTCTTGTCACCAAGAACACAAAGTTGAGACCAAGAATATTCTACACAAGCAGACCTTCTAAAGTGATTCTTATCTTCCTTTAGCCTCCCCGCATGATATTCAATTACTAGTACTTCTCCATAATTGCTTCTGTTTGTTCAACCTACTGGACAGCATGTAGGTTCTGCCTTGTCTTTGGGTCTTTCTTTCTTTTTTTGGGGGGGGAGGGGGTCCTTCATTTTTGATAAGGACTCTCATGTCACATAAAACTTATATAAATTTATATACATTAAGTCCTCATTTATCATCGTGGATGGATTCTAAAACTTAAAGCAAGCTAATGGATGACAAAATCAATTTTACCATGGGCTAATTGATATAAGCCAGTGTTAAGTTTCTAGGGCATCTCATTAACTTTTATAAAAAACAGTGTGAATTAAAAATTGTTTAAGGACCTGCTGTACTTTTTTCTCTGGTTGATCTGTGTCATGTCCATTTATTTCTCAGGCCCAGATAGAAACCTTTCAAGGGTAGAAGTGAAAGTTCGCCTCTCCCACACCTTCCCGGTCTGTGGAATACATACTAGACTTTTTTGGAGATCTGTCTGTGAGGACATTTCAGTAGCGTAACTTAAACAGAAATGATTGTTAATGAGCATCCTCCTGGAACCAACATTTAACAAATTCTTTGATCAGTACAGTTCCCTGAACCACCAAATGTAAACCAAGGGAAAGGTACATAATTCTGCAACTCATTAATAAAAAAGCCAGTATTTTAAATAATAACAAAAGAATCTGGAAGCTACATGTACAGATCAGGATTGAGGAAAGTCTTTTTAAGCAATGCCAAAGACAAAAAGAAAATAATAAGAGAAAAAATCAATAATAATGTCTTTAGAATGAAATAATTTAAATGTATTCATTTTTTCTGTACAGTTATCATGACTGGATGTCTTCATTACAGAGTGACTCATAAAGTATGTCCCTTAATTTATGGTTACATGTCTCAAGGAAATCATGCACTAAGGAGAAACACATTTTTTTCTGTAAGGGAAATGGGATTTGAATTCCATGCTACCTTCTTTACCTGTTCTTTATAACTTAACTCTTCATAATGCCTTTCCTGACTCTCCCAGTCTAAATTAGTACCATCCGTAGGACACCTATGCAGTTAGCAAAATGCAACACTTATTCATTATTTATTCCTCCATTCACCCATTATTTCCTTGCACATACTTCCAACTTGTTAAATTTTGCCTATAGTAGTTTAGACTGCCATATATATTGTATAGACCACCGTGTTGCTTATGTTTTGAATCATGGTATAAACTACAATCTTGGTGGAAGGGACGGCATCTTATTCTTTCCTGTGCTCTCACCCACACCATTTATACTGTTTCATAGAGTAGTCATTCAATAGTTGTTTATTTATATCAAGAAAGAAATACCAGCATTTCCACTGTCACAGAATTCATCAGCTTCTCCTCACTCACTAAGCATGACACACAAGATAAGGCAGCATAAACTGCCACCCACTGCTGGGATACTCAGCAGATCAAGTCCATGTTATATACATGCCTGATCCAGCATGGATGGAACCCAATGATTGCTAAATGTCCTCTTTCTCAAAGTCTCGCTATCATTGCAGTGATTTTCATGGGCAGCCGAAGGTATTTTTCATATGTATGTTTAACAGGATAAAACATTCTATATGTTCAGGAATATTGTCACAGTTAAGCTCCTTATTGTATAATTGTATTTTAGGAAAAGAAATACATCAGGAATATGCATCCCTTAAAAACAGAGCTGTACTAAGAGCATTCATATTAATTTTATAAAATTAATTCTGAACTTTATTGTGAATATGTATAAATCTAACATTCAATTTAAATGAGCTAAATAGATTTGCTCTGATCACCTAGCAACAGCATGCGGTCTATTTAAGAAATGACATTTCATTTTTTTCCTAGTGAAAAGATGTTAAGACCTATTCTTTGGAAACGCAAGTAGTCCTGATCCATGGCGCAATGAGAGGAAACTATGGGATCTGGTTTCTCTCATCGGTGCCCTTCCTCTGGCTCACTAGGAGGCTTCACCTACATGCTTTCACCTCTGTGTTTTCTGTGCAAAGAGGAATCATATTCTATTCAACCGTGATCCTGAGAAACAACTACTTGTAGGTAGCTATGGGTGATTCAACTTCCTAGAAATTGTTACTGCATTGTTTGGATTCACCATCTATTTATTGGATACATTTTATTTTTAACTCAATACAAGGTGCAAGGAAAGAAGTATTGAGTCTTTGTACTTCAGCATTTAGTTACTAAGCAAACATACAATTGGCAGCGTTGAGAGTCAGGAGAGAGAATGAATATATTGAGCAGCAAAAACTCTTACCATGTTGTGATAACAAAGAGACAGTTGGAGTTTTTACAATGCTGACTCTGACCATGCGTTTTATGAAACAAAATTTAGGTCACTTCCCTGCTTCAAATCCTTCTATAGGATAAAATAGCCATCGATTGCGTTTCACGATCAGGTCCTGGAAAACTTCGATCTCATTTCAGAGACCTGCTCTCATTTTGTCTGGTATTAATATAACGGTTATTTCCCTGTTTAGTTGTGTTATTATTATTATCAAATTCTCTGTGTCCTTTTGTTTATGTATCTTTCTTATAAGCAGCATAAAGCTAGAATTTTCCCCCAAGTGGAGAATTTTTCCCCCTCTTATCTAGATTAGTCCATTAACTTTTATTATGATTACTGGTATATTTCAATATCATCTTACTTTGTACTTTCTATTGATCCCGCTTTACCCTTTTTATGTGTTTTTTTGAATTATTTTGTGTTAACTGAGATTTTAAAATTTTCTACTGGCTAGAAATTTATAGATTACATTTCTACTACTCTTAAAATGGTTTCAGTGCATTCGTAGTGCTGCCACAGAGGCAGGAGAGGCTCCTGCCACCGCCACTGCGCTCGCCAACCATGAGCGCAGCTTCTGGCTGAGCAGTGCTCCCCCTGTGGGAGCACACTGACTACCAGGGGGAGCTCCTGCATTGAGCATCTGCCCCCTGGTAGTCAGTGCACGGCATAGCAATGGTCGTTCCACCGTTCGGTCGATTTGCATATTAGCCTTTTATTGTATAGGATGTTTCTATCTCTTTCTCACTCTCTCTTACTCTCTGAAGTCAATTGAAAAATGTATGTATATTTTTAAAAAGCATGTGTGTGTGTGTGTGTGTGTGTGTATACCTGTATATGTATGTATCTGGGAAATTCTTTGAATATGAATTTGTTCCTTTTGTTGTATCAAGGATTTTATAGATAATTTTGTATTCAACTGATGACACTCAAGGGAGTCAAAGACTTAAAAAGCAACCATTGTTTTCAAGGTCAGATCAAATTTGGGCAATCATTCTTCATTCCCTTTGTAAGACCTCGGTAACTTGTCTTGGTAATGCTAGTGCTAAAAATGCCTTTTTGTAGACAGGTAGTTAGAGTACCATACGGAACTCATTTTTGACTGTCAAAACCAAAATTATTTGCAGGCCATAGATATACACAACCCTGAAGGCTGATGCCTTACTTAAGTGTTAAATCACCCAAAAAGATTATCTTGTCTTTCTTTTATGTGAATTCGGGAGCGCTCAGCTATTTAAAATTCCTCCTCTAGAGGAGTTCTATTAGGAGTGTTACATTTCTTTGGCCGTCCTGGAAGGAGCCAGCTCAATATTTTATCATTATATTTTTTTAAAGCTACTTTGGGTTCTTTTTTGAAAAGTCAGATTGCAGCCTGGGGAGCAGACTATGCCCTGTGTATATGGCATGGATCTCACCAGGGTTGCACGGCTCCCAGAGTCCTTTCATACTTGTCTGGTACATGGGTAGACCCCTGTCTACTAGCATCGCAGCACGCAGGCGTGGAAGCGGTTAGTAGGTGAAAACCTAAACAGGTAGGTTGTGTGTTCACCTTCTACTCTGCACATTTAAACACACACAGGCAGACAGTTCTAGAGTATCCCAGAAGGGCACAGGAATAAAAGAAAAATAAGATTCGTTGTGCCATTAAAAACAGTCTGCAGTCACAGCGCAACTGTGGGGAAAGAAATCACTGAAGCAGAGCTCAGCTCATCTTGAGAGGCCGATGCTGATAGATAGTGGGGGCTTGAACACATTCTGAATTATGAAATGAAAGCAAACAGTGGACAAAGGAAGACAACAGCCATAGTAACTACCCCGTAGCGGGTTCTTACCGTACGTCAGGGCTGTATGGAGTTCTTCAGACACAGTCCCGATGCTAAGAGAATCCATTCATCAAGGGCTTACCCCATGCCACTCTCTTCAGAGAACAACTTGTTCAGTTCGGTGCTGGTAGGTGCTCTGTCCTGCAGATGAGGAAAGTGACACGTAGCCTTTCACCAGCTGGCCCACGGTCACACAAACTGGACAGTGCTAAGTCCGGTGTGAAAGCCCCAACCGGCAGATTGCAGAGACGATGCTCTATAGCAACCTCTCCGTTACATTCTCAACTAGCTGCCAACCTTCATCTCAGCCCAGTTAGGCAGGATACGGCCTACCCATTCCATGGTGAAAACCGGCAAATTAAAGTCAAAACTGAGTACCTTGCACAGGATTGCTTGTGAGTAACAGTATCAACATTAAAAGCTGGTTCATCTGTTTCTAGATTCTGTGAAATTTCCACTATATTATCCTGCCTCTGTGATCGTATTTGTCACTTACTCATTCATTTGTTTGTTTATGTAACAAGTGTTTGTTGAGCACCTTACCCCAGGCTTTGTTCCGGGCTCAGGGGAGACAGAAGTGAACAAGAAAGCCAAAATCCCAAGCTTTACGTGCTGGTGGGGAGAGATGGGCAGTAAGCAAGTAAACCAATGAGTGATGTGTTAGTAGATGCAATGAGGAAAAATAAAGCCTTGTAAGGGGCTAGAAGAGGATGGGGAGATGGGCGAACTTAAACTTTCTAGATCAGGTGGTGAATGCAGGGAAGCTTGTAACTGCCAGTGGTCATTTTATCATCCTGTCACCTTCTATCGCAGGGGTCTTGACTTCTTGGTTTCTGTGACCTTGAAACTGAATCTGAGTTTTATATTGTTTTTTTCTGGTATATGGTTGACTGAAAACCTCCCATTTCAGTGCAGAAATGATTTTATGCCGGTTTTATTTCATATTCTGCTTGCGTGATTATTCCAAGAGACACAACGGGTAACTGTTTACTTTGTGAGTACTTGTTCAAGGTAGCTGTCTTAACGTGGTGAGCAAATGCTTGGGCTTCCTGGGAGAGGGTGCCTTGCCAACAGTTAAGTGAAAGAAGGGTCTTCTCACTGTCCTTCGTACTTGATGCGGATATTAGTTCTTAGAGGCCATCTCGTGAGAAAAGTATTCGGGATGCCAGGAACTAAGAGGCTGATTTTAATCGAACACGTATATTCCAGAGTCTCTGATGCTAAGATGTGTGCAGCTTGTTTTTGCTTTCCTTTAAGAGCTGAAACTCTCCTCCCCAGGAGTAATTAAAAATAAACAGCACTCATTACTGTTGGCTTGTAATGGCCACAGCATCGCTTCCTCGCATCAGTGATTTACTGATCGAAAGCAAAGTAATTCAACATTGAAATTATCTGGAAAATTAAAAACCATTCTAAGTAATGAATAGTTTCAATTTCTGTAGCACCAATTGATGTTTCGTTGTCCTTTTTTATGCATCCTTCTGCACATATACAACTTGCTGGCAAACATGGTCTGATAGGAACTCCACCTCCAAGAACCGTGGGCCAAGCTGTTTCTGGGCTTAACTCTATAGACTCAGGGCTGACATTCATGCATTCAGTTATCCAACCAACATTTATTGAAAAGCTTCTTTAGACAAGGCATTTTCCCAAAGGCCTTGGGGAATAAACATAAGAACAGCTAATGGTCTCTGCCCCCTAGAGAACTTATTATCTAATTGGAATAAAATGTTATTCTAATTCTGTCCCTTTAATTGAACTGTTGATATTATAATTTAGCCAATCTTGTGCGGTTGGGTATTTAGGAAGATATATATTTGCTCTAAAAGGCCTGTGTTATACACCCTCATGATAAATATCTGTTTATACTTCTGATTATTTGTTTGGATCTCTACCAGGAGAATAACTGTGTCGAAGGACATGAATGTTTTAGCCTAATTAATACATTTGAAAAAGTTAGGCAACGAAAGAAAAAATGGTTGCCACCTTCTCCATTGCCACAGATACTGGGCCTGAGCCTGTCCTTATTCCATGACCTCGTCACTGTGAGGACACCCCCTGCTGCTCTAAGTGTGTGTCCCTGGCCACTGATTTTTAAACAGTCTTCAGAAATGGTTAAACCTTTCCTCATTTTCAGGGGTAATATATGAACTGAAATAGTGCTGACAAGAAATTGTCAACTAACATCAATAGTTTGTGTCTAACACGAGCTCACCGAGGTTTTTTCTTGCTTATATATCTGGAATTTTAGAAAATTAAGAAGTCATGAAAAGTGCTGTTAGGTGGTTTGGGAAGTTTCTTTGACTAAAAAAAAAAAAAAAAAAAAGGAGATTACCACTGATCAACAGTTGAATATTGACTTAAAAGTTAGGGAAAAACAGAATAGTATTTTCATAGGGCTTATTGAATTTCATAAAAACATATTTAGGGTATTCATATTTAGGGTAAATTAAGTAGCAAAACATTTGGTGCTAATGTATTTTTTAAAAAATATGTTTTATTGATTTTTTTAGAGAGAGAAAGGAAGAGGGAGAGAGAAACATCTATGTGAGAGAAAAACATCAATTGGCTGCCTCTTGCACTCACCCCAACCGGGGGACTGAACCCACCACCTGGGCATGTGCCTTGACCTGGAAACCAACCAGTGACCCCTTGGTGCATGGGATGACCCTCAACCAGCTGTGCCACACTAGGCAGGGCCGTGCATTTTACTTAAGCACAGAGTTCCTACCTACAGAGTGTGGGGGGACACAGTGTGGATGGGGTTCAGAATTCTGACCCCGTGTCACTTAAAGGGGAAGTTTTGGCGTGGCATCGAGGCTAACCCGTAGCGATCTGTTTGCTTCCTAATTTTGTTTGCCCAGCTGTTTGCTCTCTTTTCCGTTCTAACCTCATTGGCGGTGCTGTTCCTTCCTAGAACCATGGGACACAAAAACCGCTACGTCAAGGTGCCTCGCGGTCACATCTGGGTGGAGGGCGATCATCATGGACACAGTTTCGACAGCAATTCTTTCGGGCCGGTAAGTCACCCTGTTGCTGTCGTCGTTGGATGTCAAAGGTGGGAGCAAAGGTGTGTCAGACTGTGCGCTCAAGGAATCCAGCCAAGACCGTCATGAACCTCCCGGTGGAGCCATTGGTGTTTGATTGTTTCCTTTAGCGTCATTGGAGCCATGGTGTGTGTGTGTGTGTGTGTGTGTGTGTGTGTGTGTGTGTGTGTGTTGCATAGAGGAGAACACAGATGCTTCCATGAAGCTGGCTGGCTGACCCCAGTGGGAGGGTCTTCATTTCCCCCCAGAAATGCTTTGTAGCTTAAGTTTTCAGTTGGTACTTAATAGATGGAATGTGTAAAAGACCGTAGGCACCCATTTTCTATACCAGTCCTTAAAAATGCAGGCATCATGGAAATCACATTGGTAAGTAACATGCTGTCAGCATTAAATTATAGCAGAAATGCATAAACTAAAAAAAAAATTGCAGAAATGCAGATGTTCCTATGCCATGCTTATAGTACATAAAATATGTGACTAAACGGATACTATATATATATATTTTTTTCAATTTGAATGTGTACAGAGATTCTCGACTTATGAACCATTACAATAACTCATTATGTAAGGCAAAGAAACTGTTAGTTACTGGGAATTGCACCTGATTTCCGGTTACCTATATCTGCTAAAAAACTTGGATTTTCACCCAGTAGATTTTCCTAAAGTGAGTCATATCTATACTTAATATTTATGTGTAAGTTAGTATTGAACACCTTCAGATAGGTTTGCAAAAGAGTGTGTCCCCAGAGTTTTGTCTAAACTGACTGTTGGTGGTGTATATGTGACAACCTATTTGCATATTATGAGGGATCACATGGCAGTCACCTCGACTCACCTTTGGCTAAAAGTACAATCATGGAGATGCACTTGCATCAGAACTATAGGTAAGTGTAATATCTCCAGGAGACTACACCACTTCCTTCTTTTAGTTGCCAGGCAACACAAACTTCTGAGATAGTCATTATTTCACAGATATAATTGACTCTTTGTATCTTACACTGAAGATGGGACAGGCAGATTGGAAACGTTGTAGGCCACCTGTGGTATAGAAGTGATTGCTGTGAACAAATCCAGTAACAACTTGAAAGTGAAAATAAATCACCTAAAAGCAGTTTTACTTCTGTCTCCCCAATAAGACTAAATCTAATTTCACGTATCAGGTGTGGACCAAGTCTACACTAAAATGGCAGTCAACTTTAGTTCAGGTTTTAATTGGTTTTAATTTTCAGTGACTCTGAGATGAAGTGTTAAAAACCATTGTTTTGCTATTGGTTGTGGGATGTGTGACAAAAGTTAGAGATGGTTTTGTTTTTTGTTTATCCATTGACAACCATGTTGCTTGTAGCACTTCACTTCCATTTGGTTTATGTCATGCTTTTAAAGGAAATCTACTTCTTAATTACAACTTGAACCAGTAATATGAGTCTGAGACACAAAATGACTTTGGAATGGAGTGATTCTTTTCTTTCGTTTTAATGGATATGTATATTCAGAGTGTCTTTTGGTTTATGGTTGGATAAGCTATCAATTTTCATTCACTTAACTAGCTTTTCTTTCTTTCTTTTTTTTGGTCAAAATTAGATGAAGAAACTTTTCGAGGGTTAAGGAAAGCATTTGTTACATATGTATTAACCTATTTGTGTTTGATGAGTTATAAGTACCTAATTTTACTTTAATCATGAGCTCTCATGTTCTACGTTTCAACAGCATTTATGCCCAGGAAAAAATAATTGACAATATTAATATTGATACTCCCCAACAAGTTTTAAGAGGACACAGGGGGGAGAAAGTGAAGTAAAGCCCCACAATCCTTATTTAAAGCTAATCTGTGATGTTTGAGTACAGAGAATTCTTACTGCGTTTTTGAGGAAACAAATGGTTATCTGAATAATTTGTTAATTATTTTAAAGTTCTTATAATTCTAAAAAATAAAAACTAAAGTTTTCTAATTCTAAAACTCTAAAATAATCTTGAATTTTAAAGTGCATGCAGACTTGAGAATTAATCTGTTTCCCCAGTAGCTTTCGGTGTATGTTTTTTGGTTTATGGAGAGCGCCCTTGGAGATGGTACATGGAAGGTCAGTAACTTTTCTAGGTGGCCCATCCTTTCCTGCCCTTGAGAGAAGGGAATGCACTTCTCTCCAGAGGCAGCCGGGATGGCCTCCAGGATGCTTATCTTGACTTTGTGGAGGTTGATCGAAGCCTTTACCCTTCATTTTCCTCCCGAGTAACTTCAGCAGTGCATCCAAATACAGTGAACATGCTTTGACTCTTCGAATAGTAGATGTCCTTTATCATGGCATCTACCCAGTTCATTTGACATTGTTGCCCTCTGGCAATCACAGTGGGGCTGACTTTCTCCATATGGAAGTAGACTTAGTTCTTGTGTAAAGAAGAAGAAGGAAAAGAATGTTTCATTCTGTATGTTTTTTCCTAGTGTGTTATTTCCTATTTATTTCTTAAGATTTGAATTTGCATTTCTGATTGGCTTATTGCTGTGATATGTAGGCCCTCAATGGGATTTAACAGTTTTACAAGTAAAAGATGAACAGTGGAATATGAATTTAGAAGAGCAATATTGAGTTATAGAAACAGACAACATTGCAGCAAAATAAGTCCCGACTCCTCTCCTTCTAACTTGTTGGGATGCCATTATGGAGGGAAACTAGTCGGCAGTCTGAGGATCACAGATGACATGTTACAATAAAACAGAAAGTCATACCATCCTGGCTGCCGACCGCACCAGTCACTCAATTAGCAGGGGGTTTTTTCTGCTCACGTCTAACAGGAAAAGTTTTCTCTTCGCTGAATCCATCTCACTTAGATGATTGATAAAGTGAGCACGTGTGTGTGTGTGTGTGTGTGTGTGTGTGTGTGTGTGTGAGAGAGAGAGAGAGAGAGAGAGAGAGCGCGCGCGAGAGAGCGAGAGAGAAGGAGACTGGATAGGAAATGTTTCCATTATGAGTATATCTTTATGGAATATCTTGGTTCTAAGCCTCTTGAATATATATCTTCACCACACAGTGATAGAAAATGCCCTATCTTTCTTCTCGTAATAGAAATTCACCATCATAATGGCTTGAGCTTAGATTCTTAGTGTGAAAAATAGCTTTTGTACGTTTTCTTTAAAATGATAATTGTCTGGAAGTGTTTCCTGGGGCCTATTGCCACTTGCATTTACTGGGTTATACATTAAAGACATCTGATGGTTCTGATATGGAGGCTGATGATTGCTTGGAATGTTGGGGAAGCACTTCTGTTGGTAATTCCTTTGCTCTGTGAAGCAAATTAGGGTCTTTCCCTTCCCCACCGCTGCTTCCTGTAGAGGACGCTGCAACGTTTCCCACTGCAGCTATGTTGTTGTTCGTTGCCAGCATCCAGAAGCAACTGATTATAATAAGTGCTCATGCATCTTCTGCTTGCTTTCAATTGAAAGCACATAAAAGGCAAATTTTCTGTTTGTGTGTGTACATGCATAGCTGTGGATTTTCAAATAGTTACTTTTAATTATTTCCAGTGAGCTACCTCTGCTTCAATGAAAAAGGCGTGCCATAGTTCTTCCTCCCATTTATTATAAATACCCATTCCAGTACTTAACCTTTGAAATGTTTTCATAGACATTCATTCCTTTTCGTAAAAACACAAATGGGACTCTCCACAGCCTCCATTTAGCTCAGTGGTTCTCAACCTTCCTAATGCCGCGACCCTTTAATACAGTTCCTCATGTTGTGGTGACCCCCAACTATAAAATTATTTTCGTTGCTACTTCATAACTGTAATTTTGCTACTGTTATGAATCATAATGTAAATATCTGATATGCAGGATGTATTTTCATTGTTACAAATTGAACATAATTAAAGCATAGTGATTAATCACAAAAACAATATGTAATTATATATGTGTTTTCCGATGGTCTTAGGCGACCCCTGTGAAAGGGTCGTTCGACCCCCAAAGGGGTCGCGACCCACAGGTTGGCGACCCACAGGTTGAGAACCGCTGATTTAGCTGGTGCATTTTCTGCCTTGACATTTTCCTGTCATTTTTATCTAGTTTTAAGTCATAAGCCACTAAGATACTTTCATCATTCAGGGTCTACTGATTTGTTGTAAGGAATATATGTTTTCATAGAAATTCTAGTTATTTAGTATCTAAAATAAATATTTTATTTTAACTTCACTGACCAAAGGACGTTAGGGAAAAAACACACACAAAAAATCATTTGCCTTAAATATTTCAAGGCAAAGATAATCTTTGCAAATGTATGAAAGTATTTGATTCTTAGGTTTGTGATCACAGTGTCACCTTGTGAACGATTTGTGTTCAGGAAGCATGAAGCAGAGCAGAACAATTCGTGTGCAGAAGCTATGCCTGATATACTGCCTCCCTCTGAGCATGGGAACTGCAAGTCACACTCAATAGGAATTCTTTGGAGTTCTGAGACGCTTGGAAAAGGTCTGGTCACTTACTTTATGGACACCTAATTATTAACATGGTAGCCCCCTGGGATGTTTTCTTGGAGCAAATATGCCCAAGAGGTGATAGTTTTAGACCAAATGGGTCTCAAAAAGATTATTTATAATGAAATGAGCTGAGGGTCTGAAAGTGAGGATCTATAAGAAAACATTGGCGTGAAGATTAAATTTCTGTAGTGTTCCATGTGAACCTAGTGAGATTCAGAAAGTTTTTACTTCTTAATGCAACTAGTGAAAAAGTGAAGGAGAGGAAAAGTTGATTTTTTTTCTTTGTATACAATACAAGTCTTTCATTTATGTCTTCAAGACATTTTTTTTTTTTGCATTTATTGTTTTTCCACATTTATTTTGGCCTGGAATCTGATGGCTGGAAGGGAAAGGAGAGACAAGGACTGCGTTAACTAGAGAGAGGTTGCTGGGTTAGGTCATACACGTGGGTAATGAACATTTCAGGAGCTTTACTATCTCATCATGCCTGTTTTTAACTTTTTCCCAACTTTATACATTTTGGGTAAAAAAAAGTGATACAGTAAATGGTTAACAAAACAGTGTTCTTGGAGATGCGAGTAGTTGAAAGCAAGAGGAAGGAAAGGGAAGTTTCGATATTTTTAAAAATTAAGTTTTGAGGCCATATGACAAAGGGAGCGGTTGGGCTGGAGTTTGGGGAGATGTTGAAAAGATTCAGAAGTTCAAGTCGTGGACAATAAGGAGTGCCCCGACCCCCTGATCATCCCGATCCTCTCGTCACTATCAACAGAAGCCCTGGTGCCCAGACAGAGCAAGTAAGAGGGTCAGTAGGTCCGAGACTGAAGTATAACCCCAACCTGCGAGGAAGACAGATCACCGGCCAGATACAACCCAGTGTGCATTCTCCATGTGGGGGGACCACAGAGCTCTTAGAGGAGTAGGCATCGGGTACTAAAAGCCACAAGAAGGAACTCTGAAATCCCAGAAGGGCTTGGTAAAGCAGAGTACTCTGAAGTGGGTGAAGATAATACCTGTTCGCTAAAATCTCCTATTGTGTACAGCCCTCTGGATGCCGCCTGTGTTGTGAGTGGAGTGGTCTGTGCCTGGGCTGGTCCATGCGCTCCAGTTGCCTTGGAAACGCTTTGCTGGTACAACACAGGGTGGTCCCGTGGATGCAGAGAATGAATTGACATTTCCTTTTATTTATCTTTGAAGTGTAGCATTTTCCTTGTGTAAATTCTCGTGAGCAGCTAGAGTAACTTTTATTTAAAATCAGCCATTTTCAAATAAAGAGAAAGGTCATTAGATTATGTTGACAGGATCCGAATAAAGGGTTCTAGTCACACTTTCTTAGAAAAATGATGCTTAGACTTAAACTGGTCAGATTTTCTTGAATTGGTCAGATTTTCTGCAGAACATGCTTGTGTTCATTAAAACATTTTTGTTAGGAACTAAAATAACCTATAATTCATATACAATGGATGGTAACAACAGTCCTCTGGATCTTAAAGTCATAAAACCTCACCGCGGGATTTTCTGGGTGTTTCTCGCGGTTCCCTCAAACAGTGCTGGAAACCTCACCTATTTCATGTAGGTACAGTTTTCACTCGGCTCATATAGGCAAAGGCAGGCACTTCATGCAAAGGCTGAAGCCAGTGCAAGGAAAGCCATCCTAAGGAAAACATCTGAATAACGCGCACAGCCATTCTCAGAAAGAGCCCATTCTCCCTCCAGAGCAATATTCAAAACGAAGACATGCCCGGACTGCGGACAGAAGCAGAGTCTCCGAGGGTAATCCTCGCTTTTAGTTGGATTTGCTACTCTATGTCAAGGACGTCAACCATCACGACACAAGAGCACATAGTTTCTTGAGAGCAGGGAGGGGATGAGGGTGCCGGGGAGAGTGGTGACGTAAACAGTTACCCCCCACCCCCCACCCCAAGAACAGAGACCGTCTCAGCTTCCATTTCCACCAAATCAAATCTCGTCTGTGTCTTCATCTCCTGCTCGTGTAGAAGCCATTTTCCACATGGTTTCCTTTCCCGAGAGGAGACATGTCACAGCGCTGTCGTGGCGCTTCATTATGATGGCAGACGCCGTTCCTTCGGGCTGTTTCATTACAGAACGAAGCATGTTCATTGCTCAGAAATGTATATTTACTGACAGTGGGTCAGGGGCCAAGATTTAGCCCAACATATGCAGTGTTATTAACTTATCCTTCAGCGGATCTTAGAATTGTTTTAAGAGTGAGATTGAAAATCCCATATTATTTGTAAGACATAATTGGTTACTACATAGAAAAATAAAATGGACCATACGAGGGCTTGGAACGAGGAGGGAGATTGGCTACTGCTTTGCTTAGACAATACCAGCAGGGAGAGCCTGCCCCTGAACTCACTGGGATTGGAGGTTTGAGGTCGAATTGCCTCGTTTAAGTGGGTGTCTGCTTATAAAATATTTGCTGGGTAGTTGCTCCCCACTTTTCTTAATATGCAGACACCAAACTATGGAAGTGACTTTGACTTTTGACTAATCTTGGGGGCGATAACGGCCTTTGGAAATTTTTAATTTTCCTAAAGCTTATCAAGTAATCTTAACAATGGCTTTGCTTTTGTGTCAGCATCTTATTGTTGTATTTACCGAAATGACTTAAGGAGGATTTAAAGTCAGTTTGATTGTCAGTGACGTAGGCGATTGTTTCCCGTGTAATGGATCAGACTAACCACAGTTTTAGATATTGTTTACAAGTCAGACCCACCTAGTTTTGCGGTTTATTGAAACTTGTCTAACTTGGTGATTCTAGGAAGTGGGATGCAGGTCTCCATCACAGGGCAGGGATCACGTCCATGGCGCGCTCTATGGACGGGCGTCGCAGACCTCACAGCTTAGGCGAGGATCACAGGGATTCCTGTCGTTGTGGATAATTCTGCCCCAACCCCTCCTCCTGTCACTAAGAATTTTTCTGAAAACAACTCTGATCTCATCAGGCCACTTCCTCAAACAACATCATCAGCCTGCAGGACCCATCACATTTAATGAAGAAATGGTGGGAGCCTTCCCTTTCATATCAGGCACATGCCCCGCTAGTGTGGCTCAGTGGTTGAGCATTGACCTATGAACCAGGAAGTCATGGTTCCAGTCCCAGTTGGGGCACATGCCTGGGTTTCTGGTTTGATCCCCAGTAAGGGGTGTGCAGGAGGCAGCCAATCAATGCTTCTCTCTCATCATTGATACTTCTTTCTCTCTCTTCCTCTCCCTTCCTCTCTGAAATCAATAAAAACATAAAATGGGAGATATCTGTAATACTATCAACAATAAAAAATATGTTAAAGAATATTTTTTTAAAAAATCAGACACAAGACAAAGAGGGCCATTCTTATACCACTTCCATTCAAGGCTGCGCTGAAAAGGTCATTGCCAGTGCAGGTTAAGGCACGAAAGGGAAATAAAGGATATAGAGATTGAAAAGAGAGATTCCAAACTGGTTCTCTCTCTCTCTCTCAAGTACGTTATTTCTACTTAGAAAACCCAAGAAGAATCTGCAGAAATATTAAAGCAGTTCTTTGAGTGTACTAGTAGCATAGGACTGCCGTAGGCAATAATCAAGCATGTCTAGACATCATCAACAACTAGAAAATACACTTTTATAGAATTTGCCTTTCAAAATAGCACTAAGGAAATTCAGGGTAGTGATTACTTCTGGAAGCGAAGGGAACAAGTGTGACTGGGGAGGGTTGAGTGGGCCCCCAACGTCCTGGTACTCTCTTGTATCTTAAGCAGCGTGATGAGAGTATAGGCGTTCATTATATTATGCTTTATGCCTTTCATGCCTGGAATATAGTAGAATATTTTAAATAACTACATAAGCAGAAATATTCAAAGTTGGCATCAACAGCTACCCATTACTCACAGCAGGTCTTCTCCTAGTGTTTGTGGGGCCTGGGCATGGGGTCGACATAACACATGTCTAAATATTTACTAGCTGTATCAGGTTAACAGACTGCCAGATGAAGTATGTTCCTTTCCCTTAACGGGATAACATACCTCTATCTGCTAAAACCAGCAAACATATCAACATGACTGAATTTAATTACCATCACCAAGTCCAGATATTCTGCTGGCAGGCCTGTGATGTTTGGGAGAGTAATCTAATAAAAGCAGATATAATTCATGAATTATTATATGCTTACTCATAAACATTTTCTGGCCTCCATTTCTGCAAAATCACTATGTTGTTATTATATTTCCATATAATTTGCATTCTATTTACAATAATTATATAAAGGATTAAAATAATATTTAATTGAATTTGGAGCATAGGAAAAATCAGAATATATGTTTATCAAAATATAAATGAGAATAGTCACAGAACATATATGCATACCCCATGGACACAGACAACAATGTGGTCCTGGCCAGAGAGGCAAATGGGGGACATCTGTAGTAATGTCAACATAAAAGAATCCTTCATTAAAGAAAGAACATAGAAATGAAAACGAACGTGAAAAATTACAAAGTAAATATTTTTGAAATTTCTGACATTGTTTGTAAAATATCAAAAGTATCTTTTAAAATCTAAAGGCAAAATAAAATGACTACTAATGAACATAAAAGTTCTATCAAAATTATTTAAATAAAACAATTAAGTTCTTCAAGAATTAAGTCTTGTTACACATTTTGTAGAAATAAGTCTGCCTGCAGGTTGAGCATTCAGTTTTCACGTGGTCATTTGTGTAAGAGTCCGTCTCGCCTCATGCATTTTGTCTCCTGACCCGCACGCATCCACGCTTAGGAGGCACCGAGAAGCCGTTTACATGTCTGGGCAGGAGGGTAATAGGAACAGGCAGGTCAGCAAGACTGATTGGGAAAATTATGAATGAAAGATGAGATTGCCAATAGGCTACCGGTGAGAGTGCAATTACTCGGTGAGAGTATTGGTTCAAGTGGGAGATGATTAGTCCCCAGGCTAAGATGACAGCAATACAAATATGAAGAAGTGGATTGATGGGCGGGCCCTTAGGAGCCAGCCATTGATTGGGTGTGTGTTAGGTTCGGCTTCCTGGAAAGAACTCTGTCAGAGAAGTCCCCCAGGCGAAATACGGACCTGCCTTCATGCTCCCCCCACGCAGTGACCAAACTTTACAATGAAGCATAATGGTATTGACGGTGACCATGATATATTAATGATGTTCCGGTGATCGTTTTTATGTGAAAGACCGAAAGGTGGAGGGGACACAGCAATGCTCCGCGCTTCTTCAGTTGGCAGAGAGCTTGGCTGGCACTTGAGCTGGCACTGTGGGCTCCCGGTTGGTTGGAAGTGTGCTGCCTCCTAATGCTGCGACCTGCCGTGCTGACCCCGGGAGGGATGACTGCCTTGCTCATGGCTCATTAGAACTTACGGCCGGAACTAATCCATCGGAAGTCTATTGCCTCGCACTTAGCATCCCTAACAGTGGATGTGCTTCCCAGCCAATCACAGGCCCCCTCTGCTCCTTGTCCGAAGTTCTCACCTGACTCAGAAGGTAAAGGTGATTCCTAGAATGTAGAGGCGAACGAGAAGGAAGCGTACGGTGGGAAAGTCAGTACGTCAATGATTAAACTGGCTGATGGAAAAGCAGGCTTAACATTTGTCTTTTCCATTATTGTTGTTATTTAAAATTGTTATTTAATATGCAAGTCCATGTGATATATTTTTGAATGAAACTATTTGTTTAAAGAGAAAAGAAATTATAAGTGATACTGGTGGAGTGATGTAGAATGTTCACACTAATTTCAGCTTACATGAACAAATGGCCCCTCTCAATACAATTACTGTATGAAAGTAAGTGTATTGGCATGGTGGGCTGAAATGAGGATCGGATCAGTAGAAGGAAAGTGGAAATTATAAAGCTTCATCAAGTTGTGGAATATTGGGCTGAGTTTTTTGATCAAGAAACCTGATTTTAATGAAGATACCAATTATGAACTAGAATCTACTTTATACTGAAAACCACACAGGCTAAAGTTTTACTGAGACCTCCACTGATTTCACTTAGAGTTGAAGAGCTTCAACCAGACCATGTTGAAGCTACCAACCTCTCCCCGCCCCCCACCCCCCAATCTCACCCCACCTTGTTGCAATGCCCGTTTGCCTGTTTCCTGCCAGGGCTTCGCACTCTACCTGCCTCCTATTCGCTGGGAAGTGGCAGACAATGCAACAGTCCTCTCAAATGAGCCACGATTACATTTAGGCCGTTCGTATAGATTAAGTTTTATTTCAAAAAAATAAGATTATAAATGTCAAGTCACTATGGAATTATGTTGACTGTGGTCAAGGAAAATTCTAATCTTAAAATATTTGGTCCAAAGGCTTTTAAAATAAACTTAATTGTGTGTTTCTTCTGACATTTAAGAAAACAAACAAAAACAAAGCAACCCCCCCCCCAAACAAAAAACAGCAACAAAAACACAGCATAGGTGTTTGCTCAGCCTTTTAAACAAAGAAAACTTATATACTGAATAGAGGATGGTAGTGCCATTAAATGAGTGGATTCTTTAAGGCTGAGGCTGGGTTTCCCTGGTGTTTGTTTCCAGATTGAGTGCCTTACCCTACCCTGCAGCTGCTGAGCTGTGGTGACTTGGCAGGTTCTCAGGTGACACACCAGAACCAGAGAGGAGGGAGCCCGATTCAGGGGTGTGTCACAATCTGGGACCCCTCAGGGTATGTCAGAGAGCTGGTTTCTACCCAATCCCCACAGACCCCTGTCCAAAAACTAATAGTGAAAGTGGGCAAGGCCATTGCAAAGGGCACTCACCAAGGACATCGTATTTAAATTACCCTTTTTGCCCAGATGGACATTGTTAGTTAAATTGCTGTATCTTTTCAGGACCCCACTGGTGCACGAATCTGTGCACCGGGCCTCTAGTACTTTATAAGATCTTAAATAAACTTTCCAGAGTTAGTTCTTATTTGATTTTATGATTGTCACATAATACTTCCTCTGTTTTTAATTTGGGGGAACAAAACTATCATGCTTTAGATGAACGATTTTCCCCTCCAGGTAAAACTACTGGTTGATTGCAGGGAAGGCTCTCTGGTGCACGAATCTGTGCACCGGGCCTCTAGTACTTTATAAGATCTTAAATAAACTTTCCAGAGTTAGTTCTTATTTGATTTTATGATTGTCACATAATACTTCCTCTGTTTTTAATTTGGGGGAACAAAACTATCATGCTTTAGATGAACGATTTTCCCCTCCAGGTAAAACTACTGGTTGATTGCAGGGAAGGCTCTCTGCTGCCGTGGGAGGTTTCACATAACAAATTATGAAACGTGAACTCATAGTACATGCTTTTCCACCCTCTCGTTCCCTCTCACTGTCTCACTCCTAGTTCTTTTGGAGTTCATTATCCACAATACCTTTTCGTTATCTCAACAAAGGAAATTTAGTATTATTTAAATATTATGTAAGGCATCCTTTCATGGAAAGGGTTTAGATAGGATGTGCCGAGTATAATAGACGCATTACCTTGATTGATACATCCCGGTCCTTTACGTTTGGGAAGATGGCCCTTTTCAGAACGTTGTTTTTCACACTCTCTGTTTTTAATTCCTGAAAGGCCATGGGGACTATTACCACCACTTTGATTAGCCTATCTGTTCAGATGGGCTTTCCTATAGCTTCAGTCCAGTTTAAAAATAAACCAACCGAAAACATCATGTATCATGCAGAGCAGACTCATTTGCAGATGCAAAATATACTCTAGATATTCTTCCTGCTCGATTCAGAGTGAACTGGGCCTAGTCAATGATAGTGTCTCCCAAGCTCAGCATGCATTCATTCTTCTCTCACCCTGACTTCTCTTAAGTACAGTAGTAACAGTAGTAGCCCCTCCCTCCAGCTCAGGAGTGTAGACCTCTCCTGCTCTCAAATTCCTTTCCTTCCCCTCCTCTAAAGGAAGGAGTCTAATAACAGAAGGAGGGGGAGAGGGAGAGAGGGAAGGGGAGGGAGAGGAAAAGGTAGAGGGAGGGGGAGAGGGAAAGGGATGGGGAGAGGGAAAAGGAGGGGGAGAGGGAAAGGGAGGGGGAGAGCTCTTGCAGATGTTACTTTCAACTTTTTATAAATGTAGCAGGAATCTTTCTCCTCTGCCCAGCATCACCATAGAAAGGAATAATGATGGAACGGCAGAAATCAGCTGGCAGGCAGAGGAATTGTCTGTGTGGTGGTGGCTCCCCCAAAGCATCACAGTCCCTCACTTGTCCCTACAGGCAGTGGTGACTAGTGCTGGGAGAGGCTTTGAACCATGAGAGCTGAAGGAGTGTCTCCCAGCCCCAGTGTGAGCCAACGCCCCTTCCCCACCCCAAGGCCTGAAGCTGAGGGGAAGCCCAAGGCCATGGCCATGGTACAGGTCACAGTGTGAGCCAGAGGAGAGGGAAAATCTGACCCCTGGCTCTCAGTGCACAGGGTCCATTTGGGCCAATGCTGAACCAGGGCCTGCAAGACCTGGGACGGATCGGCCCAGCCTGGCACCATCCATCACTGTCAGTGGCGGGCGCTGTGGTGGCCATAGCTTCCCGGGCTCCAAGTCAGCCCTGGTCTCGGTGTACCTTATCTGAAGCCAGAGCCAAGGGGAAGGTAGGAGGCGGGAAGGCTCACTTCCCTCCACAGCCCCATGTCCTCTGTTTCATGTGCCGCCATCTCCAAGTGGGTAAGTCAACTGAAAATTTTACAGCGTGACCCACCCAGAAAATAGCGTTGAGTTGCGTGGTTTCAGCGGGGAGGCAGTGCCGGAAAAGACTAATATATTCCGCTTTAAGAGGCAGCCTTATGATTTTATGTGGCTTGGGATTCTGCTCTGTGCTGACAGCCTATGCAAATTCAAGTGCGGTGCAATTTAAATGACAAAGGGCGACTGGGCTGCTTCACTAATTGGAGCTGGGGCTCATCCTCAGCTTTTGGGCTGTTTTGCTCCAGAGAGAGGAGGGCATGGTGAGTACTCTGAGCAACTCACACAGGAGCTGGTGTTCATAGACTTCGCTTGGCTCTTCTTGTTAAATAACTAATTATAAGCCTTTAGAAAAATCTCCTGCTGTCTCTTGAATTAGGAGTAACGCCATGGTTATCCCGTGCTGATAAATTCTAAGATCTGAGTTCAGATGGATTTAATGTGCACCGGGTAGTAGGCTATGGTTTAAAAAAATGTCTACTATTGGTCGTTCTTGTATGTGACATTTGTGTCTCACTGTCGCTTCTCTGAGATGAAAAGGTACTCAGGTTCTGAAACTGTTGTAGGAGGTTGCTTGCACCTCTTCTTCCTCCTTGTCCCCAGTCTGTCTTTGTTCCAAGGTTTCCTTTTGCAGCTCAGTGAGGTGCCTGGGCTTTGAGCACATGATTCGCTCACTGGGCTCGGGGTTTGTCAGGGTGACTTTCGTGTTGCCAACACCACTGGGCTCTTTGGGGATCCATCCGAGTCCACCTCCCCGCAGTGCTCCATGTGGTGGCCACTTCCCCTTTCAAGCCCCTTGAGAATTTTCTGCCCTTCGCCTCTTTGAGCCCACACACACCACCAGCTCTCTTCTGGGGCCTCGTTTGCATATTCCCTTCCCAGCCAGACCTCTGAGTCAGGGGACCCCAAGCTCCATCGGGGCCTTCGTTTCTATTTAAAGCTCTCCCTGGGAAAACTGGTCCCTGTCTTCGCAGGATGTTCCCATTCCTTGGTGCTCAGGTCTTATCTCCAGGTCCTATCCCACCTGATGTTCAACAGCAAGTCTAAGATGACCCTCTCTATTCCCTTCCTTCCACCCCCATTTTATTCTCTCAGATTCCCCCGTTTTAGTAGGTGGCGGTGGCATGGCCATCTATCTAGCGCAGCCGTGGGCAAACTACAGCCCACGGGCCAGATCCGGCCCATTTGAAATGAATAAAACTAA
>NW_005367809.1:2879073-2910985 GCF_000412655.1 Myotis brandtii | reverse complement strand
ACCCTTTTATTTAATGATGTTTACTTTGAATTTATATTAGTTCACACAAACACTCCATCCATGCTTTTGTTCCGGCCCTCCGGTCCAGTTTAAGAACCCATTGTGGCCCTCGAGTCAAAAAGTTTGCCCACCCCTGATCTAGCGCCACAAGCCAGAAAGTTAGGGGGCACCTTGCTGTCTCACCCCTCATTACCCCCATCTCTTTGGGGCAACATCAAGGCCTGTAAGCGCTGCCGCAGTCAAACATCCCGAGCGTATCACCGCCTTCCCTCCCCACAGCTGCCTCCCTAATTCAAGTCCTCAGATCGCTCTGCCAAAGCTGCCCAGCTGGCCTGCAGGCCTTCCTTCTTGATCTTCTTAATTCCACAACTTAGATAGCAGCCGGGTTCCTCTTACCCTCACACCAGGTCCCCTTCCTGCATGCAACCCTTCAGGGGCTTTCTGTTGTTGTTAGAATGTGAAACCTGCTGCAGAGGGTTTTCTCTGACTCACCTGGGCCTTCAGGGACCTCACACCGTGTGTCCCCTGCATTTTTCTCTTCTTTGAGCTTGTGCCAGTCTGGTCTCCTTCAGTTCCTTGAGCAGGCAAAGGTCTTTTGTCCTAGCTGGTTCCCATTCCTGGAATTCTCTCCTCTTGGGTTTTTATGTAGCTGGCTCCTTATTTTCCCCATTTCAGTGCATCTGGTCTAAAATGGAGCGAACACACGCACGCACGCACGCACACACGCACACACGCACACACGCATGCACACACACCCCTCTGCCATCGCTGTCATTACCATGTTCGTGTCTCCATAACTCGTACCACTTTCTCATAACATTCCATGTATTTCTTTACTTTCCTCTTGGTTTTATCTCCTCCAGTAGAAATTATGTTTCACGAGATCAGAGGCCTCATCTTTCCCATTCACGGTGGAACAGTGCCTCTCCCACTGGCACCGCATGTACCTTTGTTAAATGATGAGTGCATTTCTGTTCTGTGAATGCGTGAATGAGCTCTGCTCGAGGGAGCCTCCCGCCCAGAAGTGAGAAGTTAGTGAAAGTACAGAAAGGCCATCTTGGTGACCGACGCCTGCTCTAGTGGCCAGTGGAAATCGGAAGGCAGGTCCAGGCGTGAAACACTTTCCTGGCAGCGGGTGATGAGACTAGAGAGTGAGATGTTTTCCACCTTGAAAACACATGGCGATCAAGCAGGAATCCCACTCCTGGGTGTGCATCCGAAGGAAATGAAGACCGGGCAGCCAGGAGATGTCTGCACTCCCACGTTCATCCAGTCTTATTGACAGCAGCCGAGATGGACAAACAGCCCAGGTGTCCATCAGAGGATGAAGCAGATGTGGTGCTGATGTACATGGATTGTCCTTCAGCCCTGAGGAGGAAGGTAATCCTGCCATTTGTGTCGACGTGGATGGACCTCTTACAATTTTACTTGTCAGTTTTATCTCAATAAAGCTGATTTTTTTTTAAATAGAAAAGATAATTGGGAAAATAAAGCTCAACTAAATAGGTCTCTGCTCTAAAATAATTCATTCTCTAAACTAACAATAGAAGCTAATCAAAGACGCAGCAACCGATGACGATTAATCAAAGCAAAGGGGATGAGGAGGAAAGCTAAGGAGAGGGTGTCTTTCAGGCAGAGCACTGGGCTTGGGTAATAGGTCAGGGCACCAGGCTGGCTGAAACCCAGAGGGGGGCAGAGTAGAAATGGGGAGGTAGAGATTTGGGGGTACACCGAAGAAACCTTCTTTATCTTGACAGCTAGTAATAGAACTATAAGGTATTGATGCTATCCAGGTATCACTGGGGCCCAGCTGGTGTGCCTTAGTGGTTGAGCATTAAGCTATGAACCAAGAGGTCACAGTTTGATTCCCGGTCAGGGCATATGCTCAGGTTGTGCGCTCGATCCCCAGTGGGGGGGCGTGCAGGAGGCAGCCGATCAATGATTCTCTCTTATCATTGATGTTTCTCTCTCTCTCCCTCTCCCTTCCTCTCTGAAATCAATAAAAAATATATTTAAGAAAATATATACTGGTATCACTGGGAAGTTAAGAAGGCAAAGTCCAATTTAGTACAGGGTGACCTGAGATCGGGGTAAATACAGGAAGATAGAAAAAGGATGAGGCCAGAACTCCGGGCCCAAAGGTCACACTCTCCACAGACCCTAATTATCCAGGCCTGAAACCTCAGAGCAATGCTTGTCAAAATCTAGTGCGCATCAGAGTCACCTGGGTGCCAGTGGTTCTCAACCTTGGCTGCACATTAGAATCACCTGGGAATCTTTTTAAAATCCTGATTTCTGGGCCTTATCCTCCAGAAATTCTGTTTCTTTGTTACTAATGTTGTGGCCCCACCCCATAACAAACAGAATTTCCGGAGGAATGAGGCCCAGAAATCAGGATTTTAAAAAGATTCCCAGGTCATTCTAATGTGCAGCCAAGGCTGAGAACCACTGCTCTAGAGGCTCCCTGCCTGCTAGGGGCCCTGAGTCGCAGGACCAGCGTGGGTTTGGGGAAGCTGCGCTTCAGCAAGTATTCGCCAAGTCAGACCAATGCCTTCTCGCCCGGGTCAGGCCACGCCTTCGTAAACACAGGCTTGTAGTTTTATCTGCTCTCAGGCAGTGTTTTAGCAGAGTTCGATAATGTTGTGAATGCTTGAACTTTTGTTTAAATTGTTGGTTACGTAGAAAAAGTGGAAACTCAGACACATTTCCTTCCAGGGATTAAATGTTCTCGTTTTTGTTACAATGGTGCATACCTTGCCTTTTCTATTTTTGGTGGCGTTTTGAAAAATGTAATTAGTTTCAGATGATTTACAAATTATTTGGTTTTACAGAATTAGACTTTAAATTAGGAAATTAGATGGGAGAAATGAGAGAGCATGTTATTTAAATATGTACTTTCTCTTATTAGACGTTTTAAAGGCCCCACAGACATTTGTGTCTACTCACATGATGTTTCTGAACTCTGGGAGCAGACATTCCAGTGTTTGTTACTCACTTAAGCAGCTCACGTGTGAGCAAGGAAAAACCGAAGAAATGATTTAAATTGTAAACATGGTAAATGTGCATTTCCTGGAGAGAAAACAGTCTTGTCTTAGAAAAATTTGAGCTTCCTTTTCCAATATATTTCTCTTTAATATTTAAGAGAATATTAAAATAATAGGAGTCTCCTTTACTGTGTTATTTTTTCCTTTCTGAAAATGTTGGTTCTGTTTCAGAAGTTTGTCTTTGCATTCGGTTTGGAACTGTTCAAACTCGGCTATTTTCTGGAACAAGAAATTGATTCGACTGTAGAAAGAGTAATGGAGATAGGCTGGCCGGCTCAGGAGAACTGTACGTGTGAGAAGCACCAAGCACAGTGCGTAGTGGGTGCTCTGCGCATGGCAGTGGTCTATGTAACGCTGGTGGCTGTCTGTGTGAGAGGGCGGGCCTGCCCTATGCCAGTTCCTGTAATCTGCTGTGGGAGATTCCCTGAAGCTAGGAAATGTTTTAGTAATCTTTGTGTCTGTCCTCTTTGCCCAAAGCGCCAAAGTTTAATGATTATCTTTAGAGTTGCTTGGAATACAATAGGCAATAATGGTACTGTAATTTGAACCCCCTAGCCCCTGGGCCCAGATTTGATGATCAAAGCGGTAACTCTATACGTGCTGGGCTACTGGTAGACTTGGGGTGATTGACTTTGGTTCATGTCCACATTAGCTAGGAGGGCTGTAATTACTGAGTCTGCACATTTCATGCTTCTTTTGTTTCAAGCAAGACAAAAGGGCTGGGGGAATAAGAAAAACAAAGAAGCTCTTCGCCAGAATAATACACGCCAGGTGTTCCTTCCCTCGGCTTCATTTTGTCTTGCTCATCCAACACCTCATGCTTGTCTGAATTTTAAAGTTGGTTGCACATGTTCTTTCTAACTCGCGAGAACCTTCTATTCAAAATAAGAAGGACTGCAGATGGGAGCTGTCCGCTTTGAGTCTGCGTCCCTTGGAAGGCCGGCTACCTTTGGCTCATGGCTCTGCGTTGTTGCTCAGTCTGTGGCTTGTTTTCCTCTGGACCCTGCAGGCCCAGGGGAGCTCCTGGGGGGACCATCCTTGACTGAGCAGCGCATGTGTGCCGCGGGGAGATGTCAGCATCCGAAAGCTCAACATGAGGCTAACGAGTCCAGGCATTTCCGAAGCCCGCCAGCTTCAGGGAATGACGCTCGGGTTAGTCATGCTTATTTTTGAAACTAAGAGCTGGAGGCTCACCTACCAACATAAAGAGCCTCCAAACAAAAGCCAAAGCCGGGAGGAACTGGACCGGCGGTTGCCTTCACATCCAGCGGAGGCATTGCCATTCAGCCTGATGCAAAGTGAGATGTAGGGGTGAGGGTAGAGGAAGGATACTCAGAAACACATCACAATAAAAACACATGGTAAGGTTTTTGGGGAGTGGTAATAATTGTGTTCCTGTACTCACATGTCATCTCTCCACGTGCATGTCTATTGTTTTACTGCTCATACATTTTACTGTAGTAATGTTTTGGCAGATACTCTCACTGCTATGGACGGGATTGTGTCTTCCCACAACCCCTGTGAAGCCCTGGCCCCAGTGTGATTGTGTTTGTAGGTGGGGCCTTTAGCAGGTAATTAGGGATGGAGGAGGTCAGGAGAGTGGAGCCCTCAGGAATGGATTAGAGTCCTGATCAGAGAAAGAGACACCAGGGTTCTCTCTCTCTCTCTTTCTCCCCCCTCCCCCCATGTGAGGGCACAGCAGGAAGGCAGACCTCTGCAAGCCAGGAGAGCTCTCACCAGAACCCCACCATGCTGGACCCTGAGCTCCGCCTCCCAGCCTCCAGATCTGTGAAGAAGGAAATGTCTAGTGTTGAAGACACCCAGTCTGTGCTATGACCTCCTGAGCAGATTCATCTACTGAGTAGCAATCATTAGTTACCATATGAATGAGTCACTGGTTGAGGAAGGTGTGAATAAAAATATCTCATTTAAATAAAATTTCCTTTAACCAGTAGCATACATAGAAGTATAATCTTTTTGCTACATGCCAATTTGAGGTTCTTTTCATTCATTTGAGTTTCTTTGAACATCTTGTAAAAAAAAAATACTGCCGTGGAATCTCCCTGAGACCAATCCAGTCTTGTGAAAGCCCTGTAGTTGAGATCCATTCCTTCAGGCTTAAGGCTTTGTGTCTGAGAAAGGCCTGGTAAAATGTAGATATCCCACAAAGAATGAGATATTGAAGCGTCACTATTGTATTTCTCAGCACGGAGCCCTCCTTAAGACTGGCATGTTGTTGCTTTAGAAAGACTGTGAAGCCGCTGAGAGGGAGAGATTAGAGCAGGGGGTCACAGTGTGGGAGGCTGGGTCCTGAAGTTCCCAGAGGAAGGCCATTCTGGAAATAGGGTCTTCCGTGTTGTCCAGGAAGGGGGTTTCAGGGAATTAGGCCTGGAGCAGGATTAGAGTGCTAGTGGCCAGGTTTATTAGCACGTCCTTGGAAGGGTTGCCCCCGCTACGCCACGCGGACGCGGTTCCTCTCTGCTCCCCTGGGGAAGAAGTCTGGCTTCCGGGCTGCAGGCCCGCACCTGGGCCCCCAGGCCCCAGAGCTGCATCACCCAGCACTGAGGCTGACCTTGGGCAAGTCACTTAACTTCCCCAGCCTCCTTCCTCCCTGTGTGCCACCCTCTGCATGCCACCCTCTGCGTGCCATCCTCTGCGTGCCACCCTCTGCATGTCACCACCAAGGCTCAATGGTGCTCTGGCCCACGTGGCTCCGGAAAGAGAGTCGGGACCTTTGGTAAGCTCCCCTGTATTCCCCTGGGCTTGGGGGAGAGCAGGCTTTCTTTCAACTCCCCAGCCTCTTCCCTGGCTTGTCCCGGGCCTGAGTCCTTATCCCCTCTGACCTTTTCCCAAGACTCTCAGGCTGGGCTCCTCCCCTCTCCGGTTGCCATGTTGGCTTCTGCTGCACACGCCTCGGGAAAGGAATTGTCCCTGGAGTGTCTGTGACACTACCGTTTCCGACGTAATCAGGCTCAGCCGGCTTTCTCCCTCCCCTTAGGTTTCACCTGACCAGCTGCCTGTGCTGACGGTGACATGCCCAGCTGGCTTAGGGACCCGATGGCACCGAGCACCTGGGACATGCCAAGGAGAGCACCCTGTCCTCTTCCGCATGAGGCGCCAACAGCCCTCCTTCTGTCTGTCCCTCCCTGTAACCTGAACATCCTGGGCCTGCTACCTCCTCAGGTCCTCTCCCATCGCTCACACCAATTACAGACATTTATGTGGCCCTCACAGGGTGCTTCTCTCCGCTTCCCGTTGTCCCTTAGGTTTCTTGCTGAAATGGGTCTTCCTCTTTCCTTCTCTTTACCCCAGTGAGAAATGACTCCAATACAATAAACAAGAAGCCTCAAATCTGAACCCAAACCACAAACACCAGGCTGGTATGTAGACATTCGTGGATAAGGATGTGTGATCCAGTTTTGCTATTAAAACGAAAACAATTTTTAAAACATGTCAATTATGTCCTTAAAACATTGTCCAAAGCCATAGAAATCTCTGCTCCACAGGAGCCTGTAGCCGACTTTCTCAGACACTTTTGCTGTCTGTCTCTCTGTCCCTTCAACCCACAGCTCCCAGCACTTAGATGCGCCTGGACATGCCTAGTGCCGAGGTGAATGTTGAAGCAATTCTTCTTTGCATTAATATTTAACTGATACTTCAGGGCACCGATGCTCACATACTCCTTGGAAGAGAATAATTGGAGGAATAAATGCAGGAATCTTACTGTATTCGCCCCATTGGAAGGGAACCGAAGTCAGGCTGAATACTATAAATGGATGCTGCCTTCCCGGTGAACTTGCTTAATTATCAAAAAGTGAAGCATTCAGAAAAGCCTCGATCTAAGATGACTTTTCCTTCAGGTTCACAGAGCTGCCTCGCTCATTGTTTTTTGGAGGAGAGTGTCTTTTGTGATTAAGTCACTTGTCAGATTCTCATTGATATGCAAAGTCTCCTTTCCTATCTCAAGAAGCTCCGCCATCTGTTACTAACATTCCTCCCCCTGGGAAGTTCAAGAGCACAGCATGTGTAAGGTAAAAATACACTGGCCATGGCCAGAGCACCAAACAATCCTTTGTAAATTAAGAAATAGAACTTGGAGTCTGTGCTGACGCAGTGCAGTTGACAAGAGTGACATGGAGGGTAACACTGAGAGTCAGACAGGATGGGACGACACTGAAGGACAGGGAGTCTACTTATATTTCTTGTTGAAAAAGAAAATTTCAGAAACGTCTGTGTTAAGTGTTAGTTGAAGCAGATGGTTAAGACACAGCGCGTCTTTTCACTCATTCAGTTAGTACTTTTTGGACCCAACAATGAGTCAAGAATTGTGTGTGTGCACTTCTTGACACTTAAAGTAATAAGTAATGTAGTAAATAGTCGCAGTTTATTTTCAAATATATAAATTTCAGATATTGAAATAGAGCACTTCTGTTAAGTGTGGGTAAGAATAGTTAAATCACTGCATATCCCGATTATGTTAGGTAAGTAGCATGCTGAGAGGTAACTATATGTAGACTTAAATATTTCGATATTTAGACATTGAGAGAATTTAGGAAATATCCCTTGAATGGAACACAGCCTATTAGAAAGGATGGATGTTAGCAGTGAAGTCAGAGAGAAAGCAGTTAAGGGTGGAGAGACTTGGTGGAGTGGGATGGATTGGCATAGTTCTTAGAATTCCAAAATGATGGTTTCGGATTTGAAGTTCGGCATATAGAGTAAGTTGATAATTTTTAATTGGGTTATTGGCCTCCAAGTAAAGCGTGTTTATTTCATGCCAAGTTAGACTCTAATATGCAGCCAGGCAGCGGTCATGAGTCCAAAGAGATCATTTGATGAGAAGATGGCTGAAGGAAAATTATGTCTAAAACAACCCAGGGTAAAAGTTATAAATAGCCCTTCATGCACCCTCTATATCTTGTAGGAGATTTGAGAAAAACAACGGAAACATTCAAAAGGGAACATGAGAGATGCTGAACACACTTGTTAAAGAATTCTTCCAGGCACTTTATAGTGATTATTACATGACGGCTTGGTCAAAACTTTGCATTATGCATATATTTATTCTCTTAATAGCAGAAAACCTGTTTTCTCTTTACTCCTCTTAAAAATGTTTTTCATGCTTGTGTGTATTTGTCCCTGCACATACCAACTCTACTCCATTCATCCCAGGTTACATACCATCATATCGAGCCCATTTCTACTGTCAAGTTTAAAAAAATAATTCTTGAACTTGGTATATTCTTTACTCTCATAAATGTAATATGGAATAATTAGAATCAATTTTAAAGCATGGAGATCTTTTCAATGTTTATCTTGTCCTAACGTCTCAATGTTTATCTTGTCCTAACATAAGTCGCTACGGTACGTCGTGTCCTAAATAAGTATTGTTTACGGAGTATGCGTTGTGTGTGGAAGAATGTGTTGTTTCAATAACCCCCTCTCCTCCCTTTAAGAGGCTCATGCCTCCTGCCTTTTTCCATGGGATGAGCATTCTCCTGTGAGAAGGGTATATTTTCCCATCCCATGGATATCAGGCTTGTCAACATGACTTGCTTCAACCAACAGAGCGTAAATGAAAGTGATGTATGTCATGACTAAGAAGACACTTTGAAGGCCTTGGCGTGGCTTCTCCATCGCTCTTCATCCTGTGCCAGGAGAACAGATATGTCCCAGAGGGGGGCTGTTCTTTCAGCCCTGGAAGAAGGTATGTGGGGCCGAGCTAGGCTGACCCACAGGGACCCAGGGCTGACATGGAAAGTAAGCAAAATGTAAGGAAAGGGAGAAATAAGCCTATGTTACAAGCCCCTAAGATTTGGAAGTTATTGTCAAGAACTGTGGAGAGTTGCCTGGCCGGTGTGGCTTCGTGGTTGAGCATTGAGCTAGGAACCAGGAGGTCATGGTTTGATTCCTGGTCAGGGCACATGCTCTGGTTGCAGGCTTCATCCCTAGTAGGGGGTGTGCTGGAGGCTGCCGATCAATGATTCTCTCTCATCATTGATATTTCTCTCTCTTTCTCCTTCTCTCTTCCTCTCTGAAATCAATAAAAACATATTTTTTAAAAAAAGAAGAAGAGCTGTGGAGGGTCTGGAACTCCACCCTCCTTACAAGCTCATGAATTAGCCTACGGTAGGATCATGCTGCTGCCAGAGGATTCGAGACCCCTGGCCAGAGACAAAGGACAGTTTCTTACTCACAGCAAGACCAGCAGCTCGAGGGCCAGCATTTGTGCTGGTTCCCCCAGCTGCCTTTCCCGTGGGATGCTGGGAAGATCACCAAATGACAGCCACACACACAGGGCGGGGAGTTGCAGGAGAGGGACCCTGAGCTCACAGAACCTGATTCTTTTAAAGGTGGTACCTGTGCCTGCCCAAGGCTTCCGAGGGAGACATCTCTCTTCTAAGGCTACGTTGCTAAAGGGGAGATGTCATCTGCATCTTCCAAGGCTGATTGCTGTGCAGACATCCTTCACAGATATTCTGGGACAGAGACAGCCTGTGCCTCGGCTCACAAGATGCACAGTCATGCATGAGGCCTGTGGGGAGTTGTCTCCCAACAGTTCTTAGATCAGCATGACCAGCAAAAGCCACCAAATGCATCAGGGTCATGCCCTGTGCTGGAAGCTTACCTTCTGCTGCTTCATATCTATCAATGCCTCTAATTGCTTTGAGTTACAAGAATAACAACAACTTACTGAGCACTTGCTATATATGTGCACGGCACAGTACTAGTAACTCATATATAACTTCTATCTGCAAGGTAGTTATTATGATTTCTGTTTTATTTATGAGAACACTAAGCTCCAAGGAGTTCATATAGTTTGTTCAAGGTGATACTATTATTCATCGGAGGAGCTGGGAGTCAAACTCAGGTGTTTTGGACTCCAAAGCGTGCGTCCCTCAAGCCCACTCCCGCCCACCCAGTAGCTGTTATTTTAAATTGGATAAATATGTTCCCAAGCCTTTATGATGACAATATCAGCAAAGGGGGAGCCAAGGAAAAACTCTCACTGTAGCTGATCGCTATCTGTTCATCAATAAATGCTCATTGGGCATGAGAGTTTACCTACCTATGAATCTACCCCACTGGACTGTCACCATCTCTTACATGTTCATTTTGCCTGTAGGGCACTGTGGGGGCACTTTGGCTGGGTCACTCACCCTGGCCATCCAGTAACTCTATCCCAAAATAGGACATAGGTGAGACTGGTATGTCTTTTTACATCTTTTTCTAACTAATCACATTTTCCTCTTTAAGTCATCACCTGCCTTTCTAAATGGTTGCATATGCACCCACCGTTACTGCAACCCACCTTTTCACATCTGTTTTGTACTTTGTTAAGTTAAACGTGGTCTTGCTTATAGTTTGGACTCCACTTGGGAGAGCATTGTTGCTGGTTGGGCAACATAACAAAAGCAGCTAAGGCGCGGGCATTTACCATAACCCTATGGCATTTCAGGATCTGTTTTAAAACAAAATAAACCTTCAAGTGAGTGGAGGTGTATATTCTCTTGAGAGTTTGGAATATGAGGGGCCTGCTTCATACAAGCTAAATTGGCCTGGGCTGCTTTGGGGGGATTTGATGAAATTTTATATACATCAATCAAATGCTAAGCCAGGGGGTGGGGTAGGGGTGAACAAGACGGAAGTGGCATGGAGCTTCATGGAGCTTCTGGCAGACAAGAGAAATCATAAATAGTCATAGAGGTAAATATGAATGATGACGATAGTAAATACTGCAAAATTCAGCCAAGAGAGCTCATGAAAGACGGAAGCGAACCAGTCTTCATGGGGAATGTGATCAGATTTCCTTTTTATAAATTATTGTCCAAAGATAAAGAGGATTGGATCCAGCAGATATGCTTCCGATAAATAATTTTTCCCCAAAGAAATATGTATTCCAGAACATCATCAATCTGAGTGAATATCAGCACAATTGCAATGAAATGAATAGCAGGACATTGTTTCTAGTGCCTCAGGTTGTCACAATCATTTGAACCTGGAATTCCAAAGGTGGAGAGACATGTTCTCTTGAATAGTATCAGGTCCACACGTGTGTCCAGTGCTGAGGACACCCCCAGCCCTCCCGGAGCTGCCACTCCGCCTGGGAGACAGGGACGAGGGCCCAGGTCAATTATAAGAGCTGACAGAAGGTGAGACGCACAAAGTCAAAGTCAGTGGTTGCTGGTACTTTTTCCTTCTCTTTCGGCGGGGATGAGGGGGTGGGGAGGGAGCTAGGACTGTTTGCTCTCCCTTCACAGTTCCAAAGGCCGAGATCAAATCTAATTTTTTCTCTTCTGTCCTCTGTCTTTTCTTACAGTTTGAATATTGCCTCGCTGCTTTCATGCATATTTCTTGCTTAATGCAAAAGAGCAGTGAGGCAGCGCCAACTCTGACATTAGTCAATTTAGGAGAATGTGTTCACGATTGTCACCTCGTGACAGAAAGTAGGCAGTTGCCTTATTGTGCATTATTATTCGGCGCCTTTATGAAATGGAATTGTTGCTCTTTGCTGGAAAAGAGATTATCTAAAATAAATTAATGTGTTCAGAAAACAGAGGTCTTTATGGGCAGGCACTGGAATTGTGGGTAAGGTTCAGTTATTTTAAGAATCCAATGTAAAGTTTTTCCTTTTCTGTTGACTCTAAAGAAATTTCTGTTACCTCCTACAGACCGTGGGTGTGTAAAACTGCACATATATGTATGTCTGAACATGTAATACATATTGTTTCATACCCTCACAATTTTCTCTAAGACACATGGTATACTGGAGATATGAACATTTCTACAGTTATACATTAATGTACATATTTACAACATAAAATACATGTACATTTTTATGTGATAAATATTTTAGAACTAAATTATGCTGGTCATGTAGATATAATTCATAACTGTTGTAGTATAATACTGTTAATTTGAATTAATAACCTTGTTTTCCTCATCCTTTGAATCTGCTATAGGCACTTGGATATTACAAGAAATACTGTATTGTCATATTATATTAGTTTACCCTTGCCATTTTATTATTTTTTTAAATTAGAAATATGTCTACAATTGGTAAACTCTTTAGAGTTACTTGAGAAATTTAAAAGATGTATATTTCTGATTTCTTTCTTCTTTCTGGCCGGTGGTTAGTCATGGGCTTTGGGGAATTTTGAGTTATATGTTCAGTGTGTCAAATTCAATCTCTTAATAATTAGCGTGAGAAAATTACCTTTCTAAAAGCTTGCCAGCGTTTTGGTATATAAAGCCTTTCCTATTTGTTTAAATGATACTGCTCCTCAATGGGGACCACAAAAAAGCATTTACCAGTAGAAACGTACTTGCTTCCTCCTCTTGATGGAAACTAAAGGAGCCAAGCTGATTTCACTCACTTGTCTTTCTTCTCTCTTACAGTAGATCCCGTTCCCACCCACGGTGGGCCCTGCAAGGGCTCAGCCTAAACCCACTTCTGAGTCCAGTCATTCTTTTTCCTCTTGGCTTTGAGACAGAGACAGGAAAAAACTCTTTAAATAATTCATCAACTTATTGTAATCAGAAAAGATATATTTTTGCAGAGTTGCTTGGATCTGTTATACACACTTTTATCCCTTAATCTTATTTGACTAATTCCATGTAAGTGTGACTATTTGAGTTTTCCAAATTAAAAGTGCTGCTTTGATTTTTTTTAACAAACAAGGAAATTTAACCTCTATTTTAATTTTTTTAAAAAAAATTTATCTTTATTGTTTAAAGTATTACATGTGTCCCCTTTGTCCCCCATTGAGCCCTTCTAGCCTGTCCCTACCCCCCACCCCAGGCCTTCACCACCCTATTGTCTGTGTCCATGGGTTATGCATATTGTTTTAATTTTCTTAGTTCTTTTCCCCTAACTGGCTTTGAGCAATGCAAAGGAAGTAGGTGAGTTCACACACAGTGTATGTGTGGAAGAGAACACACTGGCTTTAGGGTGCTGACGGAAGTGACGGCACCTGCTCTCACTCAGTGTCTACATCGGGAACTGTCAGTGCAGCCCAGCACCCATGGAAGGAGAAAGTGCATTGCTCCCTTCGTATAGACAAGGACACAGCCTAACCCAGGTACATGCTCCTCAGAGCCAGGCGGCCCATGATCCCTTTGTTGTCCTAACCACACAGGAGCGACAGGCGTGCTTTCGGGGAAGGGGCAATGTTTTCTTAGGCTTCCAGGAAGCCCATTTTTCAGTTCTATAAGTCTGTCTGTCAACAGTGAGTTGGCCAATAAAAAAATCTTACCTTCAACTTGGCATTTATTGCTTTGTAACCAGTCTTAGGAAATCTGAGAACGCACTGTATTTGCAAATGCCTCTCTATAGGAGACAATATTTACTGTCCACTGTTAGTTATTTGAATAGTCATAGCGTATTCAAATGACTGGAATATTTCAGGAATATGGAGGAGAGTGGCAAATGCGATATTTACTGGTATGTTAGGTGGTTTAATCCTTTTATCTTTCCCTTTTGCCTCAATCCAGTTTATTTCCTTTGCCCATTCCACAAAGTGGAACATAATGCTGCCCAGCAGCGGGTCCTTGATGCTGATCTCTGCTTACTCAATTCCGAATAGACTACATGGGGATTATAACCATGGCAAGCATAAACAAGGCTGCATGCTGGCTGCATGCTGGCTCATGAATGCCTAACATTAATAGTGCAGGCTAAGGATATAACAACCAGTTAAGTTCAAAGTAGATAAGATCAAGTAATGCCTTTATAATTCAGAATTCTATATAAGTGTGATTATGAAGGATGGACTCTTTGCTCATTCCAAGTTTAGAACTGCAAAACTATGCCACTGACAAAGGAGACGTTTTTAAGGTTTTATTAGCATGACATTTACCCCTAAAAATATTTCTAATAGACTTTATTTTTGGAGCAGTTTTAGGTTTTCAGCAAAATTAAGAAGAGTGTACAGAAATCTCCTATATGACCCCTGACCCCACACACTCACACAGCCTCTCCCACTGTCAGCGGCGCCCACCTCAGGGGCGCTTGTTACAATCGTTTGCCTCAGGCTTCACTCTGGGTGCCAGACCTTCCTTCTATGGGTTTTGCCAAAAGTATAGCAACGTGCATTCCCTGTTACCATGCAGAATATTTCCACTGTCCTACACATCTGTGCTCTGTCTACTCATCTCGCACTGTCCACTGGCCACCACAGATTCCTTTTCCAGAAGGTCCTTTAGCTGAAATCCTGCAATAGGCAGCCTCATAAGGTGGCTACTTTCACTTGTATTAGCCATGCCTGTTCCTGGTTTCATAGGTCATTCCTTCTGAGCGCGGAGTAACATTCCATTGTCTGGATGTACTACACATCTGTGCTCTGTCTACTCATCTCGCACTGTCCACTGGCCACCACAGATTCCTTTTCCAGAAGGTCCTTTAGCTGAAATCCTGCAATAGGCAGCCTCATAAGGTGGCTACTTTCACTTGTATTAGCCATGCCTGTTCCTGGTTTCATAGGTCATTCCTTTTGAGCGCGGAGTAACATTCCATTGTCTGGATGTACAGCAACTGACCCCCTCACCTAGTGCAGAACAGCTCAGTTTCCTCTGAGTTTGGGCAGTTGTAAATGAAGCTGCTGTGAACATCCAGGTGCAGGTTTTTGTGTGGACACGAGTTTTCAGCTCATTTCTGTAAATACCAAGGAATGTGGTTGTCGGATTGTATGGTAGGGACATGCTTAGTTTTATAAGAAACCACTAACTTATCTTCCAAAGTGGCTGTGCCTTTTTCATTTCCACCAACAATGAAGGAGAGTTCCTGTTGCTCCACACCCTCGCCAGCATCTGTTGGTGTCAGTGTTCTAGATTATGGGCACTTCAATAGGTGTGCGTCCATTGTTGCTTGGATTTATAACTCCCTGATGACATATGATGTGGAACAACTTTTCCTGTGCTTACTTGCCATCTATATATCTTCACTGGAAAGTGTCCTTTGAGATCTTTTGCTCATTTATAAATCCAGTGGTTTGTTTTCTTATTGTTGATCTTTAAGAGTTCTTTCTCTATTTTGGATAATAGTTCTTTAAAATATATGTATTTTGCAGATATTTTCTCCCAATCTGTGGCTTATATTCTTATTCTCTTGAAAGTGTCTTTAACAGAGCTCAAGTTTTAATTTCCTTTAAAAATATTTTTATTGATTTCAGAGAGAAAGGGAGAGGGAGAGAGAGAGATAGAAACATCAATGATGAGAATCATTGATTAGCTGCCTCCTGAACGCGCCCCCCCTGCCCCCCCCGCAATGGGGATCGAGCTCATAACTGGGGCATGTGCCCTGACCAGGAATTGAACGCGGACCTCCTGGTTTATAGGTTGATGCTCAACCACTGAGCCACACCAGTCAGGCTCAAGTTTTAATTTTAATGAAGTCCAGCATCTCAATGATTTTTTTCATGGACCACAGCCTTAGTGTTATATTTAAAAGTCTTTGCTGTACCCAAGGCCATGTAGATTTTTCCTGTTATTCTTTAGAACTTTTATAGTTTTGTGTTTTAAATTTAGGTCTATGACCCATGTTTAGTTAATTTTGGAAAGGGTAGAAAATCTTTGTCTGGCTTCACCTTTTAACATGTGGATGTCCAGTTGTTCCCCCACCATATATGGACATATCAAATTTTTATCGGCAAAAGTCAATATGTGTATGAAACATTTTCATCTCATACTTTGCCTTGAAATATTTTCTAAGAGCTGTGTTTGAATTTCTAACATGTTTGCATTTAGGTTTTGTGGGTGGTGAAGATATCAGGCTGCCATACAGACTGATAAAGACTTCTGAAAGCTCTAGCTTTTCTGCTAATCCTGTTCTTGCTGCCCAAAGACTTTAAAGAGACTTTGAAATCCTCAGAATTTTGATGAGCACGCTGTTTTATCATGAAATTGTCATGTCAGCCTAGAGAATTATAAAATCCATCTTTTAAGTTAATTAAAGGATCCAGTCAACCAGTCATTTCCAGGGAAAGGGAAAAGAGACAATGCAGAAAGAGAAGGGCAACCAGTCGTTTACCTGTTGTGGGCTAGCCATGCCCCCAGGTGGTGGATCTAATGATCTGGGGAAGATCTGACCAGAGAGCGGGAGGAAAGGGTTTGAAAGTCCTCTGTGGGGAAGGGCCTCCAGCAGGTTGGTTCCAGCCAGTCCTGCAGGTCCCAGGGATTGTCCATCCACAGTGCTGAGCACGGGCCCATGAGTTTAGATTGGCAGTAGACTTCACACTGGTTAATGGTTAGTTTAAATTCTGCTATTTCAGGGAATTTTATTTATTTTAGAATGTTCCCCAAACTTTAGTCTGGAAACAGTAATCATCTCTCTCTCTCTCTTGAGTTCTTAGGGACTAAGGATGCCTTGACTAATCTAGACCAATCACATTATGTACAGGGAAGTGTATGGAGCAAAAGAGAAGAAGCCATCCCCAATAGGGACCAATGAGTATTCTAAATCAAAGAGGTTCACACTTATAAAGCTACTGTAGCTTTCATTTTAGATTTTTTCACACCTTGATTCATTCCAGAAGAACTTCGGGAGTTTCGTTGTTGCTGTTACTTACAAAAAATGATTAATACAAATGCCATGGAAAAGGAAAAGGGATTGAAGAGAAGAGAGGAAACAACTATGCTTAGTATAAGGTTTAATGGCATCAGTTTGGGTCTGAGCTTCCCGGCACCCCAGATAAAAACCAAAACGAGATGTGACGTGTAACAGGTTTTATAACTAGGAAGATGAGTTCATGTTATTGTTTAGAAAGAGCATTCACTTTGAGTGATGAACTCCCGCGCCCTTCTTAACATTTTTATGACAAAGCAGAAGCAGACATGACATAGCTGTGATAGCGACCCAAATAAAAGATGATGTTTTAACATTGAAACACTTGTAGATCAAGCTAATATTTCACCCCTGAAGTTGTAGGTTATCTCTGCAGAAGTTTAATGCAACCCAGAAATAGAAGACCTCAACTACCCTGATGATGGACTGGATTCTGAATCCCGTAGACTGGTGGTTTTTAAGTTGAGCATTGATAAGAATCAAATGGGGTCCTTGTGAAGAATACAGATTCCTGGGCTCCGTTCCTGGACTGTCATTTATTCAGTTTGAGATGAAATCCCAGCATTGGTCTTTCAACAGGTTCCTGACATTGTAATGCAACGAGTCTAGCATTTGAGAACCACTGTCTTAGGCTCTGTTTCTCACATCTCTTTTATGTCAGTCTTTGCTTTATAGGAATTAAATAAATAGCTTGGTGTTGCACTATCTGAAGGCAGGAGATGGCGGGTGTCCTGTACGCTGATTTAGGGCAGATGGACAAGGAATCACAGATGCGTGGACTTCCATTCGATTGTGGACATGACAGAGCCAGACCCGCACCTGAGGCCACATACAAGGCCGGCCGCCCGCCCGAGGGTTTCTTCTGGTCAAGGCTAGATTTTCCTCATGAAGCAGTTCGGCGTTTGCCGCAGCACTGGGGTCATGGATGAATCCAAATGTCAAGTTAGAACAGATCGGAGACAGTTTTCGTTTGGAAATCCTTGGAGAGAGTGTTACCCACATGGCCCAGAGCTGCCCGAAAAGCCTGTAGGATGACCCTGTGCAGGTCTCCAGACACATCTGCCAGGATGAGGGAGCTGCCCGGGGTTCCCCAGACACTGAGCCCCTGGCCTGCCATGCGCCGCGATTTAATACGGGTCAGGGGGACATCGGGGACGTCTGCCAGGGGCCGCGGTTTTGTCTCATGAAGGTTAATGACGCATCATTCTTCCAACAGCGGGTGGGCCCAGAACCCTTGCCTCTTAAGCCCACACCTGTTGAATGAACAGCGAGCCATGCCACTCAGGCCTGAAACAGAGTTTGTGTTTCTCATTCATTAAAGGCCCCCGGTCCCCGCCTCTGTTGGTTAACTGGTAGCATTCCAAAGTGTATCTTGACATAAGTGTTCATTAAACACGACTATTGTTTTCTGCACCAGAAGGAAAGACACAGTGGGCGTTCTCTCTCTTCCAAATCAATTTCTCTTAAGTGGAAGATTGATTCGACATGCCAGGTCTTGCTAGCTGCTCAGGGCAGTTGCATAAGTTTTGATCTTTGATAAGAAAATAGACTGATTTCCCCTTTTCATGAATTTGTATCAGATAAAATAATGTCATTTCCACCATCCATCACCAGGCTTACGGACAGCTGCTCTTGTCTTGCCTTAATTTCTAGGTGGCACGTTCTAGGTGACCGGTTTCCCTGCTAGAAATTTTGCCTGTTATTTTCTTTTCAATCTTTATGGTTGAAATTATTACAGATGTCCCTCTTTTCCCCCAATACCCCTTCTAGCCCTCACCTGCCCCCTGCCCCAGGCTTTCAATGCACTTTTGCCTTGTCCATGGATTATGCATGTATGCATACAAGATCTTTGGTTAATCTCTTCCCACCCACCCCCCTCTCCCCACATGTATGCTTAAACCGAATGCTTTCGACTGTTCTCATCTTACTGTGCCTTCCTAAACTGTGATGGAACTGGCCGTAACAAATGTGTATCATTGTCTCTTCGTGGGCCTCCTGGTTAACATGAGTTCGGGAATAGAACACATGTATTCTTTAGAAAAATAAAACTCCCTTTTCTCTATATTCAAGAAGAAATACTTGCTGCTCACTTGCTCTCCACCAGGCATAGTCTAAGCACTGGACAGCCCTGACCCCCAGAACCTGAGAGTCCAGCAGGGCCAGACCTGAATGAGGAGACAGTTACTAGAGACCCAGGCGAACCATTGTACATCAAGGACAGGGCGTGCAGTTTGAGGTCTGATCATTGGATAAAAACCACTTTTAGCGACTTTTATGTCGTTTTCTTCAGAGTCTGTGTGAGTTGGTTGTGTGTTTGAAGGTGATAATAATCTCAAAGTCTTAGCATGTTCACACTTCAGTTCATCTTTTGTTGTCATTTCATTTGGCTGGATTCACTATTTGTCTTGGGACTCAGGCCTAGTGAAATGGCGCTCTGTTCAGTAATCTTGTAAGTGTACATTTCAAATTATAATATTATTAAGACGGAAGAAGAAAAATCACATTTGCATTGTTTTGGCAGAATGAACCTCAATGTAGAATGCTTATAAAGACCAATATTTTATATTAATAATAAAAAGACTACATAGCTCCCTCCTGTGGGTTTTGCAAAATTACTCAGAGTAAGTATGTGTTCACTGTTACTGTTCCACAGGACTCATTCCAGAGAGTTCAGTTAAGCACCATGGGTTTAGGACTTAATATTTAATATTTAATTTACTCTTTATGTTTCCCACTGATACTATACAATGGTCAATTTTTAAAAAAAGGAAAATATATGTGCTAAGTGGAAAAGTAGGCGGTATTATTTCTTTCCAAATTTATGGTAGTATTATATATTTGTCAAAGATTATAATGCATGTATTTATAATACATATGTGCCTACCCGAGTAATACCAATTAGGTTTAAATAGTTTGGACTTTTTAATTTATTGATGATTATAAGAAATATGTTCTTTTGTTTCTCTTTTGATTTAATATTCTTAGTAAACACTGAGTTGACACTTTTAAGCAAGAAAGCAGTTTTGCCTGTTATAAAAGCAGAATTCATAATATGATTACATTCCATAGATTTTTGTGGTTATTGTTTACTGTGTAGAAGCTATTGTTTCTTTGGCTAATTCATATGATAGTACATAGTCCAATGAACTACAGATTTGCCAGGTAACCTACATAAATGGTCATTATAAATGTCATTATTATTTTGCTTTAAAACTCTCTTAAATTGAATTTTTGTTTCATGAAAAAAATTACAAAAAACTATTATACCCACCATCTTCTCTTTAACAATTATAATTTCAAATGATGTAGTTTTAGAGTTTTCTGAAATCTGTTTTCAACATGTGTCTCTGAAGAGATCAATAGGAACATGATAGTCAAGGTTAGGTTTCAAAGGCATAATAGAACAGGTGCTATCTTCACGTGCAAGGAGTTGCTTTTTTTCTCTAAAAGTCTCTACAGGTCCTGCCATCTCACATACTAACCAAAGCTGTAGGACACGGGCCGACATTTCTACTTTAACAGAAACAGCTTGCACATTCTATAAGCACCCAGCGGCGTCCTGACACCTCACATCACCTTGTGTACTCAATGCCTACTCTTTACCAAAAAAATATTTATGAAGATCTTTTTAAAAAAATTAATTTCACAGAGAGGAAGGGAGAGGGAGAGAGAGAGATAGAAACATCAATGATGAGAGATAATCATTGATCGGCTGTCTCCTGCACACACCCTCTACTGGGGATCAAGCCAGAAACCCAGATATGTACCCTGACTGGGAATCGAACCATGACCTCCTGGTTCATAGGTCAAGGCTCAATTGCTGAGCCATGCAGGCCGGGTGGAAATGTCTACTCTTGGTAGAGGCTTAGGGGGAAGACAATATAAGGAAGAATAAAATCTCCTGAGCACATACTCCAGAGACTAAGGGTATACACAGGATTTTATAAAAACAAAACTCATTTCTCTTCTAATAAAACAAATACATCTTTGTTTTTAAAAAATATCAGTTAATACTGTGTAGAGTAGGTTTCTGTTGGGAGATATTTCTCATGAATAGTCCATATTTCTAAATGGCCAGGCCCTCTGAACAAAGGCAACAATAGAATGTTTTCATAAGGAGACCACCTCCCCCCCGCCCCCGCCCCGGAGATGGGCAGGGGAGTGAGGATCAAACCGCCTGCCCTCTCCTCCCCAGAAGGTTCCAGTAGATCCCGTTGGGATGGCTCCAGCTGGGCTCCCTGGCTGGCTCTCTCCTGAGGGGAGGTTGGCACATCACTGCAGCCCATGTAAGAGCGTTTCCTCACTGAGGGGTGTCATCCCCGTGATGCACCCACTGACGGTGCCGGTGCCATCTGCCGTCACCTGTACACCTGCGGGGACTGGGCTGGGGACTCAGGTGAGACGTCGCTCTGGCTGCTGCTTTTGCTCAGAGCAATGACCTATCCTTGTCTCTGACCCAGAGGCCTTGTGTTTTCTGTTTGTCTGTCTCTCTCTGTGTGTCTGTCTATCTGTCTATCTATCTATCTATCTATCTATCTATCTACCTACCTACTCTCTCTATCTATATGTGTGTATACATATGTATCATAATATCATCTAACTATACATGTATGTGTGTACATACATACACACTGTGTATATATGTGTCTATATGTATCAATAATTATATATCTCTATGTATATCTGTGTGTACATATATACACTCTGTATATATGTGTATATACATGTACCAATAATATTCATAATATTACATATCTGTATGTGTATCAGGCACACATGCGTACACCCCTGTCAGTCTCAATCATTCACTTGCCCGTGAGGTGAAATCCCCCTCAGTTTCTGACAACAGTTTCCTCCCCAATGAGGGTTCACAAGGCAGGTGTCTCCAGGGAGAGGCACCTGGGGGGGGGTGAACCCCTTTTCTCTCAGGGCCACAAAAGTTAAAACTACGTTTTGATTTGCTCATCTGTTTTGGATTTCTTCAAGATACTTCGTCAGGGGGCAGTTATTAAACATCTTCTTACAACCTGCACTGTAAGGGTGGGACTAAAGGGAAGACCATGTGAAGTTCGTGCTCACCATCTGTCTTTTTGCTGTTATTCCTCCTCCTAAGGGCTGACTTACACTCACCAGCTCAGTGCTGTACAGAGGAATCCAGTAATAACCATGCCCGTTATCTCAGATTTTTAAAAATCGGATTTGATGGAGCCCATTTAGTTTTCCTGAGCGCGGGTTGTAAATCTAATGGAGACTTCTGAAATGGCTCGCTTTCCATGCGGGCAGCCTGCTCTGCCCAGCGTCTTCGGGTGCGGAGACGTCTCTGATGAGTGGCTTCCACTGTGGTTCTGCAGTTAGGCGTCTCTTCCACGAGGCTCTGTCGGCCTTGGTCTGAGGCAGACGGCTAACCAACCAGCCCATCGGGAAGAGCCGAGGGCGATTTCTAGAAACACCTTCATATACAAGGTCACCTAGAGGAACCGCCATCTGCTTGCAAATGCCCACACACCCTTTTCTCTGCATAGGTTGCGGGTGTTTTGGAAATGGATTATTTCCCACCTCTTTCGTGTCTCTGACCTCTCAATATTACCCCATCCCATCCCCCATCTGTCACTGTTAAAGACACAGTAGCGCCACATCCTAAGACAGAGCTGGGCTGCCCTTTGACAGTGGAGTGAGGCAGCCCCCGGCCTTCCTAGAGGAACGGATCCCTTCCACTCACAATCCGCCTCTCGTCCTGTGGCCTCTGGACCTGAACTCACGCCCCCCTGTCAAAGTCAAGGCGGTGAGGCGCGCCATCCGGTCAGCAGGCCCAGCGCCCAGAGGCCGGATCCGCAGTGCAGAGCAGCTCACTGTGCTCAGTGAGTGTTTCATGATTTGCTCCTCCAGCCGAATCAACACAAAATAAATTATTAAGATAATAATTTTCTTCCTGTTCTCCCTGTTCATCGGATTCAAACGCATAAGGAAGAAAAACAACAACGTCCCCCATCGCGAGCACAGTGTGGGGGAGTCTGTTTTGCCTGCCCGAGCCTGTGTGTGTTCAGAACCTAACCCTTTCGGAGCCGCGATGGACAGGAACATCTAAGGCAGCGGTTCTCAACCTGTGAGTCGAGACCCCTTTGGCGGTCGAACGACCCTTTCACAGGGGTCGCCTAAGACCATCCTGCATATCAGATATTTACATTATGATTCATAACAGTAGCAACATTACAGTGATGAAGTAGCAATGAAAATAATTTTATGGTTGGGTCACAACATGAGGAACTGCATTTAAAGGGCCAGAAGGTTGAGAACCACTGATCTAAGGTGTCTCTGCCCTGTTTCCCAGCGAGGTCTCCACACTACGTGCCTAACGTGTGTCCGCACGGCTAACGGGGCACGCAAGGCTCCGCATGTGCTTATGAATCTGAGGTCTAAGGGCCGTCTTGTTCTAACTAGGACGTAATTATGTTTGCACCTTTTCGGAAACCAGGTGATTAGGACAGAAGCACGTCTTTCCATCTTGCATCTGCTCTTGGACAACTTGGTAAAGGACTTGTTGCTCCGCAAAGACTCAAAGTCCTCTTGTTTGCCAGCCCAGATGTCCAGCTGGTGCTCCACAGCTCCTACCTGAAAACTCACTTCCCACGTCTTAAATGAGGACTCCAACAATAGTATCTCATACCTGTGAATTCCAGGATACAGCGATGGGAGTCGGGGGATTTGAGTGGAACTGCAGAGCAGCTGGGACAGAAGCACGTCTTTCCATCTTGCATCTGCTCTTGGACAACTTGGTAAAGGACTTGTTGCTCCACAAAGGCTCAAAGTCCTCTTGTTTGCCAGCCCAGATGTTGTCCAGCTGGTCCTCCACAGCTCCTACCTGAAAACTCACTTCCCCCTGAAAGCCACGAGGACTCCAGCAATAGTATCTCATACCTGTGAATTCCAGGATACGGCGATGGGAGTCAGGGGGGATTTGAGTGGAACTGCGGAGCGGATGACAAGTCTGTTCTGATGCAGGAAAGCCAGGAAGCTGAGGCTGTGAAGCGAGCATGCAAATATCCGCCTGGGAATATGTCTAAATTCTAAATAGACTAGATGATACTGGGTTAGCTTGCTAGTTGTCTAAAAAGAATTATTGAGCCTGGCCGCTGGTGTGGCTCAGTGTTTGAGCATCAACCTATGAACCACGAGGTCCCCAGTTCCATTCCCGGTCAGGGCACATGCCCAGGTTGCGGGCTCCATCCCCAGTGGGGGGCATGTAGGAGGCAGCCGATCAATGATTCTCTCTCATCATTGATGTTCCTATCTTTCTCTCCTTCTCTCTTCCTCTCTGAAATCAATAAAAATAGATTTTTAAAACTACCTATAGCGAAGTGACCTGACTTGGTAATCTAGCAAACATCTTCGATTCCCCATTGTTTTCACAGTAAGTGTTGCCCTGAGAAGTATGCATTGTGCTCGTGTTGATCCATCTGACATACACGCAGGCAGGGCGTTATGGTAAAATCTAAAGCTAACCGTCAACGTAAAAGAGCTACTGTTTCCAGCGCATCTAATGGGCCCTGGAATTAAATAAACACCGTTAAATAGTGGCCTTTCTGCTTGGGAGCTCAGTGCTTAGCACAGCCAAATTTATTATAATTAGTAATTAAGTTATAATTTAATAATCAAGCTATTGCCCAAGTGGAGTTTGTCCCCACCAAATTGCTAAAATGTATGAATCCGTGACTGCTGGATACTTTTAAATGTTCTATGCAAGTTTCAGCATGTGGGCTGGTATGCAGAGGTTTTACAAAACAACCCCCTGGGGATGCATGAAGAAAAAAAAATAAAACATCTATTTACTTTCATCAAATATTAACTCACAATACTGATGGGCAGTAGAGCACATATATTGGTTATAAAGACACCAACAGCTATGTGGTGTGCGTGCACAAAGGTGTTCTTTAGGGACATATGCTTAAAGGCACAGGTAACTATTGATGAAACCCAATTACTTAGGGGCTACAAACTAGTCTGTTAGAAACGTTAACTACTATTTCTACGCGATACAGTAAGTGTGTGTCCTAAACCAAGGCTTCTCCTGGGAGAACAGCAGTATTTCGTTCTACCAGGGGTGGGTTAAGGGAAACCTAACTAGCTGCCCCGCCCCTGGTCTAGCCCCAGAAGCAGTATGTTCCTACCAGGGCTGCTGGTCTGTCCCCAGGAGTCCTCCCCAACCTGTTCATCAGAATTCTCGGGGGGAAACTGAGGACCCAGTTGCCAGGTTCCCAGGCATTTTCATGCGCAAACTGTGCTGAATTCCTGCAGGAGGGAGCACCTCCTTTACCCTTCACCCTCATTCCACCCCAGTCGTCTCGAAGCTTCATCAAACTAAAAAGTGGTTGGTTCTCACCACGTAGGTGGAGGTCTCTACCTGGTCGCCATTGCCCTGTCTTCCTCAAGTTGTTACTAGTGCTTTTAAACAACAGAGGCAACGGAGCTCATGGATGTTCCCTGTGCCACACAAAACCCTACAGAGCTCTGCAGGGCAACACCAGGAACTACACCTTCTTTCCTGCTTTCCTCAAGTTGTTACTAGTGCTTTTAAACAACAGAGGGCAACAGAGCTCATGGATGTTCCCTGTGCCAAACAAAACCCTACAGAGCTCTACAGGGCAACACCAGGAACTACACCTTCTTTCCTGCCGCCGCGGGCCCCTGCGTAGCCAGTGTAGCCCAGCCTGGCATTGCCTCTCTATGCTCCTATCAAGATAGATGCACACAGACAGATGTGTGCATTCCCCAATATTTACCTCTTTCCTTTTCTCTTTCCCCTCTCTCTGTGTCCTCCACCCCCCTTCTTCCTCCCTCTCTACCTTTTCCATCCTTCTCCTAAGCTGGAATGATACCGTACCTATATTCATACAGTGTAGCTAACGAATCCCATCTAATTCCTGCTTTTCACTGGCTGCATGCTATTCCGTCGTGTGGCTGTATCATATTTATTTAAGCAGCCTCTGCTGGTGAACATTCGGGCTGTTTCCAGCTTTGTGCTCCAGTAAACGACTTGGAACATGCCTCTTGATGTCTGGCTCCTTTAAATGTGCATGAAAAAGTCCCCCAACTTGAGGTTGCTGGTCCAAATGCTATTGACCTTTAAATCATAAGGTGTATTACCTATGGCTTCCCAGCAGAGTGCTGGCAGTGAGCGTGGATCCCATGGCATCCATAGGAGCACTGGATGTTATCAATGTCTTCCGCTTTTTCCAATCTGATGGGTAAAAAAAAATAAAACAGGAATTCATTCCACCCCATTAGCCACCTGAAGCGCAAGGACCATAAACAGAAGGACTAGGGTCACAGAGATTTTTTGTTGTTTTTATTTTTATTGAACTTATTGGGGTGACATTGGTTAATAAAATTATATAGGTTTCACATCTACAAATCCCTAATACATCATCCGTATATTGTAGTGTGTGTTCACCACCCCAAGTCAAGTCTCCATCATCATGTACCCCCTTTACCCTCTTCTACCTCCCGCACCCCCCTGCCCTCTGGTCATCACCATACTGTTGTCTGTGTCCATGAGTTGTTGGTTTGTTGTGTGTTGTGTGGGGTTTTTTTTTGCCCTAACCCTCCTCCCCTCTAATAGCTGACAGTCTTGTTTTCTGTCTCTATGAGTCTGTTGATTCTTTAATGATGGATGGATGAGTGCTATGCGTGTACCCCTTCTCCCCAGTGACAACACTACATGTAAAGTCAGGTCTTAGCCTCAGAGAAATTCTGGGACACGGCCGGCTGGAACGTATGCATTGAGCAGGTGGACAGAACAATGGGAACACAGGGACCGATATTAACTCAACCTTATCACTAGTCAACGCTTCCAGAGGCAGGCCATCCTGCCAGGGCCTGTGTTTACAAGAGCTTCTCCCCACCCCAAGCTATTCAACACGGACTGAGATGTGCTACCCTATTAACTCACCACAGGATCCGTAATTCATTCATGTATGTCATACGTAGGTGCCCCCAGCTCTAAGCGAGGAGGACAATTGGGTGCTGCCCCGGGTCTGAATGTAATTACAGTGTTCCATCCAGCATATGCCCCGATCTGCAGTCAATGACCCACCAGGGCAGACGGTAGCCCCCAAGGGTGACACATCTGAAGAAAGATTTGTTAAATGAGAAGAACAAGAGAAAACAGACACCAAGAACAATAAACAGGATTATTGAGAGATTTCTAATCTGTTATTTAGCATTTATCAAATACAGTTTTATACATGCAAAAACGATACCTCTCATTTCTACCCACTTACATTCACAGAGAAAGAAAAAAAGATTCAGTGATACATGGAGTCCCACTGCCTCCCACCAGCCTCCTCCTCTCACATCTTCCCTAAAAGGGCCCCCGGGCCATGTCTTTCTGAGCCTTTTGCAGCAAGACTTTGGTTTGTTTTGTTTTGTTCTTCGGTGAAGTGAGCAGGTTTCCTGCTCTGAGCGCCAACTGTGATTTACATACCTGTTCGCACCCTCACTTCCTTCCGGAGGTGCTCGCGTGGTGACATGACGAACCCAGATGGCACAGATGACAGGCTCACGTTCCCTCCTTCCCCTCCCCCCGAAGCCCACATCATATACATGTAACATTTAAACCAGGGGTGGGGCACGTCCAGCCCGCGGGTTGTATAAGGCCCTAAATCATTTGGTCTGGCCCTGCCAAGGCACTAGTGGTGAGTTAATGAAATGCTTGACCGAATAGAGCAGGCTTGATTTGTAAGTTGATCATTTTGTATGGCCCATGAATAATGTTATAAATATCCAAATGGCCTCTGGCAGGAAAAAGGTTCCCCACCCCTGACTTAAATGGTAAGAATAAATTGAATCCCCTGCCCCCATTTCCTTACTATGTAGTAGTTGTGGGCTCCAGAATCCCTCTGGAGAATTCTGACTTGCTTGGTGGTAATTGTGAGGAAAAGAAAAACACACCAACTTTTTACCCTTCCCGGTGTCTTACCTGTGACATGCCCAGCCGGGGGCACTGGCAGCCACATGGCACATAATCAGTCTGGGCAGCCTGAGGGGGGTTCAGAGCACAGGGCTTGGGGGTCACAGTGTCCAGGCTGACCAGTGGCCACCAGGCCCAGTAAAGCTACAGAGAAGCTATAAACCCGCCACAGCTGTCCCTGAGCCTGCAACCCAGGTACGTGCCCTTGACAAGAATCGAACCCAGGACCCTTCAGTCCAAGGGCTGATGCTTTAACCACTGAGCAAACCAGCCAGGGCAGCTCAGAGTTTATTCAGCAAAACTGTGACTAGGCTGGGATAGATGGGAGAGGGCAAACCTGGGCTCATTTCCGAAGGGCCACAGCCGGGAGAGCTGGGAGGCGGCGTCTCCACCAGCTGGGACCTGAGCCCATGGGGCTGCCACGTGCCTCTAGCAGGTCTCAGACTGTTTGTTTCCAAGCTCCGGCACTTTAGACCCGTCTGGCGAGAAGTAGCACCCGGGACTCTCACTAAGCCAGTGCCTCCCATGTCTGAGCACAGATGGGCTCCGCAGGCTCTTTCCCTCGAGAAGTTTCGAGAATTTTCGTCCGTCTGTCCAGGGCATCTTCCCTTCAGCACGCGTGCTTCCTAGGCTGGCTATTGCTGTTCTTATAATTCTATTCTAGTATTTGCAGCTTCTCAATAAACAGCCCTCTTCTGGAAGTTTCATTTGGTTCTTCATTTTACAAAAGGAATCTCTTGACCATCTCAGCTGCCTGTGGCGTGGCGAGATGCACACTGTACTTTCGGGGACACAGGAAGTGTCTGGGAGCCAAGATCTGGTTCTCGCTGGGAGGTGCCAGAAAACGAAAGGTGTCTCCCCGAGATTCCCATCCCCACGCCAGCCACTCAGACACCCCCCGGGAGCTCCTAGGATAGGCCTCGCAGACAGAATGAAGGCAGTTCCCAGCTGGCCGTCCTTAGGGGCAGGGGCTGGAGTTTTCCAGGTGGGCCCAGTGTAATCGGCGTCTTCACAACAGGAGGAGGAGGGCGGAGGCTCAGAGACGCCGTGAGGAGGACCCGCCCCTGTCAGTGGCTCTAAAAGACGGAGAAGGGCTGAGGAGCCACAGAAAACCTAGAAGCTGAGCAGGGCCCAGGAGCCACAGAAAACCTAGAAGCTGAGCAGGGCCCCTGGCCCACAGCCAGCAAGGGACCAGGCTCAGTCCTCCCACTGCGTGCACCTGAACTTGGCTCCCAGCCTGAGTGAGCTCCCATGTGGACGGTCCCCAGGACCCAGGCCATGGCCCCTGGATAGGGGCCCTGGGGATCCCGGGGCAGGGGAGCCAGCACCCAGTCCCACCGTGTGGCCTGCGGAACGTAAGGTAACAGATCTGAGTTGTTAACGTTTGTGTAACATGTTATGGCCGCGACGAAAACTGATGTATGTGAGGCTCAGAGGGCCTCGGAGGACCTCGGTGACCAGAGTGACTTGGTGAGCTCCCATGTGGACGGTCCCCAGGACCCAGGCCATGGCCCCTGGATAGGGGCCCTGGGGATCCCGGGGCAGGGGAGCCAGCAGCCAGTCCCACCGTGTGGCCTGTGGAACGTAAGGTAACAGATCTGAGTTGTTTCATGGGTGTGTTTGATCTGAGTTGTTAACGTTTGTGTAACATGTTATGGCCGCGACGAAAACTGATGTATGTGAGGCTCAGAGGGCCTCGGAGGACCTCGGTGACCAGAGTGACTTGAGTTCACCTAACTAGTCAGGAAGAGAGATGGGCGAGGGGAAAAGAGAGAATGAAAATGGAAGAGGAAAGAAGGGGAGGTAGCCCTAGCCAGTTTGGCTCAGTGGATAGAGCGTCTGCCTGAAGACCGAAAGGGGCGCAGGTTCAATTCAGGTCAAGGGCACGTACCTGGTTGCGGGCTGGATCCCCGGCCCCAGTCAGGGTGCGTGCAGGAGGCAACCAATCGATGTGTCTCTCACATCCATGTTTCTCTCTCTCTGTCTCCCCCCCTCCCTTCCACTCTCTCTAAAAAAAATCAATGGAAACATATCCTTGGGTGAGGATTAACTCTAAAAAAAAACAGTGGAGGTGGTGGGGCCCACATTCCTTACGAGCTTCCTGCAGGCCGCATGGTGTTAGCTGCTCAGAGACTGAGTGGGATTCTAATTCTTAAATGTTTTCATGGCTTTTCTGGGTACAAGATGGGCTTCTTCATTGTAAACTATGTTCTATCAAGTCCTTTATTTACATGTAATTACAAGGTTCTCTCAGCAGAGCCATGCCGCTGGCCTTTAGGGAAACATGAGGGTCTTCGGATCCCAGGTCACCTTTGCTTTATAGGCTGATTCAGACGAGAACTCCCAGGTAGGGCCCGACACAGCTGTGCTGCCCGCGGTCCAGGCCTCAGCCTCGGGCCACAGCCTCAGCCTCAGGAGACCCTCAGCTCCTAGAACAGTGGTTCTCAACCTTCTGGCCCTTTAATACAGTTCCTCATGTTGTGACCCAACCATAAAATTATTTTTGTTGCTACTTCATAACTGTAATGTTGCTACTGTTATGAATCGTCATGTAAACATCTGATATGCAGGATGGTCTTAGGCGACCCCTGTGAAAGGGTCGTTCAACCGCCAAAGGGTTCGCGACCCACAGGTTGAGAACCGCTGTCCTAGAAGGAGGGTCCACGGGAGGGGGAAGCACCTCACTCCCCATGGCTGAAAAGTCAGGAGACAAGTCCCTCAACTTCCTCTACACAGTGGAGTGTACCGTCTCCTACAAAAGGCCCCACTAATTGTTCCCTTTTTCTCGCTCAAGGCCCGCTGGGTTGTACGTGGTACATCGTCTGGGTGATTCTGTGAAAGACTGGAGATGAGGGAAGAGCACCAGGCGAACAGGCGATGTGCCCCGTGGGTGGCCTCCAGGCGGGGAAAAGGAGCCGAGAGAGATGAGTGCCCTCTTCCCTGCTATCCCTTCTCCTCTCGCTGCCTCTCAAATCTGTGTAGTTTCCTGCGGAGGCAACTGTGGAGGCGTCCGCACACCCACTCATCTGAAGGAAAATGCGTGGCTTCTGCCCTGAACAACCTTCAGGATCCTTCAAAGTGGAATTTAATTATACATATATGTATATATGCATTTTAAAACCCTCAGCATTTTGAGGATTTCAGCTCTAAAACCAAATTTATTATGTTCAAAGTTGTGTCTGGATAAAAGGCAAGTGTAACATGAAACTATTAATCCATTCATGCCATTTAGTGACTTGAATTATTCACAGCTGCTTCTATGTTTTTAATAGGAATATGCTTTTATCTGTGAGGCCGGTCAAATTGAAAGGAATACCCTTTGCTTTTAGAATTCTTCCCAGTTGAGGTCATTTTCACACAGCACCACCCCCGTGGCCTGGCGCACTTTAGAGCTCACCCACAAAGCATTTACGTTTGGTGGAAGCACTTCCCAGAAAAACTAGGCAAATTGAACACTAACTGTTAAAGCAAAACGCTAGGCAACTCTTTCCCAATTTAAAGTGCTTTGAAGGTGTGAAGCTGTAAAATCCACTGCCCCCCGCTCTCATTCCTCCTGGGATAGAAAGGAGATGATGTTCTCCAAAATAGTGGGTGGTGTCTGTCTGCTTTCAGTGTTTGGTGCACCTTGTCCAGCTGATTTGTGAGTTTAGCTTTAGCCCCTCCCCTTTTTATGCTATGAACCCAGGAATCTTCTAGGTAGGGAAAAATCCTTCTGACTGTCTGCTTCCTTCTCTGGAAGGATAATGTTTGTCTTCACGGATCTCGAAGGGCCCAGGAAGCTCAAAAAAATAATCCACAAAGACATCATCTCTAAGTAGCTCTACACATACAAGCGATCAGGGATGCTGTTTCTTCAACACTGTTCTCAGCTATAGCTTTACAGACTTAAGATACTACAAAGATGCAGCAGGCAGAGCATGTATCCTTGGTCGAAACCCCAAACTCAGAAATGTCATTTCAACCTGGAATATTTTATTTGGCTTCTAAACTTGGTTTGATGCCAAGCATTTAAAGAAGTAACATTTATGCCTACTAAGTGTCTGAGTTTCGCTCTTTGCCCAATTCTGGAAGCGTACCTGGTTTGCTAAGACTTCTGGGACCTTGGGGTTGGGGGTGGGGGGAGCGCCCGGTTGCTTTCCTCTGGACAGTCTTGTTAATGGTTTACTTGGAATTGAGCTTCGCCTTTGTAGACCTGCCCTCTCTTCCTTTGAGATATCTGGTCCTGTTAGTATCACCTAAGGCAGTGGTTCTCAACCTTGGCTGCACGTTAGAATCACCTGGGAATCTTCTTAAAATCCTGATTTCTGGGCCTCATCCTCTGGAAATTCTGTTTCTTTGTTA
>NW_005367809.1:2870961-2872246 GCF_000412655.1 Myotis brandtii | reverse complement strand
TTCCAGGAAAACAACTAGTAGTATTTATTGCTAGTGATAGAATTAAGCTTTTAAGCAATATTTTGAATTTTTGAAAACTTGCATCTTCCATCATGAGCGTCAGAGCCTCTCAGTAGACTTTTCTGAAGAGATTGGTGGAGAGATAAGTGGGATTTTAAAATATTTTATAGTGAAATAAGACAACATTTGAAATATCTACATAACTTTGAATTGGTATAATCCAAGTGACCAGGGCTTGGTGTTACAAACCTTGCATAGGTGAAGATCCATTCAAAGTATAATAAGGGTGGGCCTCAAGAATAATAGATTTTGATGTAAGAGAGCCATTATGTTGGATGTAATGGATGCCTGAAACCATGGGTCATACTGAGCCCTTTATATACTACTATTTTCCTAGACATTCATACCGATGATGAAGTTTAATGCATGCATCAGGCACAGTGAGAGATTAACAACAATAACTAATAACAATATAACAACTGAACAATATCCTGTAGTGAAAGTTATATGTATGTCTCTCTCAAAAGGAAGCACATTACAGCTTCTCTTTGGCATATTTGAGTTCCCAGAATCATTACTCTTGTGCTTTGGGGCGTTTTCAGGTAGAATAAGGGTTACCTGAACATAAGCACTGCGATTGTGCGACCACCAATCTGACCACTCAGATGGCTGCTAAGTGACCCGTGGGCGGGGCCGGTACACAGTGCGGAGACGATGGACAAATGGATGGTTCACATCCCGGACTGGGTGGCATGAGATCTCATCCCGCTACTCAGAGCAGCATGTGATTTAAAGCTTATGAATCGTTTGTTTCTGGAATGTTCTGTTTAATATTTTCGGATCACAAGAAATGGGGTCTAAAACTACAAAATAATAGAGGTGGTTAAGTAAGTATAGCCATACGGGGAAGGAGTATATATCTTGCAGTGTGAATGAATCAAAATTACACCTATTTTTTTTTTGTCAGGATGGCAAAAAGTATATTTCTTGGTGTATCACAGAATTTTAGTAATTGGTTTATGTGTGCCATGAGATAAAAAAGGTTGAAAATTGCTGGGTTAGGTCAAGAAATGAATGCCACAGTTTTCCTTCTTAAAATAAAGAACATTACAGATTTTACTGTATTCTTTAAAAATCACCTTGTGATTGCCACTCCTGCTTTTTGAAAAGTCAAAATATGATTGCAGTATGTTTATACACAGATTGTATATGCAAATGTATTTCTATAAAACAGGACTTAGGTCATTGTGTGAAAAATGGATGGATCTTTCTGGACCAACAGAAT
>NW_005367809.1:2861616-2870224 GCF_000412655.1 Myotis brandtii | reverse complement strand
CTCACTTCTGAATTATATGGCTGTCTCACCTTGCTATGCTTCAGGAACTTCATCTGTAAAATGGGAATAATATTTTTCATTTCATGGCTTTTTTTTCATGGATTAAAGACAACATATTCAAAGCACCAAGCCTAAAATGAAATTCCACCCAGTGGAATATTTTTATTACCCTTAAACTACCCTACAAAAGGCACTACGATATGAGCATGGACGAGAGTGATTCAGTTGGAGATGGGGAAGGTAAGGAAAAAAGGTCTTAGAAGAGCAAATGTTTAGAATAACGGGGTGTTTCTAACGGGGAGAAGAACAAAGGCACTACGATATGAGCATGGACGAGAGTGATTCACTTGGAGGTAAGGAAGAAAGGTCTTAGAAGAGGAAGTGTTTAGAATAACGGGGTGTTTCTAACAGGGAGAAGAATTGCAGGCAGGGAGATTTCCATGCCAGAACCATGGACTTGTGCTCAAGTCTGAGGAACCCTGAGGGGTTTGGTGAGGCTGTAGCCTTGGGTGCAGAAGAGTTGACATGGAGATGGCGAGTTAACGTCCTCGCTCAGAGGCCCTGTTATATCCTGCAGACGATTCAAGAGTTTTAGCAACAGCAGTCGGAGTGAGATAAATAAGTCAGAGCAATATCTTGAAGCTAAACTTTACAGGATTGAGTGTGGATGTGGGATTGATGGAGGGAAAGGCAGACAGACTTCTAGATTTCTGATGTAGGTTAGTAATTGTGGGCATCATTAATCAGAAGAAGGAATTTAGGAGAAAAGGTGGGTCTGGGAGAAAATGATAAACTTTTATTTCATTCTCTTAAGTCTGATTTGTCAGGACCTTAGACAGGAGAGAGCCGGGTGGGAGAACAGATTGGAGAGCACTGAACGTGCAGGCAGAACAGAAGCCGGCATCTGGAGTCTGACGCGGCTCTGAGCACTGGCCTTGTGACGGTGTGCCTCACCTCTTCTTGTTCTAGAAGGTGCTGAGCGGAGCTTCACTTTGTAATCGGGAAGTTGCATAAATGTCTGGGTCTTGGCTCTAAATTTTCTCATAAATGAAATCGGAATGAGAAACAATTACTCGATAGCCTTCACAGGGTTGCTTTGAGAATCACATTTTTAAAAATTTATTTTTCAATTACAGTTTACACTCAGTAGTATCCTGGATTCGTTTCAGGCGTGCGGCCAAGTGGTTAGGAAATTGTGTACTTTACAGAGTGGTCCTCCGGCCGCATCTAGTGCCCACCGGCCCCATAGTCACAGTATTGACTGTATTCCCCGTGCTGTACCCCACATCTCATGGCCATTCTGCAACTACCCATTTGTACTGCTCATCCCTTCACCTTTCCCACCCCGTCCCCTACCACCCACCGAAATCCTTTAAAATGTTGCATCTGCAAGCAAAGGATGCCAGATACGGCGATTGCAGACAAATAGAGTCACGTCAGCAGAAACGGAGCGCTAAGACACGTCACTGACGGGGACTCTGCTCTGGGTGACACTGTGGAGCCGGATCATTGACTGCGGAGCCGCGGAGTCGGGAGGCCTCTGGGCCGCGCTGCCGCCTGTGAACATCAGCCGTTTATCTCTGGGACCCTGGGCAGGTATTCAGCCTCGTTTCTAAAATGGGCATCATCACAGGTCCCATTGGGGAGATTAATTGGGGAGATTAAACTCGGGTGCATAAAGCATCCCGGACAGCGCCGGCTCGTAATTAGGGCCTCGGTGTGTAATGGGTAGTTTTACTGCCGTCAGCAGAGGCGGGAGCAGCATAATCGCCGTCATCAAATGCAGGTTTCGTGCGGCTGGGATGTTGGGGATCATCGCGGCCGGTTTATGGGTGAGGAGCAGCGAGCCCAGAGCTGTTAGACACTCCAGCGCGTGCACCTGGCGAAAAGCAGGACTGAGCTCTGGTACCGATCAGCGTGGACACTTGTCACCACTGTGGTAAAGCCAGACCCTGTGCCTTTGTGAGCAGGTGAAGCAAAAGCAACATTATAGTTGACACTTAGTATGTCTCCACACACACAAGAGAGGGGAGTGTGTTTTATTAAGGACTTGCCAACGGACAGAAGTTTCTCTGTGTTACTTCAGGGTGAGCATGAGCCATTATGGGTATGTGTGTATTAGATAACATATAACTAATATATTCATAATGTACATAGATGTTCAGATAACATTCATAGTTACTCAGTAGTAGATTGCACACTGCTCACTATTCAATGGGAAACAAAACACCTAGATACCATAAGCTACTTCTTCGATGTAACTGCGATTTTATACTATTTTCTGGTTTATTAGGTAAATTAGACTCAGACTTTAAGAGATTTTCTTGTTTTGTAAGTTTACAAACTTAAAATGCTGGGCCTCGGGCTGCAGTCACTGACCTCTCGCGCATTTGCACACCAAAGGCGTCACGGAGCAGCGTTTCATGACACGCGAGTTTCATCGAAAATGTTTTTACCTGCAGAGCCCAGAGCATTTCATAAATATAGATGATGTTAATCAAAGACTGGGATAAATACGGATTTTGTATTATACCCTGAAGATACGTAGATTTGGATTCTTATTAGATGTGTGCCGTTTACTTTAGGAGTCAGGTCGAAATGATAAAAATGAGCACCGATTCTTGCCGTCTGCCCATAGTAAGTGCTGCCAAAGAAAACATGGTGAGCATTGCCAGGAACAAACCTTGCTGGATCATAAGACCCTAAAAACAAAAAATCTAAGATAAAGAGTGGCAAATGAGCAAAATAAAACAAAATGAATATGTTACATATTAGTTAAATGGTATAGAGAAATGAAGAAAAAATAGACCTGCAGTCTTAATTTAAGCACATTATGGAAATGAATAGCTGTAGTTTCGCTTGGAAGATATAGTTTATAATTATTGAATTGGGAGTTTGATTCTCTTCTTCCTTTTAAATTATATTACCATTCTTGCTCTCTGAGTTTCTTTAGCTGTAAAATACGTTTTGCAGTGGGACATTTTTTAAACCCCTGAAGACTTGTTTAATCTTAATCGTTATTAATTACATGCAAATAAAAACAGTGAAAGAACATTTCATCACTTAAAACAATATTCACAAATGTTTAAAACAGTGATGCTGAGAAGGCGGGAAATGGGTGTTCTTGTACTCAGAGCAGCGGGACACTTTTTTAGTAAAATCATTAGGTCCCACCTCACTAAAAAGCAACAACACGCGCCTCATCCCAGGCGGTGTCAGAAGTTCATGGTGAAGATCTCAGCACCTCGCTTGCTGTTGTGGCGGCTTTGGTTACTTGGTGATCTTGGTGCCTTGGGTTTGGACAAGTGCGTGAAAAGTAAACTGAAAAGTTGCGTTGGGGATTGAAATTTTCAGCTAATCTGCGCTCACAAGCATAAAAATAGTTCATGTTCTGAATTAAGTATGAGGAATGTTTTCTTTGGTTACTTGGTGATCTTGGTGCCTTGGGTTTGGCCAAGTGCGTGAAAAGTAAACTAAACAGTTGCGTTGGGGATTGAAGGTTTCGGCTAATCTGCACTCACAGCATAAAAATAGTTCATGTTCTGAATTAAGTATGAGAAATGTTTTTCTGCCCAGGAAGTTAGTTTCGATGAAAGTATTTTATCTGAGGAAGCAGCCTGCTTAAATGACTTTCCTTTGGGTTTAATTTTGTGTTCTTTTTTATCTTAAGCTCATAAAAAGTGATAAGATGTACTTCTGTAAAGACTTAATAAATATCACATTAGCCGAGGGCAGTGTCTATATGGAAATGAAGAAATAGGGGGGTATTCACTTGAAGCGTTTGATCTTTCCTCGCAGAATGAGAATCCTCAGCTTCCTTATCTACAGTTACCTGCAGTGACACATCCTCCTCCCGTTGTGCCCCCCCCCCGCCTGTAGCTCCACTTTGTTTCTACAATGTTTCAACTCAATGTTTTTAAATAATCCAAAATCTGCCAACGATTAAGAATTAGTATATTCAATACAGACCCAAAGTAATTCCGAAGAAAAAGTTTTCCTGCTAAAATGACCCAATCAAAAAGGAAAAATAGTTTGACCTCACTTTTTGCTCAAAAGTGCGAATCAGTTATTGAATAAAGTGCAAAACTAAGACGGCTGAGAAAGTTAGGAAAACTCTTCAGGCACCTCATTTTACTCAATATCTTTTGATTTGTATGACTTTTCCCTCGACGTGCTTAATCCTGAAAAGAGAGGATAGTGTTAAAATAAGGGAAAAACACTTTAGTACAGAGGAGGGCTCATCATTCTTACTTGGTTTCCGGCCGCTTTACACCTTCGAGGGGGATGTATTAAGGAAACCAGCCTGCATGAGGAAAAGGCGATCAGCAACCCTGCTTACTCGATATCCCACACACAAAGAATTATACACACACACACACACAACACACTGTACTGTTGGCGGGGTACTTACTGAAAATCGATATCCACCCTTTCTTCCTTCACCCTTTCTTTCACCGTTTGAAAATGCCAGGGATGTGGGGACACATATGTTTTGACATAATAAAAAATAAGCTTGATATTTGCCTGACTTGCCGTTTTCAGAAAGAGATGTGTGAGGACACATAGCCATATATAAAATTGGGGGTAAGAATGGAAGAAAAATCAAAATGGAGCCACGGTATTCTCATTCTTTTTGAACTGTGTCATCTTCTTAGTTGCCTTGAGGAAACGGTCTCGTTTTCATGGGATACTGTGACAGGCTAATGTCACAAAAGAGTTTGAAATGAGTACTTCCTTTTCTTTAGGCTCTTCCTTTCTCCTCCGTCCTTCCCTTCCTTCTCTCTGTCCCTGGCTTCCTCTCCTCTTTTCCCTCCTCCAACTCATCACTTTGTAGGTGCATTGAACAGAACGTCACGAGCACAGGGCCTGTAGGCCAGGAATATGCTGCAGAAGAAGACAGATGTGGTCCCTGTCCCAAGGAACAGAGACTCTACAGAAGACTCAGGCAAATCATTAGCGTTCATTAACTTTTCAATACGCACGAAGAAAGAAAGGGTGGATATCGATTTCCAGTAAGTACCCCGCCAACAGTACAGTGTGTGTGTAAGTTTAATTCTTTGTGTGTGGGATATCGAGTAAAGAGGGTTGCTGATCTCGGAGCTGATGCTTGAAGACATGCTATGTATGGTTCACATGGAAACTTTCTCTGCACTGAACAGTTAGGTGGACACATGCCGTTTGGGGTTTTGAAAAGGTCCATGTTTTATACATGAGCCATGAAGAGCCACGGGCCCCTGGGGCTCCATCTTCACTTACATCCTTGGGTGCTGCCTTCATCCACGGCAGCCCCCATCTCCTGTGAGTCAGTTGAGATCTGAACCCCAAACTCCCAATCTTGACACAGTCATGGGTCAGGTCCAAGGCTAACCTGACCTGGTGGTACTAGCACCAGCCTATGGTCTTTGTCCTCCTGCTAAATTAAAATACTTGTTTATTTAAAAAACCCAGAGGGCAGCTGACGCAGAACAAGTTAATTAAGGAAAATCATCCCTAAGTACTAGCCATAACTGTATTCTTTTTTAAAAAAATATATCTTATTGATTTTCTTTATTTTTTACAGAGAGGAAGGGAGAGGGATAGAGAGTTAGAAACATCGATGAGAGAGAAACATTGATCAGTTGCCTCCTGCACACTCCCTACTGGGGATGTGCCCGCAACCAAAGTACATGCCCTTGACCGGAATCAAACCTGGGACCTTTCAGTCCACAGGCTGACACTCTATCCACTGAGCCAAACTGGTCAGGGCCATAACTGTATTCTTAATTCTGTCCATAATCAGAAACTAAAAGTGCCATTTGAGCCCTAGCCAGTTTGGCTCAGTGGATAGAGCGTTGGCCTGCAGACTGAAGGGTCCCAGGTTTGATTCCGATCAAGGGCACATGCCTGAGTTCATTGGTAGGGGTTTGCTCTTTTCCCACCTACTAACCAGTCTTCTATTAAATGTGATCCTCCCGCCATCGTAGGAGAAACGCTGTGAAGTTGAAATGGTCACTGAGCTTCCCTGTGCATTTTTATTAAAAAAGAAGACCGTGTGTTTGGCAGCCACACCCAGGAGGAGGCAGGAAGGCTGACAGATGTGTCTGTGATTTTCAAGTAACTCCTTTAGGGCAAGGTGATTTCAGCCTCCCCCATTCTGCGAATGTTCACGGAAACCTAAGCTTGGGATAACGGAGAGGATTATGAGTGATGACACCCATAATTGAGGTTGTTAGATGTGATTAGTATATTGTTACTGTGAGAAAACCGCACAGAACCATACTTAGGTACAATTTTAAAATCATGTCATTCAGCTCTCACGTCTCTGTTTTTCTTTTCAACCATCACATAAACATCCGAGATCTGAATGCTCGTCTCTGATGGATGCAGAGAGCGTTTAAGCTAACACTCAGCTGTTTGTCTGTTATGTTTTCAAACCTTTTGCAGCTTCTGTTTGGTATTCAGGGGGCTGGTGTAAAGGAAACCATCTGCCCCACAGCTGCAAAGGGACTACCTTCGTTCCGCTCGGCAAAAGGCAGCCAAATGCCCCTGTCACAGCCTGGACGGTGGCTTGGGCCTCCCACCATATGCTTTCCGCGGTAGGCCTGGCCCTAAGTCAGGCCACACTCAGAAGATGCAATTAGCCTCTGGAGCTGACCTTGACATCTTCCCTGTAATTATGTTAATAATCTGTGCATATTTCTATAACATTGTGTGGTATTGACCAATGAATATTTTAATATTCACTTTATTAATCTTCCTTTGGGTCTACCCTTCTGGACTGTGAACTCCCTAAGAGCAAGGATATCCCTTTCCTTGTCCTTGAGCAGATAACTGGCCCAGAACCACGCACTGCACTGCAGCCCAGGACTCAGCAATGTGCCCCTGGCACCTCGTCATTTCTCCACTAGCCTTCCTTACATATCGCACTTCATTCTCTTTACAAGGCCCTCAGGGACGGATTTTGTTTTTTGGTTTTTTCCTCATGGTTCTTAGGGCTGTGCTTTGAAGAAAGCAGATGTTCCATAAATACCTACTGAATAAAGAAACCCCGCATAGTTAGTGGTTTTTATGGCCCATAACAAAGAACATGCTAATAATATATATTCTGAATAGGAGACCATACCTTACAATTTTATTGTACATTTTTCAATTGTTGGATCCTTATAGTATCCAAAGACAATAAGCTCTTCGTAATCTAAATATTTTATAGTACATTGATAAATAATATTATAAAATAATGCTGTAAGATATTAATTTGAAGTGAACCTATAGCACAATGTGGAAAAAATATAATTTAAAAAATGTGGTGTTATGCCTTCCAAGCCACAGACACAAATTGTTTCTACATTTAAAAGGAATTTCTACTTTAATCATATGACCAAGTTAACCACAAGTCTTCCTGAATTTTCATGAAAATTCTGAAGATAATTTTTTAGTAATCTAAGGTTCTCTTAATTTTAATTCTAAATCATTATACTTTCCATCTATGCTTGGCTAGACCAAGGAGTCTTACCTAGATTCAAAGATGGGCAAGATCATTGACTTGGAGTTTCAAATTTGCTTTTACTTTACTTCACCACTAGCACAGCAAAGAATCTACATTGTAAGGTGCAGGGCATCGTGGATTTAATGGAAACACCAGAGATTTGCTGATCTTGGCTGTCATGTAGAATGAGACATCTCTGCCAAGTAAGAGGATCCTAAAGCGATGGGCTGGCTGCCCTTTGCCCCACACAGCCTGTGAGCACCAGTGGACACGGCAGTGGTCCAGCTGGTCGATGAGCATGCCACCCAGCCCGTGTCTCTCACCCAGGGTTTCAGGCCTTGCCAGTCCCCTGTGCCCGCACTGGGAATTGTTCTCTGCCAGTGCCTGTGTACAGGGCCTGGGTGTTCTTCATTCATAGCCAGAATGGGACTATTTTGGATGTGACTCGCCCGTGACCTACCTCCTTCACAGTTTCAGAGGATTCACAAGTGAAATGATTGAAGAGTGGAGTTGTTTTCACATTCTTCAATCCTATCCCACTTCTAATTCTAGCTAGAAATTTAAGTTCACCTTGGAGCCTCCTCCTCACTCTATGTCATTGGCATTCTGGCCTTCCCAACTGCCCCAAGTAAAGAAGTCCCCCTTTAAAAACTGGTTTTAACATCCTCCAATCTAGACCTTTATTTCCTAAGTCTACACTGTAAGCAAACACATGGAAAGCGTCCAGTGGACAAACACTGGGTGCTATATTCTGAGCAATCCTTTGCAAAGACCTCAACGTTGAATTGACTGCTCCCCCGCTGCTGCCAGAAGCCTCAAAGGGAGGCCACTGGCATCTGAGACTAGTGGTGTTTGCACCGATTCCTCTACATTTTTTCCGGTTTATGTTAAGAAAAAGATCATCAGCCCAATGGGTGTTGCTCAGTGGTTGAGCATCTACCCATGAACCAGGAGGTCAGATGGTGATTCCTAGTGTGGGCCGTACTGGAGGCAGCCAGTCGATGATTCTCTGTCATTATTGATGTTTCTATCTCTCTCTCCCTCTCCCTTCTTCCTCTCTCTGAAATCAAACAAAATAGTGACAAAATGGAAGTAATCATTCACTAAACAAATATATATTTTAAAATAAAGAAGAAGAAAAAA
>NW_005367809.1:2828344-2860148 GCF_000412655.1 Myotis brandtii | reverse complement strand
AATATATTTTATTGATTTTTTACAGAGAGGAAGGGAGAGGGATAGAGAGTTAGAAACATCGATGAGAGAGAAACATCGATCAGCTGCCTCCTGCACACTCCCTACTGGGGATGTGCCCGCAACCAAAGTACATGCCCTTGACCGGAATCAAACCTGGGACCTTTCAGTCCACAGGCCGACACTCTATCCACTGAGCCAAACTGGTCAGGGCCATAACTGTATTCTTAATTCTGTCCATAATCAGAAACTAAAAGTGCCATTTGAGCCCTAGCCAGTTTGGCTCAGTGGATAGAGCGTTGGCCTGCAGACTGAAGGGTCCCAGGTTCGATTCCGATCAAAGGCACATGCCTGAGTTGTGGGCTCGATCCCCAGTAGGGGGCGTGCAGGAGGCAGCCGATCAATGATTCTCTCTCATCACTGATGTTTCTATCTCTCTCTCCCTCTCCCTTCCTCTCTGAAATCAATAAAAATATATATTTTTTAAAAAGTGCCATTTGGGTGCCCTTTCCAAATACTTACGAAACAGTATGTGTGTGGATTTGTAAGCGTGACAGTATTTTGTTACTGCTGCCATCACAGTGCCTAGGAGTGTGAAGCATACATCCATGTAACCTGATTTGCTCTTAACGTTGTCATCTTAGTGTTTTCAGTGGCCTTAATGTGCTGTTATTACCTGCTAGGATATGAACGGGCCAACCCCATTCATTGGTAGGGGTTTGCTCTTTTCCCACCTACTAACCAGTCTTCTATTAAATGTGATCCTCCCGCCATCGTAGGAGAAACGCTGTGAAGTTGAAATGGTCACTGAGCTTCCCTGTGCATTTTTATTAAAAAAGAAGACCGTGTGTTTGGCAGCCACACCCAGGAGGAGGCAGGAAGGCTGACAGATGTGTCTGTGATTTTCAAGTAACTCCTTTAGGGCAAGGTGATTTCAGCCTCCCCCATTCTGCGAATGTTCACGGAAACCTAAGCTTGGGATAACGGAGAGGATTATGAGTGATGACACCCATAATTGAGGTTGTTAGATGTGATTAGTATATTGTTACTGTGAGAAAACCGCACAGAACCATACTTAGGTACAATTTTAAAATCATGTCATTCAGCTCTCACGTCTCTGTTTTTCTTTTCAACCATCACATAAACATCCGAGATCTGAATGCTCGTCTCTGATGGATGCAGAGAGCGTTTAAGCTAACACTCAGCTGTTTGTCTGTTATGTTTTCAAACCTTTTGCAGCTTCTGTTTGGTATTCAGGGGGCTGGTGTAAAGGAAACCATCTGCCCCACAGCTGCAAAGGGACTACCTTCGTTCCGCTCGGCAAAAGGCAGCCAAATGCCCCTGTCACAGCCTGGACGGTGGCTTGGGCCTCCCACCATATGCTTTCCGCGGTAGGCCTGGCCCTAAGTCAGGCCACACTCAGAAGATGCAATTAGCCTCTGGAGCTGACCTTGACATCTTCCCTGTAATTATGTTAATAATCTGTGCATATTTCTATAACATTGTGTGGTATTGACCAATGAATATTTTAATATTCACTTTATTAATCTTCCTTTGGGTCTACCCTTCTGGACTGTGAACTCCCTAAGAGCAAGGATATCCCTTTCCTTGTCCTTGAGCAGATAACTGGCCCAGAACCACGCACTGAACTGCAGCCCAGGACTCAGCAATGTGCCCCTGGCACCTCGTCATTTCTCCACTAGCCTTCCTTACATATCGCACTTCATTCTCTTTACAAGGCCCTCAGGGACGGATTTTGTTTTTTGGTTTTTTCCTCATGGTTCTTAGGGCTGTGCTTTGAAGAAAGCAGATGTTCCATAAATACCTACTGAATAAAGAAACCCCGCATAGTTAGTGGTTTTTATGGCCCATAACAAAGAACATGCTAATAATATATATTCTGAATAGGAGACCATACCTTACAATTTTATTGTACATTTTTCAATTGTTGGATCCTTATAGTATCCAAAGACAATAAGCTCTTCGTAATCTAAATATTTTATAGTACATTGATAAATAATATTATAAAATAATGCTGTAAGATATTAATTTGAAGTGAACCTATAGCACAATGTGGAAAAAATATAATTTAAAAAATGTGGTGTTATGCCTTCCAAGCCACAGACACAAATTGTTTCTACATTTAAAAGGAATTTCTACTTTAATCATATGACCAAGTTAACCACAAGTCTTCCTGAATTTTCATGAAAATTCTGAAGATAATTTTTTAGTAATCTAAGGTTCTCTTAATTTTAATTCTAAATCATTATACTTTCCATCTATGCTTGGCTAGACCAAGGAGTCTTACCTCGATTCAAAGATGGGCAAGATCATTGACTTGGAGTTATTTCAAATTTGCTTTTACTTTACTTCACCACTAGCACAGCAAAGAATCTACATTGTAAGGTGCAGGGCATCGTGGATTTAATGGAAACACCGGAGATTTGCTGATCTTGGCTGTCATGTAGAATGAGACATCTCTGCCAAGTAAGAGGATCCTAAAGCGATGGGCTGGCTGCCCTTTGCCCCACACAGCCTGTGAGCACCAGTGGACACGGCAGTGGTCCAGCTGGTCGATGAGCATGCCACCCAGCCCGTGTCTCTCACCCAGGGTTTCAGGCCTTGCCAGTCCCCTGTGCCCGCACTGGGAATTGTTCTCTGCCAGTGCCTGTGTACAGGGCCTGGGTGTTCTTCATTCATAGCCAGAATGGGACTATTTTGGATGTGACTCGCCCGTGACCTACCTCCTTCACAGTTTCAGAGGATTCACAAGTGAAATGATTGAAGAGTGGAGTTGTTTTCACATTCTTCAATCCTATCCCACTTCTAATTCTAGCTAGAAATTTAAGTTCACCTTGGAGCCTCCTCCTCACTCTATGTCATTGGCATTCTGGCCTTCCCAACTGCCCCAAGTAAAGAAGTCCCCCTTTAAAAACTGGTTTTAACATCCTCCAATCTAGACCTTTATTTCCTAAGTCTACACTGTAAGCAAACACATGGAAAGCGTCCAGTGGACAAACACTGGGTGCTATATTCTGAGCAATCCTTTGCAAAGACCTCAACGTTGAATTGACTGCTCCCCCGCTGCTGCCAGAAGCCTCAAAGGGAGGCCACTGGCATCTGAGACTAGTGGTGTTTGCACCGATTCCTCTACATTTTTTCCGGTTTATGTTAAGAAAAAGATCATCAGCCCGACGGGTATTGCTCAGTGGTTGAGTGTCGACCCATGAACCAGGAGGTCAGATGGTGATTCCTAGTGTGGGCCGTACTGGAGGCAGCCAGTCGATGATTCTCTGTCATTATTGATGTTTCTATCTCTCTCTCCCTCTCCCTTCTTCCTCTCTCTGAAATCAAACAAAATAGTGACAAAATGGAAGTAATCATTCACTAAACAAATATATATTTTAAAATAAAGAAGAAGAAAAAAAGGGGGGAAAAAAGATCACCAGAAGGAAATGATTGTGCCCAGATCACTCCGGGGGCTCCTCCCTGAGACAGAACTCCTCTGCTCCTCTACTCGGCTTTCAGGCCGGGCTCCCCTGAGAGGTGGCGGGCAGGCGGCCAACATTGCTGTCACCTGTCCAATCGAGGGGCATTAGAAGGCATTAGAGGGCTCACTGTGGTTACACAGATAAGCCACCTTCTTTGATCAGCTTTATCAGTAATAAAGCTGACATTTTGATCTTCTTCTTTGTCTATCTCTCAGTTGGTTCCAGACTAGGAGACAAAAATAATTTTTCATTCTTGGCCACTGAGAACCTCAAAAATAGGAAGGACAAAGTCTAAAGGATGGATATAGATATAGAGACATAGAGTTAGAGAGAGAGGTAGAGAGAGATAGGTATAGATAGCTATATATATTGGAATAATTGTATACTTGTGTATTCTGATATGTATATCAGAATAATTATCACTGAAGATAGTCCAGTAAGAGTTTTCACTTCTACTTCTGGAGGAAAGAGGAAGAAAATTCACTGTCAAAATATGTTAAGGAAACAGAATGGGCAAATGTGCTAAAAGAGCCATTAACTTCCGGAGAAGGGCTGTTCCGGAAGCTGCTTCGTCTGCCTGGGTAGCACCACGCTGGTGTAGCCTTTTAAGGACTGCTCCCTGCAGAGCCGTCCTTCTTACCATGTTTCAATAGTTGACATTTCTCTTGAGCTCTGGTCAGCATCTGCCCTACAAATTTGTTTTCTTTTGTGTGTTTGTCGGGAGAAAGACATGTAAGTCCGTAATTCTTTGTGTGAGTGGTTTCATATGGGGCTTTAGTGTGATGTTTCTTCCCGAGGCTCCTGTGCGTGTTCTGGAGATGGACGTTCCTGTGGGCAGGAGTCTGAGTCTGTGGAGTTTGCAGATGGCTTGCCACCAGATGCCAAGTCTGTCCATCTTCAGGATGCGCAGTCAGGCCATCTGTACCCAGAGCTGTCAGGGCTATTTCTCCAAGACAGTGGTGCACAAGCGGGTTTTTAGAAAAACATTTTGGGTGAATGACTGAATAGAAGAGTGCATATTCCTAGATGGCTCTTTTCGGTTTGGCTTAGAGCCTTTCTTTTTCTTTTGTTTTGTTTGTTTGGCTTAGAGCTTTTCAATATTATTTTTCAAGCATAAGCCATTCAAACGTGACTTGTACATCACCTTTTAATTAGGGCAACATTTGGGGGCTTCTGGGGAAAAAAGTGATACTTAAAGGGAGAATAATTTAGTGGGTCTCCTACTGCCTGATGCTATATTCATCCTTAGCAAATGACGACTTCCGTAAGTGGATCTACATTTGATAAACTCTCTCGATGACAGATAGGTGTAAAACAAGTGGCCACACCCTCCCCACCCTCTAGGGTTCTCATTGAACGTTCAGTTGCTCACAGAAGACTAAAATCAAGAGATAAAAGCTACAAGGAATTAATGCAAGATTTGCATACACTAATTCCTCTTTCTGTTAGGAAAGTGTACATGATAACACGCTGATACTTTGCTGGGGTGCATTGAAACGTTATGAATTAATGTCAGGGAAGCACTTTCCAAGCCTCAGATAAAGACACACTGAAAATTCACAGCATTGTTATCATGCGGACTGTGACAAATAAAAACATCCACTCCACTGCCCTCTCTTATAAGTCACGTCTTATTGATTCGTCATGTCAAATAATACCGTATTTTCTTACACATCTTTCCCCCGCTGCTTTAGAGTAAGAAAGCAACCTCCCAGCAAGAGAAGAATGCTATCAGGTGGGGTATGATGCTATATATCCAAAGTTCCTTTTATTGACGAGCACTCCAAATTCAATATCGACTTACAGGGCTGCGTTATTTTTCATGACACTGTGTTCTTGGCTTTCCGTGTTAAGGAGAAATGCCCGATTAAGCGGGAGTGTGCGTGTTAATTCCCAGCATGCCCTTTGGCAGCTTCCTCATTTCACCTGGAGGTGGGAGCAGGCGGTGTCCTTGAGAATTGCATACATCACGTCCCAGTTGTCAGGAAAGCAGCGTTCGGTGCTGAAGTGTCCCTGCGGTGAGCCTCGTGTCCCTGCGGTGAGCCTCGTTAGCTGCGCACCAATCGGGATCGGTGAGACCTTTATTTCTGTTCGCATCCGGTGACACAGGCACACGCAGGTGGCATCTGTGGGCTAGACTTGGTGGTGAGTTTAGCTTTGGTCTGTAAGAGCCTTTGGTAGAACAGCATGGAGGGGCCCGTGTGTGGGTGCCCATCCACCTTCTACAGCAGCACCCCCCCCTCCGCCCCCCCCCCAAACAGACTCTTCCCTTTTCTCCATTTTCCAGTGCAGTGATAGCAATGCCACCAAACTGGAGCCCAGCTTACGGCCTTCTATTTACAGCATCTTCGCTGAAAAAGGATAGAGCAGGTCCCATTTGAGCTCTCATGTTTCCAGAGGCATAACACTCTGCAAATCATTATGTTTTTCTAGCATTTAAATGTCTTTAAATGTCAGAGGGCAACTGAAAAATCCATCGGATGTTTTTTTATCGAAAGATAAAAAACTATATATATATATATTTCAAGTAACTATGTATTATATTTGATCTAGTTTATTAGAGAAGTAACTCTAGGTATATTAGATTAAACTAAGTATTTTTTAAAATGTGCTGTTTTAATCATGGAACTTTTGAGCAAATATAAAAACTAATGTTAGTTAAAACATATTTATAGGTAATATACAAAAATATGACAATATTTGTGATAAATATTCTTTTTGTGAATTCATCATTTTGTTACCTACAGAAGGAATTCTATGGCAAGGCCCAGGCTGCCTTGTGGAAAATGTGAAACACACCACAGCCTATCTCATTCAAGGAACCTGAAGTATCTTGGAAAAACCAGACGTGAACATGTAAAAAAGAGAGAGAAATACCAGTACAATTGGAAATTATGTGGAGCAAGCAAGTTTTATCCTAGGTCAGAGTAAAGTTTTATTGCAGTATTTTCTATTATTAAAGGCTTTTGCTTATACTTAGGACAGAGTGACTATGGATGAGTTAAAAGAGCCTCACAATAGAATAAAGCCTGTATGGTTTGCAGTGAGTCCTGTGTGTTGATCAGTATGCATGCCTATGATTGGTGACCCCAGGTGAACCTCAAAAAGTCTACTCTAGTGCGGGTGGCAGACATAGATGCTATGTCTAATTATGTGTCTAATAGTACAGGGGGAAGCTGCCTGGAGAATTTAATGCCTTACCTCCCTACATATATATTTGGTAGTAAACTACAAGGTTAAATAATGGTTCACATTAAAAAGGAATGTAGAGGGAGGTTACTCAAATTTCACCCAAGCAAAGAGAAACAAATAATTTGTTAAAATGTTGGGGAATTATGTGCTTTCCACTTAGGAATGTTTACAGACGTTCTAAAGAATCAAGCAGCATTCTCTGAGCTCTTTCCTCTGGCCACAGAGAGAACAGTGTTTACTCCAGTATCTTCATAAGTAATGCAGCTCCTATCGCCATGCCAAAAGCAAGTTTTTATCCCTATGATTAGATTTTAGCAAGGAAATATGAAAAGTAGCATTAGCACAGGCATACATACAAATATATATGTATATGTGTGTATGTGTGCATATATATATGTATGTATCCTATATAATAAAAGGCTAATATGCTAAGTGTCCGGTCATCCAGTTGTCCGCTCAACCAATCAAAGCATAATATGCTAATGATATGCTAAGGCCGCTCAACCGCTCACTATGATGTGCACTAACAACCAGGGGGCAGATGCTCAGACTGGTAGGTTGGCTTGCTGCTGGGGTCTGGCCAATCAGGACTGAGCCAGACAGGACAGACACACCCTGGAGCCCTCCCGAGGTTCCTCTCTGGCTGGCCAACCTCCTGCATCCCTCCCCAGCCTCAATCGTGCATCAGTGGGGTCCCTCGGCCTGGCCTGCACCCTCTTGCAATCTGGGCCCCTGGGGGTATGTCGGAGAGCCGGTTTCAGCCCGATCTCGCAGGCCAGGCCAAGGGACCCCACTGGTGCATGAATTTGTGCACCAGGCTTCTAGTGTGTATGTGTGTGTGTGTATAGATTCTACTACATTTTGAAAATGAAGTGTATTTTAACGAACACTGCCCTTGTAATTATCCAAAATGTGTATGCATTTTTTGGGACACCCTATAGATAAGTAACTAGCTTACACACTTCCAGGGTATCACTGTGGGAGTAGGTAGAGAATAGATATATTCTAGTGCAGAAAGTTATGTGAAGTTTATTTGATAGATTAGCAATGGACTCTGTTTGGTACATGGACAAGTGTTTTGTAGGTTTACTCTTTCTGATATGACCACTTTGTTTCTGGTATTAGGTCATTTATTCAGCAGGTATTTAAGTCTAAGTCATCACATAAAAGCAGTATTAACCTCTGTTTTCATAGTGCTTACTAACAGAAAAAATAACATATATTCTGAGAAAGGTGTGTGTGTCTATGAGTGAGTGTGTGTGTGTGTGTGTGTGAGAGAGAGAGAGAGAGAGAGAGAGAGAGAGAGAGAGACCCATTTGAGGGGCAAACGCCTATGAAGAATAGGTTGGAGTTAACTAGAAAAAAGAAGAAAACGATACAGTCCAGGCAGAAAGCCTCCCAAGACCTTGTGGAGGGAAGGAGCGAAATGAACATCAGAATCTAAGAGAAAGCGAGGGCATGGCAGGAGAGGTCGGGGGAGGGGGCAGTACTGGTTCAGGCTGTAGTAGTGCTGCCTGCTCAAAATCAAATACGAGCCTCACAGATCAGTTAAGTTTCTATTAGCTTTGTTATAATGGTAAAGGACATGACATTTATTTTTATGTTTTATGTGGCCCAGTACTTCCAAACTATCATTCCAACATGTAATCAGTATTAAAAATTATTGACTTGAACCAACACACTGAAATTCATTGAATTATATTCTGGGTAGGGTCCTTTCAGAAGCTTTCTTTTCTGTTCTTTCTATATTCCTGTCCTTTGAACCTCCTTATTTTCATAGTCCAAGGAGGCAGGGACTCCCACACTCCTGCAAATATGTACCACCTGCCCCCCCCCTTTTTTTAATCCAAGGCAGGTGGTAGTTCTGTATGTAGCTGAAGATTTAGTGCACCTCTGAACCAAGCATTTCTAGAGGATCCAGTCAGTGCTGTAAAACAGGTTCCTATGGGATTCTACCTGTGTGCCTAGGGCAGGGGTGGGGAACGTCCGGCCTGAGGGCTCTATAAGGCCTGTGAAATCAATTGGTCTGGCCCTGCCAAGGCATTAGGGGTGAGTTAATTAAATGTTTGACCAAATACCAAATATAGCAGGCTAATTTTTAAGTTGATAATTTTGTATGGCTCACAAATCTATACTAATAAAGAGCTAATATGCTAATGGTTGGGACGCCATAACCGGTAACGACCAGACCATTAGCTTATTAGCTGGGGCGTTGCTCCGGAGACGGGGCCGAAGTGGGGAGGTGCCCGGAGGAGGCGGGACCATCCCGTGCTGGGGAGGGCAGGAGTGAGAGCCCACAGTGCCCCCCTCACCAGTCCTTCGCCACCCACTCTGAATGCCCACCTGCCAGGGGAAGGAGCACAGTGCAGCAGGCGGGAGGCTTCCATGCTCTCCTCTGGCGCCATGATGGGGCGGAGCTGCCACATTGCTCTGGAGACAGGGCAGAAGCGGGGAGGCGCCTGGAGAAGGCGGGACCAGCCCGGGGTGACTCGAGGGACTGGGGGCAGGGCTTGAAGCGGCCAGGGAAGGCCAGAGGGTTTGGGGGCTGGGCCAGGTGTGCTGGAGCTCTGCGTGGACAGGTTCGGGTGTCAAGGCAGGGCTGCAGGTGGGTGGGTGGCGCCGTGTGATTTCACGTGCTGGACTCCTAGTAATGTTATAAATATCCAAATGGCCCTTGACAGAAAAAAGGTTCCCCACCCCTGGCCTAGAGCAGAGCGGGCACCAATTGTTAGCTTAACTTTTGTATTTATACAGTTGTAAACAAAACTTTCTTATACATTTTTTTTTTAACTTGAAGAGACAGAATATGTGCAGATATGTCTTAAAGAGAATACTGTGTCAGATTGCCTTGAAGACCTTCAAACAGTGTAAAAAAATAAGCTTTCAATTAAGTTTTAAGTTGTATAGTTCCTACAGGTGACTTTCCATTTGGTCCCCTTCCCCAGTAGGTTGCATTAACACATTTCAGCAAACAACATATTGTCAGAAAAGGCAGCTGTCAAATTGAAAATGCTAAGGCAAAGCCTCCTGAAACTGTCAGAATCACATGGCAGGTTCCACTCTGACCCTGTTTGATTCCCCTTCACCCCCAACGGTTAGTTCTCACTTAAAGTGGTCATGGGTGTGGTCTGCCTTTGAAACTCTGATCTTCTTGAGGATTGGAAGTGCACCCTGTCTACCTTGGGCTTAAGACAGTGATGGCGAACCTGAGACACGCGTGTCAGAGGTGACACGAGAACTCATTTTTTTTGGTTGATTTTTCTTTGTTAAATAGCATTTAAATATATAAAATAGAGGATAACAAGCCAATCTCTTCCCACTTCATATTCAAAGGATGAGGCTGTAAATTAATAGGATAAAGCGATTATTCTCCTTTATTAGAAAAGAGAATTTGATTTCTATTGCCTATTAATTTTTCAAAGAAGTTGAAGGTCTAGATGGGAGATCACCTTAGGTATATAATTATAATGAAACTTTATATGAGCTTTTTGTTATTAAAATAAGTATAATTAGGTAGGCTGACTTCCCTTATAATTATCTCTTTAAAATTTCATTTCAGGTACAGGCTATTGTTAATATTTTATGTGGGTCTGTTTTATTTTGGAGGAAGATTTCTGACAACTCATAACATGTTGTCAGATAAGTTCCATTTATATCTTGCCTAAATTATATTCAAATGTGGGAAACGAATATTCTAGTTCATTTTAGGAATATATTCTGTGCATAGTTTTCTTACAATAAATTATAAAATGTCTTTATCATAGAAATGATAGTATTGAGTCAATATTTGATATTATCGACAATTAATACCATCAGGGAAAATTAAAATTCAGTCAGTTACTTTGTCATTTTTGAATTTGAGAGTATGGGGAAAACAATGCATTTAATTCCTTTTAAAATGATCTGGAAAATGCTAATAATGTGCAGAGCTGCGATTTGCATATGTGGAATGAAACACGTGACACTGTGCTGAGAATTTTCACTCTGCATGGTGGATATGGATGTCCTACGATGTTGGGGGACACAGGGCACATTCCTTCAGCTGCTAATTTAATAAGTGGACGGTTCTCACTGCACAAGGTCAAGTGCATTGCTCAGGAGAATGCACATACTTTTTGGTGTGGCCTGTATTACTGTCAAACACAGTGAATGCAACGAAAAGCCTCTTCAGTGATCCATGAGCTCTTATAAAATCACCGTCAATAATTATCCATAAGTTTTGCAAGGTTAACAAGGGGCACAGATATATAAACTCCCTGGGAGCATGTTAGTCTCCCAGTGAAAAGGCTGAGTTCGCAGATAATAAGCCCGCACTAGTGGCGCCACTGTCTCCTGCAGCTTCCAGCTGAGGGGACAGAGAATGCTAATCAGGAGAGAAGCAGGGACTTGGGGCCAGGCGGGTGCTGTGACCCTGGGCTGTGAGGGATTGGGGGTGGGGAGGGTAAAGGCACTTTCCTCTCTAAATGAAGTTTCTACACCTGAGTTCAGGTACAGAAAAGTCTCATTTACATGCAGGTGAGATTTAAGGTGAGACTTCTAGATTTTTCAATCGGCTGACACTTTCCGAGGAATTAGTTGACTCCTTAATTTCAAACCACCTTGGGAATGGAAGGTAGAGCTGGCAGCCTGGGGGAGGGGCAGAGGCAGGGGGTGAGACTGGGAGGGGTAGGCAGGGTGTGAAGTGAGGGAGGAATCCACCACAGTAGAATCCATAGGAGTCTGGGTGTTTACCTAATATTATACTCTTTTAAAATTTTAGTTATTTTATTTTTAAATTGAATGTATTGGGGTGACATTGGTTCTCCTGATGCCTGCATGTTCTACACTTGCAGAGACGAGGCATGGAAAATGCTTTTCTTAGGCACTACTTGTCTTTGGCCAATGGCCAATTCTCAAGTCTCTGCAGCACAGGGTAAACCATAGCATTTGCTTTCTTAAACATGGTCCCCCCTTTCCATCTCTTGCATAGAGAAACAATCCAGAGAGTTCGCTTCTAATTCCGTTAAGGGGCTTGCCCAGGGCACTTCACTCCTCGCATGCCAGCATGGCTCAGCCCCGCTCTGAGCTGGGGTGGACGCACTCGGGGTACAGTGAAGTGGAAAAGGAACAGGGGACCCCCCACTTCCTCGGAGAGTCTCACCTGGGCAGGCAGGTACATGATGGTGTCAGAGATGACTTTTAAGGTAGTCCAGGGCGGAGAGAAACACGGCTGATTTTAACTAGCACGAGAGGAAACGTTCCTGATAGCGCTCACGGTAAAAGCTTGGAAAATGGTTCGTCATTTATTGCTCTGCTTGGCCTGAGAAAGGAAACCTAACATTTCCTAACAATGGACAGCAGTGAATCCCGTTTGACTGAAACACCCACACCGACACCGCCGTGTGCTTGGCGAGGCTGAGCGGGTGGGAAGGAGGAGATGAGACCCGGTCAGCTTCACTGAGACTCTTTTAAAATTTTAGTTATTTTATTTTTAAATTGAACTTATTGGGGTGACATTGGTTCTCCTGATGCCTGCGTGTTCTACACTTGCAGAGACGAAGCAGTCTCTGCAGCACAGGGTAAACCATAGCATTTGCTTTCTTAAACACGGTCCCCCCTTTCCCTCTCTTGCATAGAGAAAGAATCCAGAGAGTTCGCTTCTAATTCCATTACGGGGCTTGCCCGGGGCACTTCACTCCCCACATGCCAACCTGGTTCAGCCTCGCTCTGAGCTGGGCTGGACGCGCTCGGGGGACAGTAAAGTGGAAAAGGAACAGGGGACCCCCCACTTCCTTGGAGAGTCTCACCCGGGCAGGCAGGTACATGACGGTGTCAGAGATGACTTTAAAGGCAGCCCACGGAGGAGAGAAACACGGCTGATTTTAACTAGCACGAGAGGAAACGTTCCTGATAGCGCTCACGGTAAAAGCTTGGAAAATGGTTCGTCATTTATTGCTCTGCTTGGCCTGAGAAAGGAAACCTAACATTTCCTAACAATGGACAGCAGTGAATCCCGTTTGACTGAAACACCCACACTGACACCGCCGTGCGCTTGGCAAGGCCGAGCGGGTGGGAAGGAGGAGATGAGACCGGGTCAGCTTCACTAAGCAAACACCTGGCTTCCAGCCACCGGGGCAGGCAGAGGTGTGGGGTGTGGGGTGTGGGGACGGTTTGTCACATACAGGTTCTCCGGGGAGGACCTAAGAGGCAGGCTCTGCGAGCTTTTGTGGGTAAAAAGGAAAAACAGATTTGATATTTGGTGGGTGCTCTCACTTGTGTGAGTAAATAGGGACCTTAAAGAAAATACTGCTTTAAAAATATATATAGTATAGCACATAGAAGACATCGTACAATTCAAACTGTGCCTTCAATTCAGGGAACAGGTACTTAGCATCTATGCTATATACTGAAGACGCCCTGGGGATTTAAAATGAAGGTAATCTCTTAAAATGTGTCCATTAATCACCATTTACTTCTGTTGTGAGTTAGTGAATGAATTGATTCTTATTGCTGTGGGATCACTCCTATAAGAATTAACCTCTTTCAATATAAAAATAACTGAAAACAGAGCAAAGCAAACTTATTTTTTTCTCCACGATTCAGAAAGTCGTGTGACAATGGCTCTCAGATTTTAGTGTAGAAAAGTAATCGACTTGGACCAAAGATCCTTAGGAGAGCACCAGAGGTGATGGATGCGCTCGCCAGTGGAATGGATGGTTTCCTTAGGCTGCCCTGCCTCACCCAGGACTCCTAGTTTGATATGTTTTTATTGATTTTTTTTTTTAAGGAGAGGGAGGGAGAGGGAGAGAGAGAAACATTGAAGTGAGAAGCATGGATAGGCTGCCTCTTGCACGCCCCCTACTGGGGATTGAGCATGCAACCCAGGCACATGCCCTGACTGGGAATTGAACCAGCTACCTCTTGGTGCACAGGACAACACCCAACTAAGTGAGCCACACGGGCCAGGGCTAGAACCCTAGTTCTGATGGACAAGTTGCTAGGCCTGTTTGTGAACAGCCAGGCCAGGTGCTGGGATGTCAGTTATTAGCAGAGCTGCTTCTGTTGTGGCGGTTGTTTGTCTGTTTCTAGCGCTTCGGAAATGGAGTCTAGGGAAAATTGTTCTTACAGCTGTCTGTCTGTTGCCAGATAGCATTTGGACAGAGTTCCAAATTCACGGTAGTTCTTCCTTATCCGTGGTTTCCTTTCTGCAGTTTTGGTTACCCCAGTCAACCGAGGTGTGAAAATATTATAGAGAAAATTCCAGAACTCCACAATTCATGAATTTTAAGTTGCGGGCCATTCTGAGTGCCATGATGGAATCTCACACTGCCCTGCTCCATCCAACCCCAGATGTGGATCATTGCTTTGTCCAATGTGTCCATGCAGTCCACATGGTACAATAAGGTATTTTGAGAGGGAGAGAGGCCACATTCACGTAACTTTTATTGTAGCATATTATTATTATTGTTCTTTTTTGTTATTAGTTATTGTTGTTAATCTCCTACTTGCCTAATTTATAAGTTAAATTTTATCATAGGTGTGTATGTCTAAGGAAAACAGTATCATGGGGTTTGGTACTATGTGCAGTTTCGGGCATCCACTGGGGGTCTTGGAACGTATCCCCCAGGGATAAGGGGGGGACCACCGTAAACCTGACATGTAATGACTGATTTTTAACCGTATCCATAGGACCCTCCGTGTAAAGTGTCCATAATATCAGGTTGAGATGCTGGTGCCGACTGTCTTCAGATAAGAGTGATGCCAGGAATCATTTTTACTGTTTGCTGAAACACCTGGATTTTCTGTGTGTCTCCGCCAATTAGGCGATAGATTTAGTGCTCTTTGCTTAAAGCAGTTGCAACATTACAGCCCCAGGCAGGTTATGAACATCTTATCGGTACAGAGGCCTTGCAACAGTGACAGGTTCGACATTTCATTTGTTGATACAGTTGGGAGTTCTTGGTTTTCTCGCATATGCCGACTGAACTAAGAATACCACCTTTTCTCCTGCTTGATTGTCTCTTATGAAACCTCGCTCCGACATGACAAGGACGTTTGTAAGTACCCCAGGGGGTGCGTGGTGCTTACGGATGACTCCAGCAGAGAAAGCAGGACCGACTTGGCGCCGTCTCACCCCGGCCAAGAGGTCAACACCCAACTAAGTGACCACTGAACAGAAAGCTGCCTTGGGAGCCTGGCCCACAGGTGGGCCTGCCGACCCCAGGGCTAGAGCAGTATCTCTCCTCCCAGCAGAGAAGGTGCTGGCCCCTCGTGTCATGGAAGGGCCCGCGGGCAAGTTGGCTGTGGCCGTGCAGGGTGAGGCCATGGATGTGGGAGCTGTGGGGCCTCAGGGGTCAGGGAAGGGTGGCGGCCTGTCGGGGAAGCTGTGCCCGGGGGCCCGGCAGGCCGGAGCTGACCTCTGAGGACGTCAGAGTAGAGCCTTCAGGATGAGCCCAGACAAGGCTGTAGTGGGCTTCACCCCACCCGTGAGGCCTCGTGCCCTGTAGCTGGTGCCCAGGCTCCTGCAGCGCGAAGGATTCCCATTCTTGACTGGTGGACTTGGCCAAGTCTCAAGGCAAGAAGGACAGCTGGGAGGCACGGGGCAGGGTCCGAGGTCGGGGGCCTGCAAGGCAATGCCCACCAGGGACAGACTGGCTCCCTGGGACCCGTGTGGATGCCATGGCGATTTTGCCAGAGGGGTATTCCCGGAGGAGCAGACCTAGGTAATCTATCAATTGGACAACCAATCCCAGAGTAATGAGGAAGTAGCTGAATGCTAAAGTGAGGAGCTGTTTGAATGCTAAAGTGGAACGCTGTTTAGAGGTTCAGATAAGCCAGGAGTGCCATACCCGCCTGAGAGTAAGGGCCTTCGGGGTGACCTCCTCTGCCCCACACCTGCCCGTGTCTGTGCCCCCCAATGTGACTGTCACCCGATAGGGAGGTACGCCCCGGGAAGACGCAGGGCAGCTCAAAGGAGCACTTGCCGTATTGCAGATACCAAATAACTCTAGAAACATCTGCCGCCACCACACCCATCGAAAGCCTCCGACAGGGCCAGGGCAGTGCGTGACAAAGTAGGGACTGGACCGTCTATGAAGAGGTTGGACCTGGACCGGGCGGTAGGCGGGAGGGTGCCTCCTCGTTCACGTTCATGGATTCCGAAAAGTGCATGAAGGGAAATGCAGTCCATTGATGTCTCCACGTTATACACACCGGCTGCTCTCTCCTACCGCCTTAAATATGTCTCAGAAATGCCTGTGCACTCGCTAGCGAGCGAGCGCCGGCCCATCCCGGCGTGGGCCACATTGCGGGCAGCGGGCTGCAAGGGGCAGTGGGACCCCGCACACAAGCAGCTTCCCAGAGGCGTTAGGATGGGACCCGCCTCTCCCGAGTCCTTCATGCCAACAGCTGCTGCTCACCGAGGCACTGGGGCTTCATAGATTCTTAGCATTTTTCTTGTAGAGTTTCTGAAGAAAGACTGACCCCCCAGGTCCCTGTGAGGTTAGGAAAGCACCAACGCTGTGCCCTCTGGGTGTGGGTCTGTTTGTGTGAGCCTGTGGGGAGCATGGCCTCTTCAGTGGCTTGTATCTACTTGAACGGAGAAGATTTCCGGCCGGTGTGGCTCAGGGGGTTGAGCGTTGTCCCAGGTACCAAGAGGTGGCTCATTTGACCCCGGATCAGGGCACATGCCTGGGGCTGCAGGCTCGATCCCCAGTAGGGGGTGTGCAGGAGGCAGCCTATCCAGGATTCTCATCATTGGTGTTTCTCTCCCTCTCCCTTCCTCTCTTCCTAAAAATCAATAGAAACATATTTTTAGAAAATTTTTAAAAAGATCGTTTTTAAAAGGATCCATTCAGAAAGTCAGCGTGTTGGTTTTCAGTCTGTGGTGTGCTGCGTACTCAGCCCGGTGGGTGTCTGTCTGTCTGTCCACTTGCTGTCTCCCCAGCAGGAGACACAGAGCAAATGCTGCAAATCTGGGGCAGCCTCCGCTCGGCCTTTACTTGAGCCATATTGTGGTCTCCCTTCTCTCTCACTCCCAGCTCTCTCCTTTCTTATTTTTCATACATCTCTAATTTTTTAAAATTAAATTGTCTCATTTTTCCCCACCTTGTCTGGGTGTTTTCTTTGCAATTATCCTTGCTAAATGGTGACCAGAAATAGCACAGATAATGACGTCCACGGACAGTTTATAAATCTCAATTGAGCCAATCATTTCAGCCTTGTCTTCTATCAGATCTTTTTATGGAAGCTGCTCGAAATGATCGAAATTGATTAGTGTGCATTTCTCTCCCTCTCGTCACCTCTGCGTGTTATCTAGCGAAGAGATGGAAATGCCGTGGCTACAAGACGGGCAGTGGGAGGAGGAGAGGGAAGGCCTCGGTCATCTATCAATTGGACAGTCAATCCCGGGATAATTAGGAATGGGCTGCCTGCTCACTTACACGCTTCTACGCAAACGGAGGGCGGGTTGGAGCAGGTGCGGGCTCTCGTGCAGGAAGCCTTCCCCGCGATGCTGCGTGAACGGAAAATGGCACTGAAGTGAGTGTGGACGTTCCTGAGCTTAAGAGGCTGGGCACGAAATGCAAGATGCAGCCAGGAAAGAGCAAAGACAGTCCAGGCAGGTTTAAAACACAGGGAAGGAGCACCAGCAATCAAGAAAACACTTGAGGAAAATGGCAGAAGAGAGTGGGGAAGTACAGTTGCACTTTAGAAGTCTGTGCTGAGAAAGTGAAAATGCAGTCAGAGATCGGACCCCAGGCATCAGGGCGCTTAGGAAACTGTGCTGTCAGACAAGAGGGACCGGACGTGCACCGGGGTTCCAGGAGCGCAGTGCGCAGAGGCAGCGTGTTTTGCTGGTTTTGTGTCTGGAGTGCGCTAGGTAAGAGCCCGATGCGGGAGCCTCTTCCTGTTCTGTCTGCTGGTGTGTCTGGTCACCCTTCCAACCTCTGCCATCCCGGGTGACCCGCGGCTGTGGGAGGTGAGGCTATATTTAGACAAGTGTCCCTGACTCATCAGCAACAATATGGCTTCATAGAAGAAATCAGCTCCAGGACAGACGAAAAGGCCAGTTGTGCATCTTGCAAAAATAAATATTAGCACAAGAAAAACAGGAAAAGCTGAGAGCATTGTAATGACTTTAAATTAATGGTCCCAGGTAGTCATTAATCAAGTCCTGCTAAATGCCAAACAAGCAGAACCTTCTTTCCTCCCCTCAGCAGACAGGATCCGAGGCCCAATTAAGCATGAAAACTGCCAGACAACTTCCTTCAGGACCCAGAACCCCAAGGCCACGCCCTCCCTCTGAGTGCTTATCGCCAAACTTTCCCATGACCACCTCTCCTCGCCCATCAGAATCTCAAATTAGTTATGACTCTGTCATCTTTATAGGAGGTGGGAAAGCCAGGTGTTAACATGTTGTCTGCATCTGAGAGCCATCAGCACATAGATGATAAAGGAGGCCAGGTGTTAGCATGTTCTCTGTACCTGAGCCATCAGCACATAGATGATAAAGGAGGCCAGGTGTTAGCATGTTCTCTGTACCTGAGAGCCATCAGCACATAGATGATAAAGGAGGCCAGGTGTTAGCATGTTCTCTGTACCTGAGCCATCAGCACATAGATGATAAAGGAGGCCAGGTGTTAGCATGTTCTCTGTACCTGAGAGTCATCAGCACAGAGATGATAAAGGAGGCCAGATGTTAGCATGTTCTCTGTACGTGAGCCATCAGCACAGAGATGATAAAGGAGGCCAGGTGTTAGCATGTTCTCTGTACCTGAGAGTCATCAGCACAGAGATGATAAAGGAGGCCAGGGGTTAGCATGTTCTTTGTACCTGAGGGTCATCAGCACATAGGTGATAAAGGAGGCTGGTGTTAGCATGCTCTCTGGATCTGAGAGTCTATTTATTGAAGAAATAGAGTTAGAACACATGTAAATGCTCAGTTTTCATGAGAGAATACAGAGTTAAAAAGGGATTAAAAATTAAAAATGTGATTCCATTCCTACCCCCACTATGAAATTCTATCCCCAAATAAGAAATGATAAACTTATTCTCTTTATTTTTTAGTTTATGTAACATTTATATTGTTTCACTACTGTTTGACACATTAATACCCCCTTAAGAGGTGGAGTCAAATGTAAGTTTATTTAGAACTAGAGAGTAGTTAGAAATAGCCCATCTTTAGCTTGGGTTTCACCAATTAATTCATTTGAGTAATCTCTATATTATTTGGAAATGTTTAATTTTTTCTATTTCTAGGTAACTCCAACATAGTCACAACAAATTTTAGTATCCAGTAATATCATGAAAACTATTTCCAGATTTGAAAATCAACCATAGAAAGAACAAAAATCTAAAAGAAATATTGCTCTAAGAAATGTTTCTGATTTTACTGCCTATGTTTTCTTCTAGGATTTTTATGGTTTCCGGTGTTTAAGTATTTCATGCATTTTGCATTTATTCTTGTGTAAGGTGTAAGGAGGTGGTCTAGTTTTATTTTTATTTTTGCATATATCTGTACAATTTTCCCAACACCATTTACTGAATAGACTATCTTTACTCCATTGTATGTTCTTGCCTCCTTTGTCTAATATTATTTAAACATAAAGGCATGGGATTTCTTGGCTCTCTATTCTGCTCCATTGATCTATGTGCCTGTTTTTATTCCAGTAGCATGCTGTTTTGATTACTATGACCTTGTAGTATAGTTTGATATCAGACGGTGTGATACCTCCAATTTTGTTCTTCTTTCTCAAGATTGCTGAGGCTATTCGGGTTTTTTTTGGTGGCTCCATATAAAATTTTGGAATATTTGTTCTAGTTGTGGGAAATACACCATTGGTATTTTTATAGCAATTGCATTAAAACTATAAATTATTTTAAGCGGTATGAACATTTGAATGTCAATTCTTCCTATCAATGAACATGGTATATGCTCCAACTTATTGGTATCTTTCTCAACTTCTTTCTTCAGAGTCTTATAATTTTCTGAGTACAGGTCTTTTACTGCTTGGTTAAATTTATTCCTAGGTACCTTGTAATTGTAAAGGGAATTGTTTTCTTAGTTTCTCTTTCTGATAATTCATTATTACTGTATAAACATTTTTTTTATTTTGAAAAACTATTTTTTAAAGAAGTTTTAGTTTTACAACAAAACTGAGATGGAGGTACAGAGAGTTCCCATATACACCCTGCCCTCACACATGAAGAGTCTCCCCCGTTACCAGCATCACTAACCAGAATAGTGTCTGTGGTGTGTGTGTGTGTTTTTAAACCAGGAATGAACCTACATTGACACCTTTGGCACCACAGCCACCCAAATTCCATATCTTAAATCAGGGTTGGTTCACTCTTGATACTGTACATGGTATGGGTTTGGACAAATGTGTAATGCATGTGTCCATCATTATAACATCCTACAGAGCATTTTCACTGCCCTAAAATTCTCTGTGCTTTGCCTATGCACCTCTGCCCCCTACCCCCGTAACCACTGAGCTTGTATTGTCTCCATGGTTTTGCCTTTTCCAGGTCATCTAGTTGGACTTGTGCAGTCGGTAGCCTTTCAGATGGGCTTCTCGCCCTTAGTCATATGCATCCAGGGTGCCTCCATGTCTTTCATGCCTTGATAGCTCATTTCTTCCTTAGCACTGAATACTACTCCGCTGTCTGGATATACCGTACAGTACTTTTCACCAAGATCTGCCTTGTAAATCCCACAGCCTAGCACACTGCCTCCCACGGGCTTTGCTGACAAGCTGTAGACACCCAGTGGATTTTGAGTGAGGGCATGAATGAACCTATTTCCGTATGTGCTGGAAAATGTGGCTTAGAGGTAGAGAGTTCTTTGCTGCACTGTTGAATAAGAAATGCATTTTTCTTCTCTGCAGGGAGCTGAAATAAAGGATTCATTTCAAACCTTGAAATCCCAGAACCAGCTCCTTAGCGTTGTAAGCTTGGGTTGCCCCTTGACTCGCTTCCCGTTTCCCTCCCAACTACCTCATGGGTGTGGGATTTCTCCCTCAGGATGTCGCCCCAAGGAAGGAGGGGCCTCTGGGTGGGGTTTTACCAGCCCTCTCCTGCTTTTCTGAGCTGGGAGTTCCAGCCGTGCTGACGTTTGAGACTCCGTTACCATAGAGCCGTGCCCCAGCTCAAAGAGGGTCTCACCACGCACAGTGTTCCAGGAAGAGAGAGTGGTGAAAAATAAACTTCAAAAAGTCCTGCTTAATCAATAGAGATGGGAAAAAATGTTTTCAAAATTAAATACAGGGTGGAGTACAATACATTTTTACTGTTGCCCTTGCTCTGCAAACATTGCCTTTTATTTTAGTTTATTGTTGCTTTCTGTTTGGGGGAATTGTATTACTTCTAAAAGACCCTGCTGTCCACGAGCTTCTGGGCTTATGTCCAAAATACAAGTGGGCACTAACTCAATTCTGCAGATAAGATTTCCTTAGAGACTTCCAGGAGACTTCACTAGTCCACCTCCACCAACACGGTCTGACCTGAGCCCTACCTGACAAAGCTACTTACAGGAAAAATAACAGGATCGGGTGCTTGTGCGGAAGTGGAGCAGGAGTCCAGAGAGTGAAGGGTAAACACGGATTCTGAAGCAGAGGAGGATGAAGCCAGAAGCAGACCTTGGCACCAGGATGACGGTGACCTTGGCTCCAGGGCAGGTCTGAGTTGATGTCGAGGCCAGTGCTGAGCTCATTGCAGGAAGGTCTGTGTGGCACCAAAGCCTGCACTCCAGTCAGTGACGCTCCTCCCACAAAATGCAACCTGCTTTTCCTACATGGATGAGTGAGCAGGATCTGTAGTTTTTATGGACCCACAATTACACCGATTTAGAATTTACCTGTGCTATATATAGCTCAAGGATTTTGTACGTGCTCTAGCACTTCGAAGCATATTAATGTTGAAAAAACGTCGTATGCTTACAAAAAATCTTTTTTTCTGATTAAAAATTATGTAGTTATTTTTTACAACGTTTAGGAGAAATAAAATTTAGAAATACATTAGAAGGCTAACAAAATGAGTCGCAATGAAATATTTTTAGATGCCTCAGGTAGTTGCATGATTCTGTGGAAGGTAAAGAAGAAAGAATTGAAAGCATTCTCCGCCCACAGGACCTGGGTCTGGACAGTGCGCTCGGGGGGCTGGGGCATGGACCCCGTGCTGGCCCGGAGGGCTGTGTTGTCAGTCCTCAGCTCTGCACACACAGAACACTGGAGCTAGGTGCACAAACCTGACGGTTGTCTTTATGACACCGGGTGTGTCATAAGTGAAATTATCAGGTTGTGACTTACAGTCAGCGTGGCTTCCAATCAACAGCCAGGTGTTTGTTTGACTCTTTAAGGCTCGGGCTCCTCATCTGTAAAATCGGATGCAGAATCCCACTTACCTCATAAGGTAGCTGTACTGATTACATTGGATTTGCCATGTTCACGTCATCAGTTCCCAGTCTAGCGTTAGCATCGGATGAATATGAATGCTTGTTTGTGCACAAATGTGAAATCGACTTGATGGATGCATATGGCATCATGGATCTTCCTGTAGAATGTGTTGAATTTTGAGGATAGTTAGGAAGGACTTTAGAACCAGTATAGGTGGGCCTAATTCTACCCTCACAATAAATCATGGTCTAGGTCAGTGGTCGGCAAACTGTGGCTCGGCAAACCGCGGCTCGCGAGCCACATGTGGCTCTTTGGCCCCTTCAGTGTGGCTCTTCCACAAAATACCGGCTCTTCCACAAAATACCAACTTCTGCACATGGGCCATGAAGTTTCAATCACACTGTACATGCACGCCCGCACATGGTATTTTGTGGAAGAGCCACACTGAAGGGGCCAAAGAGCCGCATGTGGCTCGCGAGCTGTGGTTTGCTGACCACGGGTCTAGGTGAAGCGCTCAGGACATCTCTGTCATGGCAATGTCACTCATCATTTGAAAGCTTTTTTCCCTATTTAACCAGCAAGGCTGCTGTGAGGTAGGTCAAGAGGAATAGCCATGCTGTTTGTTTTTACCGCCTTCATTCTCAAGATGTCACGATCTCTATTGACCAGCCCATTGTTTCTCAGGTGGAGGGCTAGCATTCCAGACCGGACTCCACTGAGCAGGCCCATCTGGGGCGCCATCATGTAGAGGTGTTTGCAGGGGCCAGGCGGTTACCGTTTGGTGGGCTGAGCGCTGGACTGCCTTGGACTCAGCTGTCCAGGGAGAGAGCTGCTCTCACACAGCCAACCCCTCGTCCCTGACCTGTCGGCAGGTGGTCTCAGGTGTCCTCGTCCTGGCAGCTGCCATGCTGGCTCTCCCTTTCCGTCCACACCAGAAGGCCCACCTGCGTCACTTAGAAATCTGCTCGGACTGTGGCCTGGCCCCTGGGACTTGGTGGGCCCTGGTTCGCTCTGGGCTCCGCATGATGCTCATGAGTGCCGATGGCAATGGTCACTGTGATGGCCCCCACGTCTCATGAGGAATGAGTGTCTACTCAGAGCCAGTGCAGCAGCCAACACACCTCTGTGACTTCCCAGGCACTGAAGTGCCAATGAGATTTTCAGATAAACATACCAAAAGTCCAATTTTGGGGGGTGTCGGGAGGAAAAATACCCAGCATGTTCTTCTCTCCCTTTCTCCGTGGTCCGGCGCTTCTAGGCAGCCTTTCCTCCCGGTAGGTAGATGCCCTCTGGGAGGCGGGGAAACACAATCTCTGTTGTAGAGGCTGAAAGCAGAGAGGAATGGCTGAGAACCACGTTTTCGTGGTTGGGGTGAGCCCTTCCTTGCCAACCAGCAATGCATTGACCTACAGAGGCAGCTGCGAATGGAAACACGGCCGCTTCCACGCCCTTTGGGGCTGGGACGCATTTTCACGTTGCTGACTTCTTACCGTTTCCGGAAGACAATGGGACACTGATCATCTTTATCAGAAAAAGAGTTTCCAATTTAAACTTAGTGCGGAGGGTGGTCGGAGACTGGACGTAGACGCGGTCTCTGAGGCAGATGCGGACACAGCTAACAGGAGGGCTGATTCTGTCTCGGGCCTGGCCGGGCCGAGTGAGACTGGATTTTCAAGGTGGTACAAAGGCAAGTGAATCCTTACCCCGAGGCTGAGAAGCAGAGAATAATCAGGGAAACGCAACCGTTTTCCTTTTTGATGACAAAGCACAGATGTCTGCACTGACTTCCTATGAGAAGTGAAGGTTAACTGCTGTTGTGGGAGGGAGCTGCTTTTCCTGTTTCCTTAGAAAGCGCTGAAGCAGATTGCCTATTGAGAAAGCTTAATGGAGAACCGGAGACAGAGCCCTGGGGGGGGGGGGGGGGGGGGGGGGGCTGGGAGCCAGGGAACCAGGGAACCTAACAGGGATCAGCAACCTGATGCCAGGAGGCTCAGCGCTGAGAATTCACACGACCTAAACTCAGTTCACGTCTATGCTCTCTGCTTTGGGAGTACTGCAGCGGCTGTGGCTGCAAGAGGTCATTGCTGTCAGTATTCCCCCAAAATAAAAGTCGGGCACGGGGCCGTACACCGGTGTACTTCCTTTAGGAAATTAGCCAATCCCTCTGTCTGTTACACCTGTGACCAAGGCAGGACCAGCTCAGAAGTCCATGCCTGAAGTTAAGCCTCGTCAAGAAAATGACTGTTTACCCAAGCAGCCCTTGCAAACTGGGCACCGCCTGGCCGTGTCCTCAGTGGTTAGAGTGTCGGCTTGTGCACCAAGGGGTCGAGGGGTCGATTCCCAGTCAAGGGCACATATCTGGGTTGCAGGTTCGGTTCCTGGCCCCGGTGGGGGCACATGTGGGAGGTAACCAATCGATGTGTCTCTCTCACATCGATGTTTCTTTCTCTCCCTCTCCCTCCCTCTCTTCCACTCTCTCTAAAAAAATCAATGGAAAAAATATTCTCTGGTGAGAATTAACAACACACAAAAACCCCCACACAAACGAACAAACAAAAAAAACTAGGTTCTTTTTATAAAATATTCAGAATGAATCAGCACATGCACTGTAGCCTGCTCTTCTCATGGACACTTACAGTCACTCCAGGCCTTTCCTTGTCTATCATGACATTTTATCTGATGAGCCTCCATTTTGAAATTTAGACACATTTAAATTCATCCATTGGGCAAATATTTATCTCACGCCTATTCTGCGCCAGTCACCGAGGCCTCGGGGGAAGAAGATAAGGTGGATGAGACAGAACTGTCAGCAGATCATTGCCAGGCAGGCTGAGCACAGCACAGGGAGGGACAGAGTGGATTGGGACCCACAAGGAGATCTTCTCCCCTGGGGGACCCAGCAACGCCTGCCAGTGGTGGTGGTGTTTGAGCTGCGTCTCCGAGGATGGACAGGGTGTATTGAGAATCTGCTGTCAAGCTTAACATGCAAGATTCTTGTGGCAGTAATGGCAGCTAGAAGATTAAATATGTGCTGTTTATGTAAAAAATAAGACTTCTCAGAAAAAAACCTAATTAGAGAGTGTTACGATACAACGTATGAATATCTTTCCTTTGGAGGAGAATTTGAGAAGCTACGAAATAGGATAATGCACTGTGAAACGACTCCATGGGGCTGTTGCTGGGTGGACATGGGTGTCTGCAAGTGCCTTGCATTCTGTTCTCTATCTGGACTCTAGAGCAACGAGCATCAGAGAGAGCTGATGCCTGTGCAGACTCACTTAGATAACATACTCGTTTTCCGGGCACTACCAGCACCAGTAGGTCCTATATTCCATAATCAAAGGCAAACGAAGTCCTGGGAGGGTTGGATGCCACGTCAGAGCCCAATGATGAGATTAAATCTGGCACTACTGCTGAAGAGGAGCATGTATCCACGGTTTTCCCTGGTTTTCTGAGACGCACATTAAAGAGAAAATATTCTTGTTGGAGGAAGATATAGGGCAATAAGCAGTTCTGTGGGTGATTAAACCGTGAAGTGAAGTCGAATCTCTCTCAATGACCAGCAAAAGGCTCTTATTGCAATATATTGTGGTACCATGAACATTTCCTTTTGCATATTAGTTTTTAAAACATATTATTTTATGAGCTTGAATATTATTAGCTTTCTACTAAGCAGTAAGCAGATGTTTACACTTAAAAAATATCCTAAGTAGAATTTCTAAAATTGAAAATCCAAGTTAATGTCACTAGACCCCCACATAACTTTTCACTTTTCTATGGGCTATTTCTGTGCCCATACAAAGGCAGAGAGAAGAGGAGACTGAAAGTTAATCCAGAATAGATATGCCTTTGGGTGGAGATAGCTACTGAGTAAAGCTGGCAGATTTCTAAAAAAATGTGACTCATAGATAGAAACTCTGTGCTCTGAATCTACCGGTTATTAAATCTGACCTTTCTGAACAAAGACAACTGAGCTCACCCTGGTCATCTCCAAGATAAGCTATTATTTACCTCAGAGTGGCACCAGCACTCCCTCATTACAGCAACTGGAATATGATTATTTAAAAAGTAGATCCAGAACAAGAACTGAGAAGCCATCACATTACCTTTCTACATGGGTGCTGTGAATTCAATGTCCATCTCTTTTTCCCTTGGCCCCCATTTTTAAGGACAGGCTTCGTTATTGGACAGGGATGTGTGAGCTTGGAGAGAAGGCTGGGAAGATGCTAAGCTAGAGGTTCCATGATGGGGAAATACATCGATGGGGTTTCATCCTACGCAGCAGATTTGGTAAAAAAGAACTCGGGACCAGTCTCCTGGGAAGCTGGATGGCACCCTGAAACCTCTGTCACAGGAAGTCAAGATAGCTGGGCCTCCGTTTCCCACCCACACCCATGGGAAGGGACTCCAGATCTTGGTGTTTATGTTCCTTTCTCTTGTAAAATAGGAAGGAAGGACATTTAGTGAAAAATATATAAAAATAAATGCCATATACAGCTATGTATACACACACACACACACACACACTGGAGGCCCGATGCACAAAATTCATGCAAGGGGCTCCGCCCTCACAACCAGCTGCCTTGGCTCTTGCAGCCCCGACTTTGTCCAGAAGGTTGTCTGGAAAAAAACGTCAGGAAGGACGTCCAGTCTAATTAGCATATTCTGCTTTTATTTTATATATCTATATATCTATATCTATATCTATATCTATATCCGGTGCACAGATTTGTGCACCAGTGGGATCCCTCGACCTGGCCTGTACCCTCTCGCAATCTGGGACCCCTCAGTTTGGTCCGATCCCTGCAGGCCCTATCCAGACAGGAGGGAGCCCGATCCTGTGCATTGAGCATCTGTCCCCCTTGCTAGATCGACCAGTTGTTCAGTCGCTTAGGCATATATATATAATTTAAAATGTACTCTTTGCCTCTATTTGCAACATAATCCAAAAATATCCCAGTAGATATTCAGACTTTTCCCAAAGTCGTCTGGTTTTCTTGTTGTTTTTCTCAGGGGCCCCAGTGCTCCAGGGAATCATTCTTTTCAAACTTGCCCTTGAACGACCTGGTTATGGAAGTGAAATAAACAGCACCGAGTTTTCCTCTAATGCAGTGGCCTTGCTTTGTATTGACAAAAACATCTTACATTTGGTTCTTAAGTACTGCGTGCACTGATGTGTTTCTAAGGCCCAGATCGGCACGGAGAATCTACACCTGTGCACTCCCTTTGTAGATGTTTTTGAAAAAATTCTTTAGGCCACAGGGAATTTAGCAATATCACATCGGATGGAATTTGCACTCAGAAAGTTAACCCAGGTGATCCTTGTAGTGTTCATCTATTGGGAAGTTTCTATTGGGGACATACTAGTATCTGTGCTATTACAACTTGGTCTTGGCAGCTTTTTGAAGTAAAACCATTACTTGCTGGGAGTGGCGTTGGCTGTAAGCGCTCTGGTCTGAAGTTGAACTTGAGGCAGTCTATACTAATAAAAGGGTAATATGCTAATTAGACCGGACGTCCTTCCGGACAAAGCCACGGTGGCAGGGGCTGAGACAGAGGCAGTTAGGGGCGATCAGGCCTGTAAGGGAGGGCAGTTAGGGGCGACCAGGCTGGCAGGGGAGGGCAATTAGGGTTGACCAGGTGGGAAGACAGAGGTGGTTAGGGGCGACCAGGTTGGCAGGCAGAGGCAGTTAGGAGCGATCAGGCAGGCAGGGGAGCAGTTAGGGGCATCAGGCAGGCATGCAGAGTGGTTAGGGGCAATCAGGCAGTCAGGCAGGTAATGGTTAGGAGCCAGTGGTCCCGGATTGTGAGAGGGTGCAGGCCGGGCTGAGGGACGCTCCTACCTGCCACCCGGTGCATGAATTTTGTGCACCGGGCTTTTAGTTGTTTAATATAACTGTTGAGTACACAGCTTACTTAATTTTGTTTAACTTTTACTTAGCACTGAACGTTGTCTCTAAGTAATATAGATATGACGGCTGCATATTAGATTCCAGTGCATTATTTGATAATGCATTGTCACTACAGTGTGCATAATTACTACCTGAATTATAATTTAGATGTTTCTTGTCACATGAAGGAAACTGACTATCCGAATGTTCTCCAGACTCCTTCCTCTGATCCAGGGACCATGTGTCTCTCCATTGCCTCGCACTGTGTACCTATAGATCTCTTCTCAATGTTTATTAACTTTGAGAATCTACCTACTTCTATTTTTCTGTCAAGAAAACATTTACTAAGACAGATTTGCAATATCATTGAGTTGTTATTATGTAAATGGAACATGCATCAGTGCTGGGGATTTTGGAAAATGCAGAAAACTATAAAGAACAGTAGACATCATCACTAATATAAGTGCCTGGACAACACTACCGTTTGGCTTCCTTTCAGGCTTTTACCTGCCTAACCCAGGTAGGAATGTGTGTGCGTGTGTGTGGAAGACAGAAAAAGGTGTATGCGTGTATGTATGTGAATTCCTAAGTTGCTTATTTCTATTTCAGATGGAAAACTACACTAAAAATTCAAACCAAACAAATGGTTACTATTTAAAATCTGTTTTAGAGTTATAAATCTCAAAATATGTTTATGCCTAAAACATGGAATTATATTTTGACAGTCACAAATCAGTTCAGATGTCATAAGTATTCTAAATATTTTAAGGAGGTGTTGGTAAGAAGAATTACATAAAGAATAGAAAATAACTGGGAAAGATATTAGTCAAAGATCTCAAAATTTTGTTGTTGTTAATCCTCATCCGAGGACCTTTTTCCATTGATTTTTAGAGAGAATGGAATGAAGGAAAAGGAGTAGGGGGAGGAGCGAGAGGGGGAAACATTCATGTGAGACACATCGATTGGTTACCTCCTGCAAGCACCCCAACCTGGGCCAGGGATTGAGCCTGCAACCCAGGTACGTGCCCTTGACTGTGAGTTAAACCCGAGACCCTTCAGTCTGCAGGCTGGTGCTTCAACCACCGTGCTAAACTGGCCAGGGCAAAGGTCTCCACATTTAACATAAATGCTTTAGTAAGTATTTATAATCCATATAAACTAAGTATAAGCTCTTTTTACTAAACATTTGCAAATGTTTCTGCTAAATATTTCATAAGCAGTATTTCCCTCTTAAAGCCCTTGTTTTTACTGCCCCAGAATAGCTGTTCTTCGTGTGAGAATCATTGGAGATTATGGCTGAGCGTTACGTAGTGTCTCTCTAATCACCTCTGTTTTGTCCTTCATTCATCTCCATGGCCATCACCAGAGGCTATAAAATGAAGGTTCCAATTAGTGTCTCTTAATATACTAATTGGGGATTTTCATTTTTTTTTCCAGAAAGAGTTTCATTAAACATATCGCCAGACATAGGGACTGTGTCCTTTTCTTCATCAGTCACTTTTGAGAACTGCTCCAATTGCTAATCAGCAAAATTTCATTAAGAGGGGAAAAAAATTAACCCCATAGAATGAGTCATTGCCAGTTACCTTTTATTCCCTTTGGCCAGCGAACATACTGATCTCACAGTTTAAACCAGACACCCCCACACACGTGGGTTTGCATTTGCTTGTGAGCAGCCGTGCCCCGGGGGCAGGTGCCTCCGGGCTTAGGATCAAGGACTTGGGTCCTGGGTGGCATCGCATTGCCTGGAGCGCATTCCATTAGCTGGAGTGACTTCCACCACCTTCCTTGCCTGGAAGGGCTGTTTCCACATAGGCATCCTCACCCCTGTCCCTGTCGGGGACACCTGAGACCCCTCCCACTATGCACATCCCGTCTGCGGCCCAGCGTTCCAGGCTGTGGTGCCTGGGCCATCTCATTATTTTTTATCGCTTATAAAGAAGTGTATTTTTGCCCAGCTGGTGTGGCTCAGTGGTTGAGCGTCGACCTATGAACCAAGAGGTCATAGTTCGATTCCCAGTCAGGGCACATGCCCGGGTTGCAGGCTCATTCCCCAGTATGGGGTGTGCAGGAGGCAGCTGATCAATAATTCTCTCTCATCATTGATGTTTCTAGCTCTCTCTCCCTCTCCCCTCCTCTCTGAAATCATAACAATATATATATATTTTAAAGAAGTGCATTTTCCCGCGTATAGTAGTTAGGTAAGTCCTAGCAAGTGCCCTGCAGCCACATGCTGGGCACAAGGGGATCTCCCTTTTAGGGAAGAGCTGAGCACAGTTGCCGGCTCCCAGCTGGAGATGTCTCCCTCCCAGGCTGTGCCCATTCCAGGTCTCCGCAGCCTGAGCAGCAAGCCAGCGCAGGAGGGCTTCTCTCTTCAGAAACGTGCTCTGCCCACGCACTTCTCTGCACCACATCTCCCCCACCCTCCGAGGGCTCACAACTAAACCACCCAGTTGGGAACCTGGGAAAGCCTGGCTGCGTTAGGATCTGCCCCTTGTTGTTGAGGGGAGGCCTGGAAGATGGGGCTGGAGGCCCTCCCCTCCCCAGAGCAATGATGTTTATGTAAGTTTGCCTTTTAAGCTCTTAACATTTACTTAAAAGTTGGGATGCATGTTCAAGTTGATCACAACGTATAGCATCTGTTTGCAGAAGAAATGGGTCCCATGGTGTGGAGAAGAGGGGTTGCATGGTTTTTTGGTTTTCGTATCAAAGGGAAGACAGTCACGTGAGTTCTGGACATGGGTGAGGAGTCAGTGAGGTCTGCTTGAATCCTCACGTGACCACGTACTACCTGTGTGACTTCCAGCTCCTTTCTTAACCTTCAGGCACCTGGCTCCTCAGGGTTAAAAACAAAGCAGGTGCGCCTCTTCAGGCGTGGTTCCTGGGTCGGCGAGGTTGCCAACATGAGGCCTACTGCGCACCAGGCGCACAGTGGGTGCTATGGAGCGAGAGCTGTGTGCCTCGTTCCACTGTGGCTAATGCAGCTCCTGCTGCTGCGCCCACTGCTCATTCTATTTGTTATTAGCCTCCCTCCCCCCACTGCTCAAACCCCCCACTGCCCACTGCTCCAGCCTCTCCCTCTTCTGCTTCCTCGTCTTAGTTCCCTTACCCCTGTTTCCAAGTGTCCCTAATTACTTGTGTCCTGTCTTTATCCTGGAATGCTCTGTTCTCTCTCGCCTACTGAAGTCCTATTCATCTTTTAAGTGCCGCTCCAATGTGCCCATAGGTCTTCATCAGTGACCCCGTTAAAATCAATGCGCCACGCTGTGCTCCACGCCCCAGGCCAGCCCTTTATCACAGCACTTTAATTTCTCCTTCTCTCATGGTTGTAGATCTCTCTCTCTCTCTCTCTCTCTCTCTCTCTCTCTCTCTCTCTCTATTCTAGGGTGTCCTTATCCGCTGCCCCACACACAGTCCTCACCAGTGAGCACAAGGCTTTCCCGCGTGGTCACACGCAATCGCTGCTTGTCGGATTACATTGTTGCCCAGAACTCTCCAGTAGCGAGGATCTCCACTCTTTGCTGGTGAGGTGACAGCTGATGTTCAGACAGATGCCCGAGGCGGCACTGGAGCCCGAAACGTTCTCTAAACAGTCAAATCGCTCTCGGCGGGCTGAAGGGCTGTGTGTGCCCCATTCTGGTCTTTTGCTGGCGGGTCAGCCATAGACGGTACATGGGTTTGCTGGAGGGGCCAGAACCAAGTTCCACAGGCGGGGCGGCCAGAACCACAAGGCTGTGTGCGCTCCTGGTGCTGGAGCCGAGGTCCGGGTGCGGGCGGGTGGTTTCCGCTCCAGTGTCTCTCCTGGGCGGGCGGGTGGCTTTCTCTCTCGCTTTTCTCCACACAGTGTCCCCCTGCTGGCCCC
>NW_005367809.1:2801827-2828328 GCF_000412655.1 Myotis brandtii | reverse complement strand
CAGCCTCCTAATTGCCTCCTCTTACAGCGGCGCAGTCAGATTGGAGGAGGCCCCCCAAAGGGCGTCCCTTTAATGTAATCGCCTCTCGAAAGACCCTATGGCCTAATCCAGCCCCAGGCTGAGGTCTGCGTTAGGACCTCAACATAGGAATCTGGGGAGAACACATTTCAGTTTGTAACCGATGACACCTGGTTTTTAACCAGAATTTGTATTTAGCAGAAATCCTCATTTCCTGATATCAGCCCCCGGAGCAGTCTGAGACTCGGGAAGGTGAAACGTTTTCCAAGGTTACCCTCACAGAGAGGGGGTGCCTGTCCCTCTCAGCTTGTCTGCGGGGTGTCTGTCGGAGTCTGTCTGATGCCCAAATCCACGAATGTGACCATCGTCCTGCACTGTTGCTCAGGATTCCACTGGCCACAGGAGGGATGCAGGGCCGTGCTCCATGGGAGGGAAGCAGGGGAAGTCTTCCTGAGGCTGATTCTGTGTAACACACACAGTTTTTTGCATATTGTGTCTCAGTCTTGATGGGGGCGAGCAGCTGAGACCCATAGGGGGGTTAGGCTCCCCCAAAGCACCACTTGGTCCTACAGTTGTCACCAATCCAGAGCCACAGAGGAGAAATCTGTGTCCTCGGAACCTGTGAGTGACATTCACGGTGGCATTTCACCTATTCTGGAAAAACAGGGTGGCAACAACCCAAAAGTATTTCTTTGCTATTTTGAAATAGCAGTCATAACCAGGAAGAGAATGCACTTAAAAGATTTCATAGCCCTGGCCGTTTTGGCTCAGTGGATGGAGCATTGGCCTGTGGACTGAAGGGTCCTGGGTTCAATTGCTGGTCAAGGCACATGCCCTGGTTGTGGGCTCGATCCCCAGTGTGGGGCATGCAGGAGGCAACAAATCAATGATTCTCTTTCATCATTGATGTTTCTATCTCTCTCTCCCGCTCCCTTTCTCTCTGAAATCAATAAAAATTAAAAACTATTTCATTAATATTCAGTGTAAAGATTGAATTTCCAGGAGTTGCAGTGCAGTGACTACAAGTCAGCTCACGTAGGAAGGAGGGCCCGGCCCCGCCCCGTGCTCTGGCTGCAGCCACTATCACATTCTCAGCCATTAGGAGTAAAGCAAAAACTAGATTACATCTTATTTTCCACAATTTCCATCGCTTTAGCGCATGTGAATGAATCATCCCATGGCCTCAAATGATTTGAAGATAATACTGACACAGCCATTCTTACTTATAAAATCGCAAGCACTGGTGACAGTATCCCCCGTGGCGGCCAACTGCTCGGCTACTTGTTTATGTTTTTGCTCTAGCTCATCCCTCAGGCCCCTTTCATCTCGTCCTAACTGTTACCACCGCCGTGAGGAAGGGCAATGACTTTCTACACAGATGTTTTGTTGGAAAAATTACCAGACTCAGCTGGGGCTCTGCCTCTCTCCTTCGCTGACTTTCTAGAATAAAACAGAACATATCTCTGTTGTGTCCTTTTCTTAACAGCCACACCTTCATTCCAGCTTGAGGAACTCTTAAAATTGTGTCCCTGTGTCTTGCTCTTGGCCTTACGAGGCCTCTCTTGTGAGTTTCACCGGCACCGATGGTCTGTCTGCTCAGGAACCCTGCAGCCAGCTTCCCAGACACGAGGAGGTTTCCAGCATTTTAGCTGGCGAGCATCCGGTCCTCTGAAATTGTGGCTCTGAGATTTCCAACACTGAGATGTAAAATAACGCTGGAGTTTCCCAGCTGTCAGAGGCAAGAACATATTGAATTGGTTTAAGCCCAAAAGACTTCATCTCCGATTTGATTTACTGGATATTTTGGCTGGAAGCACAGGAACGCCATAGGAGAGCGGGGAGTCATGTACAATGCATAGAAGGGCGCTGTGTTTCTGAGCCGCGGGACAGAGCCTGGAGCCCACGATGGACGCTCATTACGGTAATCTGGCCAAATTGGCAGCTCCTTCTCATGGAAAGCTGTTTGTTTTGCGCGACCATCATCAACCAAGGTCGTTTGACGATGCAAATGAGGTTCTGCTGCTTTCATCATCCCTTCAAAGATATTGGAGCAGAAGAAAGCACCTTCCATTTTACTGACACGCAAAAAGGTTACGCTTATGAACGTCCCCGACTTAAAAGCACCTCCTGTTAATGTGTCCAATTGCAGAGCAGAAAATGGTTAGGATGCATTTTGAGAAGCTGGATTTTAAAAAAATATATTTTTTTATTGATTTCAGAGAGGGAGGGAGAGGGAGCGAGAGATAGAAACATCAATGATGAGAGAGAATCATTGATTGGCTGCCTTCTGCACACCCCCTACTGGGGATCAAGCCTGCAACCTGGGCATGTGCCCTTGGCCAGAATCGAACCTGGGACCTTTCAGTCCCTAGGCCAACGCTCTACCCACTGAGCCAAACTGGATGTTTTGGTTAGGGCAGAAGCTGGATTTTTTTTTTCCAGAGCACTGTGACTTCATTTGTAAAAACTTGACAGCTTTTATATGACCTATTTAAAAACAAAATTCCTGGCTCGTTGCCTGTGACACTTGGTTGTGTATTCTATGAGTCGATGAAATTAGTGGAAGAAAATCTTTTTATTGCCTTCAGATGCCTCGTGCCGAAACCATGTGCTCTGGATGTCACCTCCACGTGTGTGCACTCTGTGGACTCAGCCATGGGACATCAGGTCCGAGTCAGAGGCACGCAGGCCAGTGCGCAGCCAGTCCAGCCACTTCCTTCCTTCCTCTCAGACCCAGGCCCGTGTGTGGGACTCGGAGCTGTCACCTTCGTCTTGAACCTCTCAGCTTTGACTGGCTGAGCCTTGTCGTAGTCATTTGGTTTTGGGGGCTTTGACCTCGCTGGTCCCTGAGGCAGACTTTCCCCCCATCCTTGTGTTCTGGGGCACAGGCCGTGAGTAGACTGGATGGGTGACAGGTGTATCTGGGATGCCTGCCAAGCACTAGGCCGCCCCTCCATCTAGTGGCCGACAGCTTCAGGCGGCCTCATTCGTACAGCGTGCCGAACACGTATCAGCGTTTTCTATTCCGACTAATGTTATGAACACCTGGTGCTTGCTCCCATCCTCCTGCTGCTTCCAGCTTTTCCACGGAAGCCCCTGAGCTGACTGATGTCTCTGTGGGACCACATCCAGGTCAGTCAGACTTTTACTCTGGACTCTTTTCTTGCACCGGATGGAGGGGATTCAGGACCATACTCTCTTAGCCTTGAGGCTCCCACGCTCCCTCCCTCTCATTCCCCCGGGCCTACACACTCTTGAATTACTCCCACCCCTTCCTTTTAAACCTCAACTATGACCACCTCCTCCCTCCACGCAGTCTCACTCCCATCCTTTCTCTCATACTTCCCTGCCAACTTCCAGCCTTGGGTTAAACTTGCCATTCGCCTTGTTTCTAGACCAGGACTGCTGAATGCCATTGGAGAAAGCCCAGCCACTGAAGCAGACTGGCACATCCAACATCTCCTCTTCATTGGACAGTGGCAGCTCTTCCCCGCGATCCCTGTTAAATTCCCTGTCTGGGGCCAGGGTTTGCCCCAAATATCTTCACAATTCCTACTTTAACCCCACCCTCCTAAAAAAGGTGGCTTTGTTGCTAATTATGCTCAGTAGTTACTTTGCTACTTAGGCTGAGAAATTGGAGGAAGTGCCCTCAAACTTCCTACTTCCACACCAAGAAGCACTCCTGTGTTTGCTCTCTTCCTACCTGTTCATAGAGGTAAGAGGTGTGCACTAGATCACCACCTTTCACCAGGAACCTGGGAGACCTCGGTAATGTTCCCTCCTCTGTGTTTATCTACTAATAATTCCTGCTCTTCTCGGCTGGTCTTTTGAAAGAGAAATCAGTGTCCAATATCTTAGTCATTTGCTCCTCAGTGCATTCCCACTTGGGTTCTACCACCCACACTCTCCGCAACTTGAACTTGATAAGGGTTTTCAATGACTTTGGAATCGCCAAATCCAAGAGTCCCATTCTAATACTGCTGTAACTGCCTTCTTTTCCATTCCAAGTGGTCTCTTGGACAGACTACCCCACATCTTCAGCTTGTGTTCCTCACCCAAATCCAAGAGTCCCATTCTAATACTGCTGTAACTGACTCCCCCTTGAAATGCTCTGTGCATTTAGCTTTCAGAGCATGGCTCTCTTGGCTGTTTTATTCATTCACTTAACAAACATTTACCTACTGTGTCCCAGGTTGTGCCATAGGTGCTGTGGATACATGCAGTGTCTTCCCTTTGAGAGCTTACGCTCTGCATATTTTGTATTTTAGACAGAGTCTTTCTTGTCTACTAGGATACCTCCTCATCTTTCAAATATTGGTTTTCTGTGTTGCCGGCCGGTAGGATCCCCTCCTCTGCCTTCTTTTCCATTCCAAATGGTCTCTTGGACAGACTAACCCACATCTTCAGTTTGTATTCCTCACGTTCGTATGACTCTCAAGTCTCTCTTCTTTCCAGATATTTGTTGTGACCATTCATTCCCTATTTCTAAATGCTTCTTATTCTTGGCTTCCAATTTCAGGAACTAGCACCATCATTATTTTTCTCAGTCTAAGGCAGTGGTCGGCAAACTCATTAGTCAACAGAGCCAAATATCAACAGGACCTCCCATCCACACTCATCTTGTATACTTGTTTCAGATAGACGAGTGTGGATGGGAGAGTTGGAAGGGGTCGACCTCAGCGAACGTACCTCAAAACAATGTACCTCCCCCGCACTGAGTATACCGCGGCCCGCCTGCGCTGCGCCGCGTCTCCCGTCACCCGACCGAACGACCAACAACCCCCACTTCTCCACTTCTTCTAACGCCACTTCTTCAAAATAGACTCACCCAGGCCAAAAACTGACTTCTGCACATGGACCATGAAGTTTCAATCGCACTGTACATGTGCGCCCGCACCTGGTATTTTGTGGAAGAGCCACACTCAAGGGGCTCGCGAGCCGCGGTTTGCGGACCACAGGTCTAAGGCATTACCAGCCATTTACTTCCCATTCACCTGACACCCTATGAGAAGCCGTTTACCTGTCTCATTCCTTCAACCCCACCGACTGTTGAAAACAATGTTTGATGAGGTGTTGGAGGTGTTTTAGCCAACTTTTGATTATAGTTGGTGAGGGGTCAGCAGGGATGGAGACATTTACAGTTTTTTTTATAAATAGTTTCTACTGTGAATCCCTCGGGCCTCCTGCTACTGGGGAGCAGAGAGTGTGTGCCTGAGTCAATCTTTTCGTTTTCTGTGGCTATTTCTGATGGGAATAGTAGTAATGAGCTGATAGTATGTAAAAATGACTACTGACTTCTTATCATTAGATTACAAAATAAGGTAACTTTTTTTTCCCAAAAGGAAGACATTTGATCTGATCGACTAAGCAAATGCTTTACTGGAAAGTTCTCTCCAATTCGGCATCTGCTGTGGAATTGGGGTGAACAGTGGTAAGTAGCCAAGTGTGAAATGCAGGGCAGAGGAACAGTGTTAGGCAAACAGGCTGAGGGGAGAATCTCAGTAGCCTTACAAACTGGTTAATTAACCTAAAGATGAGTCTCACCAGTACTTAATTTTTTTCCCAAGAGACTTCCGAGTTTACTTTTCCTGATAGTCTTTCTTTCTTATCTTTTCCTTGAAAAAGGCAATTTGTTCTTAGTCTAGCGAAACCAAGTAAAAAGAAATTAAGTGAATAGACATTGACATTTACAACACAGAAACTGGACAAACTGGGTCAGACAAAGTTCTAATGACTATGGAACCTGAGTTCAGGTAGGAACAGTTTGAGGGAACACTCTTGCAGTGGTAGCTCTCCGTGGTGCTGAAACCCCCACCTGTCAGGCTGGTTAGGGTAGAGTCTCTAGGCCAGCGGTTCTCAACCTGTGGGTCTCGACCCCTTTGGGGGTCGAACGACCCTTTCACAGGGGTCGCCTAAGACCATCGAAAAACACATATTGAATATATAATTACATATTGTTTTTGTGATTAATCACTATGCTTTAATTATGTTCAATTTGTAACAATGAAAATACATCCTGCATATCAGATATTTACATTACGATTCATAACAGTAGCAAAATTACAGTTATGAAGTAGCAACGAAAATAATTTTATAGTTGGGGGTCACCACAACATGAGGAACTGTATTAAAGGGTCGCGGCATTAGGAAGGTTGAGAACCACTGCTCTAGGCAGTTAGGACAAGTGAACTATAAATATTACTGAGAATAGCTTACACTTACACATTGCATTGAAAAATTGCATTGTTTAATAGGTGTGATGATATTGTAAGAAAAAATTGGAAATGTTAGGAAGGAGTGATATTCCTAAGGGTAATTATTCAACCTGAAGTATCTTAAGCTTGATTTTTCTTATTCAGCGATGTGAAGGTTGTTATTAACACATTAAATTGGTGATTTTCCCACTATACATATTTAGCCAATATAGTTAATTTGACTCTTTTCTTTATAAATTTTAAAACCAATTAAGAATATTAAGAATTTAGGGAGTTACTCTTAAAACCTTTCTAGTGGGAGAAACACATTTTTAGGGTTTAGGAGCAATTAGAAAACTATCCTTTTCTATATAATTTAGAATTATAATTAGAATTTCTAATTCTGTTACAATTCAATATGATTTTCAATATATTACAAGTTTTATTTTGAAACCTTATCATTATATGAGCAGTAGTGTTCACCACACAGCCTTATGTTTTCAGTTTTTATTTTCTCAATGCAATGTTTTTTATAATATTTTGAACTTTTTTGCTCCCCATTGCTTCTTATAGCTCATACTTCCACTAAATCATTTCTACAAGGCAAACTGATTTTGTATATTGATCTATTTTAAAATATGAATGAGCTACACACTGAGGTTTTGAAACACATAAGTAAAAGGAATCATCTCGGGGGGATGGATATGTGAGGAAGTGAAGCAGGAATTATGCTGGTAAACTCGACTGAATTCTGGACTTTGATGTTATTTTTAAATACAACACCACATGCAAAGGAGGAGGTGGAAGCACACTTCTTAACTCATATGAAAAGGCAAGAATTACTTGATAGCAAAACTAGACAAAGACATCACAAGGAAAGAAAAGTACCGGTATTCCTATAAAACATAGACACAAAAACCCTTATGAAAATATTAGCAAACTGAATCCAATCTATATATATAAAAGTCTAATATGCAAAGTGTCCCCTCGGGAGTTCGACCAGGAGTTCAGTCACTTGCTGTGACATGTGCTGACCACCAGGGGGTGGCACAGAATGAAGGAAGGCCCCGGCCAGCAGCTGGAAGGTCCTGATCAGCCCTGATCGCTGGCCAGGCCTAGGGACCCTACCCTTGCACGAATTTCGTGCACTGGGCCTCTAGTAACATATAAAAAAGGATAATATATCACCTAGCTGGTGTGGCTCAGTGGTTGAGCATTGACCTATGAACCACAAGGTCACAGTTCGATTCCTGTCAGGGCACATGCCTGGGGTGTGGGCTCGGTCCCCAGTAGGGGGCGTGCAGGAGGCAGCCGATCAATGATTCTCTCTCATCATTGATGTTTCTCTCTCTCCCTCTTCCTTTCTCTCTGATGTCAACAAAAACATATATATTTAACATATTTTATTGATTTTTTACAGAGTGGAAGGGAGAGGGATAGTTAGAAACATCAATGAGAGAGAAACATTGATCAGCTGCCTCCTGCACGCCCCCTACTGGGGATGTGCCCGCAACCAAGGTACATGCCCTTGATGGGAATCGAACCTGGGACCCTTTAGGCTGATGCTCTATCCACTGAGCAAAACCGGTTAGGGCTCTATATTTTTTAAAGGATAATATATCATGATCAAGTGGGGATTATCCCAGGTATGCAATGTAGTTAAACTTTCATAAGTCAATCAATGTAAATTTTCATATTAGCATAATGATTGAGTGAAAACAAATGACTAATTTATTCAATATGCAGTAACCTAAAAAAATTAATAATGCAACCATAATATGAAACAGCAATTCTACTTCCAAGTATACATCCATAGACATTAAAAAACAATCATTCAAAAAACTACTAGTATATGCACTCTTGTGATCATTGCAGCATTATTTACAATTATTAGTATGCAGAAACCAGTTGCATTTTTATATGCCAATAATAAACTATCAGAAAGATAAAATAGGAAAACAAACCAAACCAAGATAAGGAAGCAACATCAATAGACAAATAGATGGATACAGAAGTGTACATATATACAGTGGTATATTACTCAGTTATAAGAAAGAATGAAACCTTGCCATTTGTAACAACATGGATGGGCCTAGAGAATATAATGCTAAGTGAAATAAGTCAGACAGAAAAAGAAATACCATGTGATTTGACTTATATGTGGAAACTTAAAAAAAAATAAATGAAAAAATAGACTGATGGTTACCAGATGGAGCGAGGTTTGGGGGCTGGGGGAAGGGGATTAAAAACTACAAATTGCCAGTTATAAAAACAGCGATGGGGCTGTAAAATACAGCCTAGGAAAATAGTCAATAACATTGTAATAACCATGTGTGGTGTCAGATGGCTACTGGACTTACCAGGGTGATCACTTTGTAAGTTATATACATATCTCATCACTATGTTATACATCTGAAACTAATATTATGTGTCAGCTGTAATTGAAAAAAAAATCCTACTGATGAATTACTACTTGCACAAGGTAGCTGGGCTCCAGATTAAAATGACCTAAATGTAAACTGAAGCAAAAGGATGATACAATCTGCGATCGTTAAGAATTTAAAAAATAAATTAGTTATAAAAGACATTGGGACAATAGGAAAAATCTGAACAAGGGCTATATCACAACAATATTAAATATCTTGCATGTAATACATGGTATTCATGTAGGGAAAAGCCTTACTTCTTAGGAGATACATGTTGAAGGATTTCTTTAGGGGTAAATTCACCATGAAGCCAGCAACTTCCACTGGGCTGAGAAAGTGTATGTGTACAAACACACATAGCTCACGCCCCCGAGAGGAATCAGCCAATGGAAATAACTGGTGATCTGGGTGAATAGAGCTATCTTCTGTACCACGTTGTCAAGTTTCATAAGGTTTGGTTTTCAACGTAACAAGTGGAAGACAGCTTTCTCTCTTGGGCCCATGGACTTCGTGGTCCCTTTGGGTTTATTCTGTTTGTGTTCCGAGTTGCTGTGAAGCTTTCTTTAAAAGAGAAAACGTGTTTCTGGTTATCACTTTGGAGTCTCTCCCCTGACATTCAGCTCTTTCCACGGAGTCTCTGGGTGATGTGATTTTTCAAATGAATATGCTAGTAAATAAAGTAACTTCAATGAAAGAAATGTGTTTGTTCATCTCCATGGAGCTCAAATTTATAGGAAGAAACATTTGAAAGCAATATAGACGGGTCCTCTCTGCTTTATAACTGGTGCTCAATAAGAAAGTGCTCAAACATGAGTGCTTTACAAGCCTCTAAATATCATTAGAACAGCTGATCGCAGCAACACTAGCATTCCAGGCCCTGCCCAGACTCGTCCGAGGAGAGGGCCTTGATCTGCACTTGAATCACGTGTGCCATGCTCTTCTCTTCACCACAGGTGTGTCCCTAGCGAGCCCTTTAAGGCAAGCATGTCAAACTCATGGCCGGCGACCGCATTGCTTGTTTACCCGCCTGCGGGGAGTTTAAAATGCTTTAAGGGCTCCTTCCTTCTCAGGTCTCAGTCTTCAGTCCTCTGAGAAAAGTTCCCTCCCCTTCCAGTCTGGTCCATCTCTGCTGATGGGGATTCTTTGTCATCTACCAGGATCTTTATACTTCTTAAAAAATATTTTATTGGTTTCAGAGAGGAAGGGAGAGGGAGAGAGAGATGGAAACATCAATGGTGAGAGAGAATCATGGATCAGTTGCCTCCTGCACGCCCCCTAGTGGCAACCCGGGCATGTGCCCTGACCGAGAATCCAACGGTGACCTCCTGGTTCACGGGTCGATGCCCAACCACTGAGCCACACAGCCGGGCTATATTGATTCCTTTCCATAGCTTCCCCTCCCACCTGGCCGGCTTTCCTTGGGTCTCCCGCCTTTCTCCGGGCCACTCCTGTGGTGCTGCTCAATGTATTCCCAGAGGCATCCCGCCTTTCCTCACATCTAACTCTTGCTGCTCACCCAGCAGGTGGGACAATGCTTTTGGCAGAACATATTTGTTTCCACGTCTCTCTGAAAACCCGAGAACTCTAGAATATTCTGAGAAGGTCGCCCCGCTTTATCCTTCGGGGTCTATGCATGCAGCTGCTGAGGGCTGGGGTGCAGCCAGCGTCCACCCTTGGGCGCTGGGTGACTGTGGACCAGCAATGGCTCCTCCCTGCACCCAGGCTTCCCACGTGCAAAGTGAAGCCCATGTCCGACCTGCTTCCGGTGGCTGTGAGGAGTGGAACCTTGTACATCCTGCTGGGCGCCCAGACAGTGCCCTGGGGGCGCTTCCTACGTCCACTCCTCGTCAGCCCCGGTCCACGGATTAGCCGCACGGATGGGATCAAGTCTATGGTCAAGATGTGAACGTGACCCTCACCAAACCCTGTCTTCTTTCTGCTTCTCTCTGTCACCAATGCAGGTTTCGCTGGGGCTTCTGCACGCGCACGCGACGCACATCCTGTGGCCCCCGGGGCGCTGGCAGCGGCTGCAGTCCATGCTCCCCCCCGAGCGCCTGCCGGTGCAGAGCGAAGACCAGTGATGGCTCTCCCGCCGCCCGCACAGGAGGCCACCCACGTCCAACAGCGCAGGAAGGGGGTTCCGCCAACACGTGACGCCCTGCGGGAGACCCCCTCTCACGCTAAGATGACTAAAGAGAGTTTAAAAACATTAAATGGTATGAAGTGGCACCTGATTTTGTGGTCAATTGTAATACCCGATTGTTTTATGCCAAAAAAACACACCGACCTTTGGGAATGTGAAGGCGTATTCTCATATGTCTGCTGGGGGTTATGTGAGACTTTGCCGGGCGCACTTATCCTGTTGATCGCTGGGTTTTGATTTGGTGTTTGCTGCTGAAAGAATGTGAAAATGAACCGAAGGGAAAGTAATTGCTTGAGTGATGCCACTTACTGCTTAGCTGGAACAGAAGAAACCTATTAGACACATACTGATAGGAATTACATTGTGATTGACAGCCAGGTGGGACATACTGTAAGCTGTGATGTAAAAATAAAGCACTCATTTGCTCAGGTACTGCTTTGCTTGCCATTTCATCTGTACGTCCATGAAGAAGGACTATCTTCTCTCTTGGGGAGGACCGATCCTGTCAATACTTCCATACAATCAACCTTTCTCATCGGCCCTTTTGACTTGAAAACTTCTGAGTGATCTCATGACTGTTCACAGGGATGAGTGAACCCTTTTATCAGTATTTAGTCACTATTTCTTAAAATATTCTAAGTGAAAGGGAAGAAAAAAAAATCCCTCCAGAACAACCAAGTCTGGTTTGTTTTTTACCCCAGTGATGTTCCAGGGTTCATGTAATGCTGACCACCAATTGCTAAGTGTTATAATATTAGCACATGAGAGTCTGCAATTGTATAGATAAGGAGGAGGTAAGAGGCCAGCATGCTAGTCTGCATTTATGAAACTTTTCTTCCTTTTTCCTCCCATGGATTGGGGGCTCGCGCTGATGGGAACTAATCTCTGAACCTATCTCCTCTGTGCGCCTAGTCTCGTTTTCTTGCTTCGTCAGCAATATAATCCCAAACAAGGACCAGCCATCTTGCCAGCGTGGATGCAAACTCATTCGCTTGCAGGAACAGAGGCTCAACAGCAAAAAACACAGGCATGTTAAGGGCCTATGTTGTTAATAACAATTCATTATCATCACAATAGCTTGTTCACCAAACATCAGTGAGTACTAATGTATTAAGGTTGGTCAAAATTAATGTTTTAAAAAATAATACAGTAAACCCTCCATTTTTTGGACCTTGATTTCATGGGCTTCGGATTTAATGGACAAAATTTCAAGTCCGTATGTCATGTGTTAATTCTAAAATGATTTTAACCAAAATTTGCTTATAATTAAATCAACAGATTATTTTTTTTCATTATTAATTCACTGTTAGTTTTAGCCAATAGGCCATAGGTTGGGAAAACATGGTAGTGATCTCACTGACATAAATATTACACATCTACAACTATTGTCTACATATTTAAACCCAAGAGTCACCCTTTCACAGGGGTCGCCTAAGACCATCCTGCATATCAGATATTTACATTACGATTCATAACAGTAGCAACATTACAGTTATGAAGTAGCCACGAAAATAATTTTATGGTTGGGTCACAACATGAGGAACTGTATTTAAAGGGCCAGAAGGTTGAGAGCCGCTGCTCTAGGCGCTTCGTCCTGTTGCTGCAGGCATGACTTTCTGCAGCAGTTTTAACTCGCACTGGCTGATGTTCCCACGTGTGCTAAGCCACACCCCTGCCATGTGCATTTACTCACGGTGACTGGTGAATGCACGCATTTACTAGACCTTTTCAGTATAGATTTAAAATTACAGCAATATATATAGAAAATCTTTCTGTAGAATTAAACTTTTCGTACATAATTACATAATTTAAATTACACAAATGTGTCTATGTAAGTAAACTAATTTTTTAACATATTCATTTACAAAGTAGACAATCCTAAAATCTGTATGAGTCCACAAAAGACCCCAATTAGCCAAAAGCAATCTTCTGAAAGAAGAACAAAGCTGGAGATATTGTACTCCCTGATTTTAAACGACATCATACATCTATAGTATTTAAAACAGTGTGCTGGTGACCTTTGGCACAGAGGTCAATGAGACAGAACAGAGAGCCCAGAAATAAACCCACACTTGTGTGGTCAGTTAGTTTACAACAATGGAGACAAGAACATACAATGGGGAAAGGACTGACTCTTCAATAAATACTCCTGGGAGAACGGGGCAGCCACAAGCAAAAAAAAAATGGAACTGGACTTCTGACACCCCACTCACAAGTGAAGTCAGAACGGATTAGAGACTTGAAGGTAAGACCAGAAACCATAAAACTCCTAGAAGAAAACTTGTGAGGTAAGCTTCTTGACATTTTCTTGGTCATGATCTTTTGGATTCGATTCCAAAAGCAAAGGCAACAAAAGCAAGCATAAAATAGCGGGACAACATTGAACTAAAAAGGTTCTGCACTGCAGAGGAACCATCAATGAAATGAAAGGGCAATGCACTGATGGGGAAAATGTTTTCAAATCGTATATCTGATAAGGGTTTAATATCCAAAATGTATCAATGATTCATACAACTCAATAGCAGAAATAAGTAAGTAATCCATTCAATTATAAAAACAGGCACAGAATCTGAATAGATCCCCCCCCCAAAAAAAAAACACACCCCAATAATACCATGACCAACAGATACATGGAAAAGTTGCTCAACATCACTAATCATCAGAGTCACACAAAACAAGACCAGGAGAGCTCACTTCACACCTGTCAGCACAGCTGTTATAAAAAAGACAAGGAATAATAAGCGTCGAGGATGTGGAAGAAAGGGAACCTTTGTACACGTTGGTGGGAATGTGAATTGGTTTAGCCTCTATGGAACCAGCACAGGGGCTCTCCACAAAATTAAAAATAGAACTACCATATGACCCAGGAATTCCACCTCTGGGTATTTATCTGCAGAAAATGAAAACACTAACTCAAAAAGATACATGCACCCATGTCCGTTGCAGCATTAGTTACCATAGCCACAACAGGGGTATAAACCATGTCCATTAAAAGATGGATGGATAAAGAAACTGTGATATATAGATATGAATATTACTCAGCCACACAAGGAAATATTGCCATTTTCAACAACATGGATGGACCTTAAGGGAATTATGCAATGTGAAATAAGTCAGAAAGAGAAAGGCAAATGCTATATGATCTCTCTAATATATGGCATCTAACAAAAATGAGCTGAAAGATACAGAGAACAGATTGGTGGCTGTGAGGCAGAGGCAGGGGTGGAGGTGTGAAGGGAGGAAACAGTCAGGGGGATGATATGTACAGTGTAGTGACTGTAGTTAATACTGTGCTGCATCCTTGAAAATTGCTTCCGAGAGCAGATCTTAAAAGGTCTCATCACAAGAAAAACTGTAACTGTTTATGGCGATGAACATTAATTAGACTGATTATGGTGGTCATTCCACAATATATACAATTATGTTGTACACCTGAAACTACTCAAATATGTCAGTAATACATTAATTGTAAAAAACAAATTGCAGACACCATGTCTCCAGTTTGGGTCCTGATTCCTCAACACCCTGTGAATTCTCTCTTTTCTGCTAAATCCAAGCATAATTGAGTCAAGCCACAAACTTCTTACCAAGAGTTGCCCTCCTCCACTCCCAGTTTCCCCCTTAAATACATGAGCATAAACCTGCCTTAAAAATTCAGATCTTCAGAGTCAGAAATATCTTGAGAATCAGTCTTAACACCAACTCTGAAAACAAAATCTTCACAAATGTCTTTATCTTGTCATAGTCACTCTCCCCTTTATTAGTATGGGAGCGACTTCAACAAAACTATTCTCTTTTTCCGAGAAATATCTCTAAGTTATATTTTCCAGGCTCCTCTGCTGTTAGTAATGGCCATGTTTGAGCTCTTGCCAACTCGGGTTATGATTGAAAGTGATGGATGTGCCTGGCACAGAAAACTTCTCCTGGGCACCTCCAGGTTTTTTTAGGTCTTCCGGTGGGATGTTCATGATGATAAAGCCCTAAGGGTAGCACACCATGGAAAATGTATGGGTCCCTGAATGACCACCTGAAAAACAGCCAACACAACTTGAACATCCTCTCAGGACTAGCAAGTGAGCAGGAAACAAATGTCTATTGAGTAATGTCACTGACATGTTGAAGTCTGTTAGCAGAACCAAGTCTACCCTAGTCACGTAAGTTAATTAACGTAGAGGTTTCTGAAGGGAAGCATCCCAGTACAGCTTACAGGATGTCTCTGGGTCAGCTTGCTTTGGCCCAAGACTATCACGTCTGACTTTGAGAGGTTAAGGTCCCTGTTTGCCGAACTTGAAAACAAACCTTATAAGCTGATTTCAGTCTCAACAGCAACTGATTACTCAAATGTTGAACTTCAAAGATGCACGACACCATGATGAACATCTTTATATACAATCAGAAAGACTATAGAATGGGGACTTTGACTTGGAAGGGTATCAAAGTCACCTGGGAAAATATAGGAGTAAAAGTAGGTGTACAGTTATTTGTATGGAAAAATGCATGCAGGGTATGATAATTACAATAGTGTTATTGACTCTGTGTTTCATGTACTCACAACTGTACATGAAACTCAGGAGGAACAGAGTTCATGTTTAATAGTTTACATAATAACAGATTCATTGGGGTTTTCACATTAATTTGATCTCATTGATATTTATGTTGGAATGGTAGTAACTTTGCCATTGCCTTACACGCCTTTAGACATAAGATCAGCAAGTCTTCAGTCCTATTAAGAGCCTTACAAGAGGGTGATATCCAATCCCCAGCAGCAAAAATCAAAATCTACCCACTGGAGAGCTGGAAGGACACACACAGAATTGAAGGACCCCAACAAGAGAGTTCACCCCAAACAGAGCGTCCGAGGGCTGACAGTGGGGGGTGCCAGTGACATTCGCCAACACAGGCCTCTTATTTTAGTTTCTAGTCTTCTCACCAAATGGAAAGCCTCTATTTTTGGTGAAACATTACTTCTCCAAGGTCAAAGAGGAGAAGGGGTGCCCTAAACATACACATTTCCCCTCAGATCTTCCCAACGCCACCCCTTCTTTCTGTGAGAACAAAATTCAGCTCCAATCTTCTCAGATTGTTGCAGCTCGTTTCTGCATTTTTTATTTTTTAAATCTTCACCCGAGGGTATTTTTCCATGGATTTTTAGAGAGAGTGGAAGGGAGAGGGAGAGACAAAGAGAAACATCAATGTGAGAGAGAGAGACATCGATTGGTTGCCTCCTGCACGCACCCTGATCAGGGCCGGGGAACCTGCAACTGAGGTACGTGCCCTTGACTGGAATCGAACCCAGGATGCTTCAGTCCACAGGCCAATGCTCTATCCACTGATTCAAACTGGCCAGGGCAGTTTCTGCATTCTTCATACAGAGTTTTATTCTCTGGAGAGATGTCATAGCTCAGAATGCTGTCTAGATTCAAAACCACAGCACACCTTTATTCTCCCACTGTATTTACTTACTCACCTGTTCACCCTCCTAGAAGACTGATTTCTACTTTTTCTTCCCACAAGCATGCTATATCTTCTCTTAATGCTCACCCTCAAATAATGATGCTGCTTCCAATTCAACGAGAATATATAAGGAATAAGAAGACTTCACCTGCCTGCCACTCTCATATATATAACAACCTATCTGCACTGGTATCCATATACTCTGCTTCCTGCCTGTCCTTATGCTTGAACCCATTAAAATGCACCTTTTCATTTCAGAAAGTGGAATTCATGACTGAGTATGACGGGTGGCTCCCTTCTCCGCGTCCAGCACGGAGAGAGAGAGAGACGTGAACCGGTTCTTTTAAGTAGGAGGTGCTTTTGGATTTGAGAAAAAATGAAAATTTTTTCTCAAATCCCAAAGACACAGAAATAGAATAAAAGCTTGGGCTGGGTGTGGCGTCTGCCCTCTGAAGGAGGGACAGACACAGAGAGAGCCAGCACCGCAAGCAGATTTAATAAATACTCGAATAACAGGAAGCTCCATCACATCTGGGTGGGCCTTGAGTTCCTGGCGACATCATGAGATCCACCCCGTAACACTGGGCAGGAAGGTCAAACGGAGTGGCGTCCTGGTCTGTTGACCAGGTCCGCCCCCAAGGCATGGCTCTGCCTTCGCTCTGAGTTTCAGCCCACATATTTAAACCGAGTGTTTGCTAGCGACCCTCAACAACTGAGAAGGTAAATGTAAACCTATATCCAGACTGAAGTACAAATGAATTGAAAAAAGTGTATATGTAGGAATTCTCTAATGTCCACTGTGTACTAGATCCAAGACTTCTCGCCTACTCAAGGAAGTGTCTCTAGCAATGAACCCTCTTCTCCTATATCATTAATTCCCTGTTCCTGCATAGGCAATACTGGGAGCAGGCATACGTCCCAGTGCTGTGTTAATACTGGGACCAGGCATACGTCCCAGTCCTGTGTTAATACTGGGACCAGACATATGTCCCAGTCCTGTTAATACTGGGACCAGACATATGTCCCAGTCCTGTTAATACTGGGACCAGACATATGTCCCAGTCCTGTTAATACTGGGACCAGACATATGTCCCAGTCCTGTTAATACTGGGACCAGACATATGTCCCAGTCCTGTTAATACTGGGACCAGACATATGTCCCAGTCCTGTTAATACTGGGACCAGACATATGTCCCAGTCCTGTTAATACTGGGACCAGACATATGTCCCAGTCCTGTTAATACTGGGACCAGACATATGTCCCAGTCCTGTTAATACTGGGACCAGACATATGTCCCAGTCCTGTTAATACTGGGACCAGACATATGTCCCAGTCCTGTTAATACTGGGACCAGACATATGTCCCAGTCCTGTTAATACTGGGACCAGACATATGTCCCAGTCCTGTTAATACTGGGACCAGACATATGTCCCAGTCCTGTTAATACTGGGACCAGACATATGTCCCAGTCCTGTTAATACTGGGACCAGACATATGTCCCAGTCCTGTTAATACTGGGACCAGACATATGTCCCAGTCCTGTTAATACTGGGACCAGACATATGTCCCAGTCCTGTTAATACTGGGACCAGACATATGTCCCAGTCCTGTTAATACTGGGACCAGACATATGTCCCAGTCCTGTTAATACTGGGACCAGACATATGTCCCAGTCCTGTTAATACTGGGACCAGACATATGTCCCAGTCCTGTTAATACTGGGACCAGACATATGTCCCAGTCCTGTTAATACTGGGACCAGACATATGTCCCAGTCCTGTTAATACTGGGACCAGACATATGTCCCAGTCCTGTTAATACTGGGACCAGACATATGTCCCAGTCCTGTTAATACTGGGACCAGACATATGTCCCAGTCCTGTTAATACTGGGACCAGACATATGTCCCAGTCCTGTTAATACTGGGACCAGACATACGGCCCAGTCCTGTGTTAATACTGGGACCAGGCATACGTCCCAGTGCTGGATTAATACTGAGAAGCAGCAAAAGTAACCTCGCTACAATCACTGCTCTGGAAGTTAAGGCTGAACCAACCAGACAGCTGACTCAGCATGAACTCTGAGACTCTCTCCTTGACTCGTCCACCAATGCAAGCCTCTCCCAGTTGGTTCCCCGCCTTCAGCAAGGAGCTGCTGAAAGGCATTGTTCCTTTTCTCTCTCTACCATGAAGTTCTAGGTCATGATGCCAGTAACCAGCTGTGGGTTAGGCTCATGTATTCATACATTTAACACACATTTGTTGAGTGCCTACTATTTTCCAGTCCCTGCTTTTAAGGACTCACCGTCTAATGAGGAAGGTTAATGCATAAATAAATAACGACAGTAACATACTTTGCTCTCCATAACAGAGAAACACCTAGAATGCTATGTGAGCATAAAGGAGGAAGCAGCTGCCCTGTTGAAGATATTCCCAAAGCCGAGGGTAACATTGGAGCAGCTCGATTCCAAGCTTTCTTTATTTGCAGCCAGAGAGGAATAGGAAAGTGGGCTTAACTACACTTACCTAGTTGTATGCCCTGAGGTTGAAACATTTAAGTGTTAATGAGCAGTTCAGTAAAGATCAAACCTGTAGTTAAAGAGTGATCATTGTGTGGCACAACATACAAGAGGCATCGAACAGTAGATGAAAAAACTATTTGGGGGCAAGAACTTGTCTGCCCACACCGGCACCAGACCCCATAGGATCAATGTCAATACCATCGTCTCCCATTTAGAGGCTCACTCACTCCTCTGAGGGCCCACAGCGCTTTGCTCCTTTCTCATGAGTTTGTTTGTTTGTTTTTTGGTTGTTGTTTTTTTTTAGAGAGGGGGGGGGAGGGAGAGGGATAGAGAGATAAAAGCATCGATGAAGAGAAACAGTGATTGGCTGCCTCCTGCAAGCCCCATACTGGGGATTGAGCCAGCAACCCGGGCATGTGCCCTGACTGGGAATGGAACCCAACACCTCTTCGTTCATGGGACGGCACTCGATCACTGAGCCACACCTGCTGGGAATGACTCTTACCTTTAAGCCTGAAATAAACCGCCCCTCACTGAGCTCTTTGAAGTTTCATGTCTCGTTTTTGTATCTTTTAAAACACTCACCCAGAGCCTTGCACATAGAAGTGCTCAATAAATATTGCAAGAATGAATCACTAACACACAAGATCAGACTGGAACTCGTAAATAATGTTATTCACCAGGTTTATGGTCCTTCTTTTTAGAGTTGATAGAGTGACTGAAGAAGTTAACGGCCAAGTGGAAAGGAGGCAATCAGGAGAGGATGTGAGGAACCCAGGGTAACAGGGAGCTGAGGTAGCGATGCTGAAGATGCTGGAAATGTTGACGGTCGCTAGGAGAAAGATCCCATTTCATTTCCCTGATTCCCTCGAAGCGACTCCAAGACCACGGAGATTTCTGCTGGAAGCCTCACTCACAGGTTATGGTGTATGTGTGTGTGCACAAGTATTGCAAGGAGCTTCAGGGAGGTGGGCTTTTGTCACCAATCTCCAGGCACCGTGACATACAGAATGTTAAAAGCCTCAAACTAGCCAAAATCCAGGGGAGAACAGACAGACTGAAGAGCTGAGGCAGGTAGTTAATCTTCTGGAAGGTACTGCAAGGGAAGACAGGTTTGTTCGCCCAGCTGGCTGTCGCAAGTCTACTTTTGTGATTTGTTATCTTACCCGGTGGGAAATCTAGGTCTTGACATTGAATCACAAGGCAGGGGATGCCTGGATCCCTAAATAAATTTAGTCCAGGGAAGAGAGAGTGCAAAAGCTTTTTGTCAACCTTTACACCGGAACTAAAATCTGGGCCACATTTGGCCCCAGGTATAAATGTTTCTAAGCACATTTATTACGGCTTGAGGAAAAGAGAAACCGATGAATTGGCAATGAGCCTTATTATTACAAAGCAATCTTTTTTAAAACCATCATTCAATAATGATTCTAGATGGACATCTCAGCCAGAAAATTGCACTTACTGCAGCAAATTATATTCTAAATATTACCTTAAAGATAACATCTCAATGGTCAAAATCATTAACTGCTACCTTCGTGAATAGCGTAGATTCTACAGAGTCCTCAAATGGGTGCAAGCCTCGCATTCATTGTCTAATGTGTCTTTTCTTGGCTTGACATAAGCAAATGTCCTATTTTAGTAGAACTAATATTATGTCAGCTTGAAGGACAAGCGTCAGTATTTTTGTCATCTTTGCTTTCCTTCTGCAGAAAAAAAATGTGCACAAGAAAAGAAGTCTGTCATACAGCGGACACTGGGGTTGTCTTCTCTACGTCTGTTCCCACTCGGCCCACTATCTGTGACGGTGCCGCGCGGGGGGTTGACCCCCAGCTCATAGGTAACTCTGATTAAGCTACGTCTGTTCCCACTCGGCCCACTATCTGTGACGGTTGACCCCCAGCTCATAGGTAACTCTGATTAATCTAAGGAGTCAGGATACTCTCATGGGCCTCAGCAGAGTCTTTAAGAATGCAAATTGGAGTTTTCCTGTACACAAGCTTTGGCTGAGAAACGGAAATGAGACTCATCCCAGAACATTGAGACCCAAGAAGAGATTTCTTGGGTTCTTCTAGAAAGGACGTTTTCTCACTCGTATGGGAGTTTATTGGATCAACTCTTTCTCTTCCTCTCAGCACCACAGTGTGTGGTTATAAAGCCTTAGAATAATAGCTAATGCATAACCAAAGGGCCACAGAGAAATGGAGCTGAAGCCATTGAATTTTTGCTGATTCTGAACCTTGTCTTTTTGACTTGTTCCCCTGAGTAAATAATTCTGATACTTGAAGCCTCCAACTTTCTGATACATGCTAAATAGATGACTATTTAAAATAACTTAAGTATGTGTTAGAGTTGCTTAATAGTTCTCTGCCCAAGACATACGAACCAAAACCAATGGATGAATCTTGATCACAAAGGAAAGGAGAAGAGAAAAGAGGAGAGGAAAGAAAGGATGAAAGAGTGAGGAAGGGAATGAGGAAGGGAGAGATGGAGGAAAGCGCTATGTCGTATGTCGAGTGTATGTTTAACTTTTTAAAAAAGTGCTCTTCCAGAGTGGCTGTGCATTCTCACCAGCAGTGTATGAGACAGGCATACAGTTTTTCTGCATCCTTGTCAGCATTTAATACTATCAGTATTTTTTATTTTAGCCATTCTGATAGGTGTGTAGAAATAGTGATTTTAATTTTCATTCCTCTAAAGGCAAGCAATGTTGAACATCTTTTCATGTGTTTATTTGCCATCCATATAGCTTCTTTGGTGATGTGTCTGTTCAATTATTTGTTCTATTTGGATTGCTTGTTTTCTTAATATTGAGTTTATAGAGCTTGCTATGCACTGTGCCAACAATTTGCCTGATGTGTGTTTTGCAAATATTTTCTCCTAGTTGCTGTGGACATTTTCATTCTCTTTGCTTTTCCTCTTCTTAATAGGATCTTTGTAGAGCAATAGCTGTTTGTTTGTGTTTTTTTTTTTTTAAAAAAACCTTTATAAAGTCTAATTTATTTTTAAAATTTTATAGATCATGCATTTAGTGTCATGACTGAGAAATCTTTGACCAATCCTAGGTCATGAACAATTAATTAGCATTTCCATTTCGTCTAGCCTACTTTCCCTTTTTGCCATTCTCCTCCTCTGTGCCTTAGCCCTTATATCAGTCTATAGAGGAAGCTTATCAACCTGGGGCCAAGGACTTGTCATCATAAGGGTCCAATTCAGGGAGGTCTCCATTAGCTCCTCATCTGTGCTCTGGTTCTTTCATGTGGTGACTTATCCAGACCCACTTCTGGGTCAGGGTTTTCTCCCCTCGTTAGAAGACCAGGTGCGAGATAGTCCTGTCTGGGCACCATGGGTGAGCCTGAAGTCCAGTGCCTCCTACACATACTTGTAAGCGTGGGTAAGTAAGAGATGTGGTGCTCAGAGGGAAACCAATGTCCCATGAGAAGAGTTCAGAAGAAAATCTCCAATTTTGAAAAGGAGAGCCAAGGAAAGAAGCTAAAACAGAGAAACCAGGAGCAAAGTAAATATGAGAATGGGTACAGGCAGGGGTACTGAAAATGGGAACCGATGTAAGCTAATATATTTAGAAAAAAGACAACACTAATAGCTAATCCTTACAATTACATTCACCCCGTAACACGTACTGTTTTAAATATTCTCTATAAGCAGTGCTCAAAGGATGGTCCAGGGAACCTGATGGATCCCCATGACCCTTTAAGGCAGTGGTTCTCAACCTTCCTAATGCCGCGACCCTTTAATACAGTTCATATTGTGGTGACCCCCAATTTCATTGTTAAAAATTGAACATAATTAAAGCATAGTGATTAATCACAAAAACAATATGTAATTATATATGTGTTTTCTGATGGTCTTAGGCGACCCCTGTGAAAGGGTCGTTCGACCCCCAAAGGGGTCTCGACCCACAGGTTGAGAACCGCTGCTTTAAGGGATCTGCAAGTTCCAGTCTATTTCCATAAGAACAGTAATACAGTACATTGATTGACGTTTTCACTCTTCGTTCTCTGTGAGAATACATGGAGTTTTCCTGAGGCAACACAACATACGATATTGCAATAGGTTGAAAGCAGAAATATAACTGAGAATCCAAGTGTCTTCCATTAAGCCAGACAAAAGAATAGATTTGAAAAAAGGTAAGAGGATTTTTTTCTTGTTTTGGCACAGGAAGCGAGGCAGGTAGGGGGCTGGGTTGAATGGAGAGAGAAACCCAAAGGCTCCAAAGAGGGAACCCTTTGCTGGATTGAAGTTATTCCCTTTGGACTAGATGAGGAGTTATATTTAGGATCCGGTCTGAAGAGCTCTCTTCTTACTGAATGTAAGCCCCCGGGAACCCTGCACCTCCGGTGTAATTTGTTGCACTCTCTGTATCGCTGCACTAGTCCCTCGTGAGGATGCTGCCAGGAAGGAAGAAGCAACCTGGGCAGCGTCCAGAGGGCATCATGACGCAGCCGGCTGGCCTCGCGGTTTGGGGCTGATTAGCAACCAAGCCGTGAGGTTCACGGTTACCAATGGGAACTAGACAGGAACGTTCCTGCCACAGATTCCCTAAGGCCCGTGAAAGCAAAGAGAAAGCCAGGCAATGTAGGCCTTAAGGAAGGAGCAAAGAAATAGACTCTTTTTTTTATAAAAAAGTATCGAGCAAATAACTATGAAACGTGAATTGCATGTGCAATGACTGTTCTTGATGCCAGTGCTGTGTTTCTCAAATGGGAACCCACCTGTAGGGTTCTGGCCTGAACGGCGCAGCATAAAACAGCACACTTTCGGAGTGACGGTTTGATCTGAAGGTGATTAAAATGTGCATTGATATCATAGCTATATTACAAAGCAGGGCACGAAAGTCACATACATTTTTAAGATGAACAACAGTTCTGTGGGGGCTTATCTGTTGTTGCTCTGGCAGGAACCGGAGAGCGTTCCGACCAGCTCAGCTCCCGTCTCCATCTCCTGTGGCCAGAACTGTGTGTGCTCCCTCCATCGTTCCTGTCCATCCACTGGCCTGCCGTCTTGAAATGGAACTACAGCCATTGAAATTGTAAGGATACACAAACTATCAAGGGGACATTTTTTTTAAAAATAGGAAAATATCAAAACTTTCTAATATTCTATTTGGATATCTAGAATTGGCTTATAATCGCAAAAGCCGGTTTCCGAAGAAAGAAACTGCCCTTGACCGCCTACTTGCCCAACACGACATTCATTTCACACTCGCACTACCGTCCCATGTAAGGCTCCACTCCCCAGCGTCAAGCAGGGGCCACGCTGGGAAAGGGCCTGTCATCTTGAAGGCGTTGCCTTGAGTCCTGCTGCTTAGATTGTGGTCTGAGCTCAGCATCATCGATACCATCAGGCACTTGGTTAGGAATGAGGAGTCTCAGGCCCCACCTCAGGCCCAAGTCAGAATCGGCATTTTAACTCGTTTGAAGAGAGAGGGGCTAGAGGACATGCCGAGATCCCTGTGCCAGGGGGTGGCAGGTGCAAAACTTAAACAGAGTGACTACATCACTTCCCTTCTGAGCCCACTGACTAGAGCCAGATACGTGGGCCCTTCTAACCAAGGAGGCTGGCGAACATGGGTGAGCTCCTGGGATATCTGATGAGCATCACTGCGGCCACACAGCCTCAGTATCCTAAGTGGATACTAGATGTTTTGAATGATTATGGGCAAATAACTTTTAGAATCCTGAACATGAAGGCTACTCACTTTAACATATCAATTACGAATTTATCTCTTCCATTTTCGTTAATATGAATAAGTAACGTAACTGCTTCACACCAAAGGATGCAGTAAATTTGATAAATCTGTGGGCTAGATACAGATGATCTAGGAAAAATTCCAATGCCATAGAGCTCCCCTTTGGTCATAAATATTGATGTTCAGGATCAAAACTCATGTAAATGTGACACAATATTTACATAACCCAGGAAGTTCCTGGACCATTTATACACTTCATTCTTTGGACAAACTAGTAAAATCAATTATAGTCCTCAGGCAATAACCTCACCATCGATGTTCATTTTTATTCAAAGCCAATGTTATGGCTCAATTTTTTTTGAGGTTAACAGGTTAACAGAGTCCTTAAGTGTCACACATTGGCCAGCACACACTATCGAGGTGAGCAGGTAAACTTTAAATAACATTAGGGCAAGGGCAGAGTCTAAGAATGAAGGAAGGTCAATTATTCTAATGAGCATGTAGGAATCTAAGGGCCCTCATAACAAGGAATGAAGGTCTGAGCAAAGAGTATAGGCCAGGGCAACTTTATTGGAATATAACATCATAAGAATGGCTTGGGGGATATTTTTTAAAGAGCTACCACAAAATATCAAATTCAATTCTTTCAACAATGTTTATTCTCATTTTTAAAATGAGAATATTTAAAGTCATTGCCTAACTTCTCTTTTTTTATCTTTATTGTTTAGATTATTACAGATGTCCTCTTTTTTCCCCCCATGGCTCCCCTCCACCTGGTTCCCACCCAACCCCAGGCCCTTGCCACCCTATTGTCTGTGTCCATAGGTACTGCACACATGTATATAAGATCTTTGTCTAATCTCTTCCTGAATCCCCCACACCCCCATCCCTCTGAGAATCGTCAGTCTGTTCCATATCTATGCCCCTGATTCTATTCCATTCACGTTTATTCTGTTTATCAGATTTTTTATTCATTTGATTTTTAGATTCAATTGTCAATGGATATGTATTTGTTGCCACTTTGTTGTTCATATTTTTTATCTTTACCTTCTTCTCCTCCTCCTCCTCCAATACCCTTCAGCATTTCATATAATCCTGGTTTGGCGGTGGTGAACTCCTTTAGCTTCTTCTTGTCTGTGAAGCACTTTATCTGACCTTCAATTCTGAATGATAGCTTTGCTGAGTATTCTTGGTTGTAGGTTCTTGCTATTCATCACGTTGAATATTTCTTGCCACTAGGTTCTTGCTATTCATCACTTTGAATATTTCTTGCCACTCCCTTCTGGCCTGCATAGTTTCTGTTGAGAAATCAGCTGACAGTCATATGGGTACTCCCTTGTAGGTAACTAACTGTTTTTTTGTTTTTGTTTTTTTGCTTTTAAGATTCTCTCTTTGTCTTTTGCTTCTGGCATTTTAATTATGATGTGTTTTGGTGTGGTCCCCTTTGGATTCCTCTTGTTTAGGGTTCTCTGCATTTCCTGGACTTGTAAGTCTATTTCTTTCACCGGATAGGGGATGTTTTCTGCCATTATTTCTTCAAATTGGTTTTCAATATCTTGTGCTCTCTCTTCTTCTGGCACCCTCATAATTTGGATGTTGGTACGCTTGAAGTTGTCCTAGAGGCTCCTTACACTATCTTCATATTTTTAGATTCTTTTTTGCTCTTCTGGTTGGGTGTTTCTTGCCTCCTTGTATTTCAAATCATTGACTTGATTTCTCAGAATCCTCTAGTCTACTGTTGGCATATGGGTACTCCCTTGTAGGTAACTAACTGTTTTTTTGTTTTTGTTTTTTTGCTTTTAAGATTCTCTCTTTGTCTTTTGCTTCTGGCATTTTAATTATGATGTGTTTTGGTGTGGTCCCCTTTGGATTCCTCTTGTTTAGGGTTCTCTGCATTTCCTGGACTTGTAAGTCTATTTCTTTCACCGGATAGGGGATGTTTTCTGCCATTATTTCTTCAAATTGGTTTTCAATATCTTGTGCTCTCTCTTCTTCTGGCACCCTCATAATTCGGATGTTGGTACGCTTGAAATT
>NW_005367809.1:2793238-2801631 GCF_000412655.1 Myotis brandtii | reverse complement strand
CATTTTTTTTTTTTTTTTTTTTGGCATTCTCACTAAGATCCTTGAAGGTCTCACTAAGTTCCTTGGAGGTTTCCAGAAGATTCCTGAGTAACCTTATAATTGTGTTTTTGAACTCTATATCCAGTAGTTTGCTTTCTTCTATTTCTTTCATTTGTGACATGTTTCTTTGTCTGCATTTTGGCTATTTCCCTGTGTTTATTTCTATGTATTGGGTAGAGCTGCCATGTCTCCTTGAGTTGATAGAGTGGCCTTGTGTAGTAGGTGTCCTATAGGGCCCAGTGGCTCAGCCTCCCCATTCACCTGAGGTGGACACTCTTGGTGGCCCCCTTTGTGGGCTGTGTGGACAGTCTTGTTGTAATTGAGCCTTGATTGCTGGGAGGAATTTACCTCCAGGCCAATTGGCTGTGAGGACCAGCTGCAACTACAATGGGAGAGCTGCTGTGCAGGAGACACCCTTATGGGGCAGGACTTGCTTCAGAGGGGCTTCGGTGCTCACTGAGTCTGCCCCTTGAGTGTGTCATGGATGTGTAGAGTTGTAATCTGGTATGGTCTCACACTGACCACTGGGTACACTGGCTCATGGATCTCCAAGGAGGTACAAAGTCAGCCACTGCCTGGGGCCACCCAGCAGGAGCTACAGAGAGATCTGCAGATTCCTCCTCTTTGTACGGGGTTTGGAAGTGCCCAGATGAGGCCCAGATGTGAAGCAAGGCAGGTTGTTGCTGGTGCCGGACTTGGGCCTTTTATTGATAGTTTTGGGGCTCCCTGACCCAGCTGCAGCTTGTTTGACAGGTTTTAGGTTGAGAAAGGACAGGCTATTCATATGCAAAACAAGCTGTACACAACTTGGGTGGGGTTGTAAACTGGGTGGGGCGGGGTCTCAGGGAATCAAAGAGAAATGGCTGCCAATCAGCCCTGCACCAGGGAGGTCCCAGTGCAGGAACAATGACCACTGCAAGCACCTCCGACTGAAGAAAGCCGCCCCCGCGTTCCTGCCCCGATGCCAGTCCAGTTTCTCCCCGTATGTGTCTGGGTCCCTCAGAGCCTCGCCCTGGTACTGGAGCTCAGAGCAAGCGGGAGCTTGTAAATTCAGTTCACAGTGCTGGCCTTTTAAGAGGAGCAGCTGGGTCTCCAGCAGCCTCTGTGTCACTGAGCCCCAACCACACACTGGTTTTTACAGTCCATAGTTCTTACATACCTGGGTCTCCAGCAGCCTCTGTGTCACTGAGCCCCAACCCACACACTGGTTTTTACAGTCCATAGTTCTTATATACCGACTTCTTTTCCCAGATCTGGGAGCCTGGGCTGGGGGTTGGTGTGGGGCTGGGACTCCTTGCTCCCCTGGGCGGCCTCCACAGAGATGATCTCTCTCCCGATTAAAAACACAGCCCACATGGGTGCCGGTCCAGCCCGTTCCGCACCTCTGCACCTCCCACCAGTCTCAGTGCACTTCCTTCCTTACCTCTCTAGTTGTAGGACTTCCATTCAGCCAGCTTCCCGTGTTTCTGGATGATAGTTGTTCTGTATTTTAGTTGTAATGATGTGGTTGTGGTTGTGGGAGGCATCAAGTACAGGCCTTTACCTATGCTGCCACCTTGGTTCCTCCCTAATTTCTCTTATTTTTTTTCTCCTCCTTTGCACTTTTTAAAATAAGGCAAGTTAATATCAATCATACTAAGCATGTGAAATATTTAGATTCTTGAAAGATGAAATATTTATATCTTCATCTATATACTAAGGATAAAAATATTTATCTCTTATGTAGAAAATGAGTGTAAAACTTTAGTGGCGTGTCTGACACCTGGTTAACCTTCAAGAAATGGTAATTATTATTCTAGAAAGTAACTTTTTATCTCATTCAATGCCCCAAACACTGAAGGCGCCACTGCTGTGATATTTCTGACAGATCTGTCCAGTCTCCATGAGGGCATTTCTAGTGACAGGGAGCTCACCCCTTTACAAGCTCAGCCAGTCCATTCATGGCCAATTCTACAGTTTTTTAAACATTTAAAATGTTTACAATATTTTTTTCTTATGCAGTATCCTTCTGTGGATCTGACTTTTTATTATTGACACATATCTGGCCTTATTAATGCTTTCTGGAGTAATCTGATACAAAAATGCATCTTTTAATTTGCTGTAATGGTGCCTAACCATTATGCTATACACCTAAATTAATACAAAATACTACTGAATGTAAACGGGAGTTGAAATATAAAAAAATTTAAAAATTTATGAATCAGGAGTGTTCTTTGTGAAAGTTTAGTCGTTTTCAAAGTCCCCGTGTCCTATATCGCAAAGTCACCCTTTAACGAACTTCTGGGCTTAGTTTAGCCCCCATGGTTTGAACATATGCCTACGCCAAACTGCTGCCTGGAGAAGCGCTGTAGGTCACGTGCACAACAGTCCCAGGCACCTACTGAAGAAAGAGAAAGGATGCTCTTCTGAGAGCCGGGCGGCCTCTGCTTCACACAGTGCAGGCTTGTCATGAACAAGTTCACATTCTGCAAAACCGAGGCCTGAAAGGAACAGGGTGTGTAGGAAAACAGAACTGAGTTCTTGTGGAATTCTGTGGCCCGAGCGCTGGTGAAAACAGCAAGGACCCTAAGAAAGGGCCCCAGGACAGTCAAGTCTCCATCAGCATCGCCCTCAGAAAATCCCTTGTGATGTCACAGCTGTGCTCGCTGCTTCCACAGACACTCTGGGAGGCGTTCTCGCTTTTGACAGAGACTTCTCATCGGGAATCTTCGTTCCCAAGTTAGCTTCATTCCGGGTGCAGTGTCCCCACCCCTGCCTCGTCTGTACTCCCCGAAACAGCTGGACCTGGTGGAAAACCAAGCCTTCCCCGAAGAAGCAAACAGCCACTTCTTGTCTAAAGGAAGGCCTCGGCGATGTTCTGCATGTTTGTTTGTTTTCTCAGCTCTTCATGTGCCGCGGAGATGGTCTTTTTAATTTTGAGCAGCTCATCCCAGATCGCTTCAAAACACGAACAGGCCGGGCATAACTGTGCCTGAACCACCGTCAGCCGCACATTATCCTCCCACCATTCCCTAAATCACCAATAACCCGCGGTTCCCATCACAGACAGATGGCGGCACCGACATCTCAAGCCCTGGGAACCTGATTTCTCCAGGTGCTTCTCATCTGTCCTGGACGGAGACCCTCAAGGACATGCAGTACATCCGTCCTGGGCCAGTGGCACTCGCTGCTTTAAAGACACAGAACGCACTTCAGAATCTTTGAGGTGAGCAGAGGCATTTAAACATTTTATCTGAAATTTACACACCACTTACTTCCCCAAACGACCTTAGGTGACTGCCAAAGAGGAAGGGCTGCGTGCCAAAGAGAGCTTCGTGCTCTTTTTGTTGTCATAGCATATAAATCAGACATAATTTCTATCTAAATTGTTGTGGCTCCGAATGGGTTGAGAGCTTGGTGATTAAAAATACAGATTCAGGACGCAGACACATCGGGGCGTGAGTCTCCGTGTGTCCCTCCGCAGCTGGGGGCCAGTGAGCCAGTCCCTGCTCCGCGCCCCCGTGCCTTCCTCTGTGAGGTGAGGCCACTGTCCAGCAAGGTTCCATGGGCGCCAGACCAGGTCACCTGTGTCACACCACCCAACAAAGGACAACTCTGAGCATTTTCTCATTATCATTTTACCTTTTGTCAGGAGTGGGTCCCATTCAGGGCAAGCATATATCCATGTAGTGTCTGCTGATATGCTAAGTGGCTTCAAAATTTTTAATTTACAGGAGACTTTTTTGAAGATTCTATAGGCCCTATTTTGTTTTTTAAATGCTAGCATAAGCCAGTCAGGAAAAGACAAGTACCACATGATCTCACTCATATATAGAATTCAAGGAACAAACAACTAGCAAGCAAAATAGAGACAGATTCATAGGTAGAGAGCAGGTGGACAGTTCTTGAGTGTGTGTGTGTGTGTGTGTGTGTGTGTGCGCGCGCGCGCGCGCGCGCTGGTGGTGGTGAAGGGACTGAGCAAAAAAGAGAGAACTCATGGACATGGACAACAGTGTAGCGATGGCGGGGGGGGGGGGGGGGAGGGTGAAGGAGAAGAGGGCATGGAGGGGATAAGTGGGGATGGGAAAATTAAAATTCAAAAATTACAATTAAAAAATAAGACAAAAAAAAACCCTAAATAAAAGTAAAATGCACCCTGGCCTCCTTTAGCCGTGGTGACAGTCACTGGAACACATCACCCCTGACACGAGGCCAGGAGAAGCAACATGCCAAGGATGGGGGGGGGGGGGGGTGGGAGCGAGGAACCACTTTGTTTAGGCAACGAGAGTGGCTGGGCCTGTTCCCTCTCGGCCGCCCTCATTAGCCCGGGAGACACCAGGGGGTTATAGCGTCAGCTGTTTCCATTAGGAGATAAAAGAAGGAACCTCTTGCTGCGTGTTAATATTTTAACAGCCAGCTGGTAAACCTCGCTTCCTAAGTGCATGTGTGAGAAAAATAAAGGGAACATGACACTGGGCAAACCTTTCCTTTTTACTTCTGATGAGTTGCAAACGGAAGCTTTTAGTCTGTTTGTGCGTCAGTAAAACACATCCCAACCTGAAAAGAAAAAAAAAAAAGCCTCCCGCTGGCCTGGGCAGGGGTGCCTCTTGCAGTTGCTGTCTGCACTCAGGCTTGGAAAGGGCGCCCCGACGGGCAGCGAGCGTCACCTGGCACTCACTGGCTGGGACGGCAGGACAGTGGGTCCCTCCACCTGCTGCATCCGGGTCTGCACTGGGACGAGGCACCGAAAAAACCCTAAATAAAAGTAAAATGCACCCTGGCCTCCTTTAGCCGTGGTGACAGTCACTGGAACACATCACCCCTGACACGAGGCCAGGAGAAGCGACATGCCAAGGACTCGGGGGGGGGTGGGGGGGAGAGCGAGGAACCACTTTGTTTAGGCAACGAGAGTGGCTGGGCCTGTTCCCTCTCGGCCGCCCTCATTAGCCCGGGAGACACCAGGGGGTTATAGCGTCAGCTGTTTCCATTAGGAGATAAAAGAAGGAACCTCTTGCTGCGTGTTAATATTTTAACAGCCAGCTGGTAAACCTCGCTTCCTAAGTGCATGTGTGAGAAAAATAAAGGGAACATGACACTGGGCAAACCTTTCCTTTTTACTTCTGATGAGTTTCAAACGGAAGCTTTTAGTCTGTTTGTGCGTCAGTAAAACACATCCCAACCTGAAAAGAAAAAAAAAAAAGCCTCCCGCTGGCCTGGGCAGGGGTGCCTCTTGCAGTTGCTGTCTGCACTCAGGCTTGGAAAGGGTTCCCCGACGGGCAGCGAGCGTCACCTGGCGCTGGCTGGGTTGGATCCCTCCACCTGCTGCATCTGGGTCTGCACTGGGACAAGGCACCCGGCTGATCCCAGCGCATTTACCATGGGAGAAGCCCTGCTTGCCCTCTCCTTTGCTTGTGCTCCTCCAAACAACTGTCCAGACTCCCCTACTAACTCCTTGGCAATGTCATCCTAACGTCCACTCTCACCCAAGGCAAGGATTCCCCAACGACGTCCGTTCTGCACCACCAGACTGAAATGACAGGGTTGCTGGGAAACTAGGGGTGGGAAGGCCACCCAAGCGAGGCTCCTGGGACCAGAGGTGCTAACTAGACGACACATGCGGTGCCTCCGGAGACAGCTTGGCAGCGAGGCAGGCACCCGGCGTGCCTGGAGGACGCTTCCAGGGCATTAACAATCCACAAGAAACAACGCAGTGGGACCCGGGCTTACAGGGGCCAAGGCGATGCAGACGCAGGTGGAGCTCGGGACGCAGGAGGTGAGCACCGGCCGGGACAGGAGAGCTGGGGGACGCGGGGCCCTGCTTTCTGGAGGAGACCCAGCCTTCCTCCCTCGAAAGTGGTGGCCCTGGTTCTGCCTCACAGTCCGACCCATTTAATAAGTTCAATTCCACAGAAACAAACAACAACGCTGGCCTTTTGTTAGTCATTGGAGATATGTTAACACGTCAGAGAGAGAGTGAGACTAAGAAGAAATGAGAATAAGAGAAAGCGACTTCTAAAATCGGTATCTAATACATTATTGAACTCGAAACCATATAATAATGTCCAACAGCTTTGCATTGTAATTACACATGATTTTAATATGTTAATTACCAAGTGAATTTCTTTCTAATTTCCCTCTCCATCTCTTCCTTTACCCCCAGCGCCAATGCTGTGATTTTCCTCAGCACCAGGGCTCTTCCCTGGATCTTAGCTCTTCCCACAACCCCGGCTCCCCCATCGGACAAATCACAGACTCTGCTGACCCATGGGTCCCAGCAAGGGGAAGGTCTTTTTCTTCTCTCCGGCCCGGCCTTTTCCTGGCCAGTGTTTCTTAACTCGGATCAACAACATCAAACTACTGATCAATCAACAGAAGCTTAAAACAGCATGAGAGTATACAATCTGAAAACATAAAACCTAAAAAAAATATTGAATTTATTGGGGTGACATTGGTTAATAAGATTATATGGGTTTCAGCTGTACGATTCTATAACACACCATCTGTATATTATATTGTGCATTCATCACCCAAAGTCAAGTCTCCTTCCATCACCATTTATCCCCCCTTCACCTTCTTCTACCTCCCCCACACCCCTTTCCCTCTGGTAACCACCCTACTGTTGTCTGTCTGTGTCTGAGTTTGTTTTGTTTTGTTGCTCAATCCCTTCACCTTTTTCACTCAGCCAAGATTTGAAAGTCAACCAAGTGCCCATCAGTAGATGAGTGAATAAAAGAGTTGTGGTCCATTTACTACTCTAGTGTAAAAAAGAAGGAACTCTTACTTTTAGCATGGATAGACCTAGAGATTATGCTAAGTGAAATAAGCCAGTCAGAGAAAGACAAGTCCCATATGACTTCATTTTTATGTGTAAACTGATGAGCAAAATAAACTAACAAATAAAATAGAAAACATAAAACTTTGATACGGTGTAAACTTTCCATTATGTTCCAATTTAAAAATAAGCATGCTGGTTTCTCTTATACTTAATCTACCTAGGGGTCAGAAAATAGACAGAAATGGAAGAATTTTCCTTGATTTTTAAAGGCCTAAATATAAAAGAGGTGCCAAATAAGATGGAACTTTGGCCTTGGGACAATGACAGTTTGAGGGGCCCTGGCATACGCTGTTTGAAGACAAGGTAACAGCGGAGGTCTAGAAAGTGGTTAGTGCTTCCGGTTGAAAAGGGCAACAGGTATAGACCCAGATTATGCCCCATCCTTGCCGTGTCTTCAAATTATGCTCACCTCTTCATGGTTGGGAAAATCATGTTGCTTTTGATAATTTCAATGAAAGAGCAGTTGAAAAGGGTACATATACTGTTAAAAACATTTATTAGTTAACCTGGTATGAATTTTACTAAAGCAAAGATTGATAAATGCATACATGAAAGTTAGCTGAGCAGTTGTTAACTGCCTACCAAAAAGATCATAGGGAAAAGCTTTTACACAATAATTCATCACTGCAGAATTGGCTGTCGGTGAATACAATCATCTCAGCAGAACAATGCACTTATTAAAAAGTATAATTTGCTGTTTCATCATACTTTCCATCCACCTTGGGTTTGAAATGCTAATCATTCATGGGTTGCTGCTGTTGTTTGTAACGCCTTTAAAATTCATTACAAACTATACCAAGATTGTAAACACCTGTGCCTTTCTGCATACATATGTATCGAAAATCAATATGGCTATGCTAAAGTATTTGAAAAAATATTACAATGATCTCAGCAGTTCTACCGATCCATTACTACTTTGATTTCTCTTTATGGCATTTTTTATGGGTTTGCAATATGAGAAAAATATATGGTCCCGGCTTATTTATCCTTCTTCTTGGGAGAAAGGTAGTTCATCAAGTCAATTCGGATTTCTTTTGGACGCGTATCTTCCAAAGTGTAAAACGGTCTTTATCCAGATGTTAAAATGAGCAAATGAATATTTAACACAATTTGACAGGTCCCTCCACAGGATCACTCCTACACAGTAATTCTCAGGCTCCAGAGAGAGAGAGAGAGAGAGAGAGAGAGAGAGAGAGAGAGAGAGAAAGAGCGAGAGTGAGTTAGTTTCCTTGGAGACAACACTGAATACACCAACAATCCTAAGCCTTTGTTTGGTATTTTCCAGAGGTTGTAGAAAGTAAGCACAGGAGAGTCTATCCAGCTTTCCCTATGGGAGCAGCACACTGATAACTCTGTGAACTCACAGCAGCCAAGCGAGGGCCTTCATTCACTAGTTCATTCACTCCTTTGTGTTAAGCTAAGGCAGTGGTTCTCAACCTTCCTAATGCCGCGACCCTTTAATACAGTTCCTCATGTTGTGGTGACCCCCAACCATAAAATTATTTTTGTTGCTACTTCATAACTGTAATTTTGCTACTGT
>NW_005367809.1:2776587-2793090 GCF_000412655.1 Myotis brandtii | reverse complement strand
CATTGTTACAAATTGAACATAATTAAAGCATAGTGATTAATCACAAAAACAATATGTAATTATATATGTGTTTTTTGATGGTCTTAGGCGACCCCTGTGAAAGGGTCGTTCAACCCCCAAAGGGGTTGTGACCCACAGGTTGAGAAACGCTGATCTAAGGACTCCTGATTTTTAAAAAAATTTTAAGAGGACAGAATGAAAACAGGCGAAAAGAGGTCCGTTTCTGTGGCTAAGAGCAGGAACCACGCCATTCTAAGGTGTCCTCCCCTTCCCAGAGGACACCTACTTCTAATAGAGTGAAGTGCCAGTCACGCTGTAGGTGTCTGTTCTTGGTTTAAGAGAAGGGGACTAGGACATCGTATCAAATGCCTTCACTTCTCATCTCAGTAATAGTCATTACCAACATGATTTAAGTTAAATCTCTCTCCGTTACTTTCCTCGTCTGTACCGTAATGGCAACTTTGGCTCCATTGGGCAAATCCTGACATGTAGTTGGCTCAGGAATGTGATTTTACTCTAAATTTAGGGAAAAGTAATAGCAATAAATAATTCTATGGCACGTTTCCAAGTAAACCTCACAGTCTACTGAGAAGCAGGTAGAGCAGTTATTTCTATTTGGGTTCGACAGGGATGACCCGGATGTCAGAAAGGTGGTTTGCACAGTGTCTACAGGAAGCCTGGACTTGAACCCACTGTCCCAAGATGAACCCAGAACGCAGCCACACCTCCACTTCCTGGTTAAATGGATGTACAAGGCTGTTAATGGGGTTCCGTACATCATCCTACATCTAAATGATTCACCTATTCTCTACTCTGTCCACTAAAAGACGGGGCGTGGTCAGTTTCGGTGCAGAGCCGCTCTGTTTAAGCCACCCGGCCATAGAGACACTTTCAGTCTCTGAAGAGCGGGGTAAATATTCACGTGTGATCTCAGGAGACCCCAGGCAATCAGTCTTCCAAATAAAAATGCAAATGCTGACATGTCCCTTCAATAGTGTCTCTATGGCTGGGCGGCTCAGACAAAGTATTAATCCTCTCATCTCCAGAGTCAACCGGTGATTGCACCTCATACTCAGCGTGCATTCCATGTGAGGGATCGGGGGGCAAGCAAGTTAAAGACGTGTCTACGTTCTCATCCTTGTGACCACAGCCAAGTCACTGGAGCTAATTCTGTCTCTGTGAATGTCTGATCCTGAGGGAAACCCTGCCGTTCTGATTGGTCAGTCCAGACCGAGGCTGATCTTATTCTTCTTAGCAACTGACAACTCACCCTTTGTCCTCTGTGCTTTCCTGATGTCCACACGATGTGTCTGTGTGTAACTACCTACACTCTCTAGAATGTTCTTTCTCTCAAAGCCCTTGGTCAAAATACCCAAATGCTCACTCCAGCTTTACTGCTGAGTAACAAATGCCCATCTCAACAATGGCCTCTGGATCCAGGGTTATCCTATTTTTACCCCGTCACCTTGAGCACACTTCTCTATACACAATCACAAGATCTGCTTCTTTGATGTTTGGTAAAATTTCCCCCAACTTTATTGAGGTTAACTGACAAATAAAAACTGTACATACTTAACATGTACAACATGAGGCTTTGATATTCCTCTACACTGCAACACGACTACCACGATGAAGCTAATTAACACATTCATCGTTGGGCACAGGTATGTTTGTGTCCACTCCCAGTAATTCTAACTTTGCAACACAGTGTTATTAACTCTAGTCACCAGGCTGTACATTAGATCTGCAGAATATATACATATTATATCTGAACTGTGTACACTTTTGCCAAAGCCTCCGGTGATTAATCGCTATTACAAAAAAAAAAAAACTTTTATAAAGTCCACACTTACATAGACCAATATAACAATGGCTGCTCTGTTAATAAAAACCAAGATGACTAAAATAGACATGACTCCAAGAATGGGCAATTCACCAGAGCGACTGTTTTATAAAATTAGGCAAATCAATCATTTCCCAGGGAAGGAATTTTCAGTAAATGAACCCTATCAGTGTTTAGCATCATTGAGCCACCATGGGCTAAATCTCACAGCCTGTAATTTGGAGAGAATTATGCTGCCTATCTCTAGTTTACTGAACACAGAAAAGCTAGCCCATGTATGTGGTGTTAAGAATGTTGTAAATGAGAATTCAGTTTTGAAGAAAACACCTAATGTAAAAAGTCCTAACCTAGGATGGATGAACTGGATGCAGATGAGCTAAGGGAAACAAAGAGATAGAGGGAGAGAGAGTAAGAGGTGTAAAAGGAGGAAAAGAAGAAAGAAGGTAAGAAGGAAGGAAGGGAGGGAGGGAAGGCTGGAGGGAGGAAGCGGGGAAGGAAAAGAAGAGAGGAGGAGGAAAATGAGGGAGGGAGAAAGAGAAAGAAGGGAAGAAAAGATGTTTAACCCTTAAAAAGGAGGAGAATTAAGTTGAAAAATTCTGTAAGAAGATGTGTGAAAGTAAAGACAATCTTTTAAAGTGATGTGGTTCAGTTAGAGCAATATGGTTGGCGGCCAAAGATACATTCAGAGGTATCAAGGCCCATGAAGTCTGAGTGTAAATAGTTTTGCAGAAAAAAAGAATAGCGAGATGGTTCTCAAGTTTTGTGGCCAAACTGGAAGTAAAAAAGAAACACAGTAAGAATTTTACCAATGAGTTGAGTACTATTGACCCATTTGAAATCATGGGTCTGTCCATGAGTAAACTATGTTCTATATTGTTTGGACACTTTAGGGCGACACATTATACTTTGCAATTGGGTATTTTGATCTTGTGTTGATATTGGTTCTGACTCAAGTCATTCCTCTCCCCTCACTAACATGATATGACTATCACTAAATATTGTACTTTTATAGATGGCAGATGATATGATTCAGCCCTGTCACCTCTCAGTCCAAAGGACAACGCTAGGGAAACCCAGCAAATCAGATCAGTGTAGAGAAGCTGCAAGACATTAGAGCACTTAGGTGGGAGGGAATGAATAACATTTGAAGGTCAGAGAGATGAGGTCTTTAAATTATCTCTAAACGTGGAAGGCTAAAAGAAAACAAGATCTGAGAGTATATAATGTAAGAAGATAAACAACTAGATAAAAGGTCACAAAAGAAGACACAAGTCATAAAAGTTTAAGGTTCCTTAAAATGTGTTTACTTTTATGGATGGGCAGTCTGCCTTTGAGCGTTTTAATGCACAATACTATTTCCATTAGTATTTCATGAATCTTCAAGATGACAAGAAGAAATTGCCTTTAGAATACATCCCCACTATGTACTCCTTTGAACATAACTAAAGTGTGTCTTAATGCCTCCTTTTGAACTAATTCATAATGTTTATAGGAAAAAATATACTCCTGATTAATTTTTAAATGTGGCTTTAAATATATTTACTTTAAGGTTCAAATGCTTTGATATAAAAGTACAATATTTAGTGATAGTCATATCCTGAAATTTTTCAATTATAACACATGCTGACCATATCTAATGGTTGTACTAATAGTCTACAGAATTGTCAACTTTTTCATTACTTTGGAAAATTGAAGATTTCTGAAAAGAGATAATACGTTTGCTCTTTTAGTAAAGTTCAGTCTGGCTGTATTCCTGGAAATCTCTTGTGTTTTGTATAGAATTTGAATCTGGTTGCTCATGAAATTCTGTGATTGATATGAAGCTAACCAGTTTCAACCAGTGGAACTAATCCATCACATACAGTGATCCCAGCATAAACAATGTCAATTATCTCTCACAAAGTAACTGAGGTAGCAGAATTGATCCAAGAAGGGGCAGTGAATTATCTTCTACACAGAGCATGAAAAACTGGAGTCTGGCATTCCCAAAAGGTGCTTTTCTAAGCATATACCGTGTTCAGGAGCAGGGAGGATTAGCATCGTTAAAATACCCACGCTGTCCAGAGCAATCTATAGATTCAGTGCAGTGCCTACCAGATACCCAGGGTGCATTTCACAGAACTAGGACAAATACTCCAAACATTTATATGGAGCCACAAAAGACCTGGAATTGCCACAGCAATATCAGGAAAGAAGAACAAAGTTGGAGGAATCATGCTACCTGATGTCAAACTCTACTAAAAAGCCGTAGGAAGCAAAACAGCATACCACTGGCATAAAAACAGACATACAGATCAATGGGACAGAATAGAGGGCCCAGAAATAAACCCACACCTTTATGGTCCATTACTATTTGACAAAGGAGGCCAGAACATACAATGGGGTAAAGACCATCTATTCAATAGATGTGTTGGGAAAATTGGATGGAAACATGCAAAAATAAAAAATAAAATAAAACTAGACCAGTGGTCGGCAAACTGCGGCTCACGAGCCACATGCAGCTCTTTGGCCCCTTGAGTGTGGCTCTTCCACAAAATACCGACTTCTGCGCATGGGCCACGAAGTTTCAATCTCACTGTACGTGCGCACCCGCACATGTAGACCACTTTCCTACACCACACACAAAAATAAACTCAAAATGGATTAAAGGCTTAAACATTAGATTCTCAACCAGTAAACTTCTAAAAGAAAGCTTTTTTTCTCATAGCAATATATTTTCTGATATGACTCTTTGATCAAGGGAAACAAACAAATGGGACTATATCAAACCAAAAAGTTCTTGCACAGCAAAGGAAACCATCAACAAAATGAAAAGACAATCCACTGAATGGGAGAACATATTCACCAATAATACATCTGATAAGGTGTTAATATCCAAAGTTTATAAAGAATGTATGCAACTCAACATAGAAAGAACACACACACACAAACAACAACAACACACAAATAATCCAATTTTAAAAATGGGCAAAGGACCTGGATAGAGACGGTGGCTAATAGATACATGAAAAGATGCTCAACCTCCCTAACTGTCAGAGATGCAAATTAAAACCATAATAGATATCACATCACACCTGTCAGAATGGTTATCATCAATAAATCAACAAACAACAAGTGTTGGTGAGGATGTGGAGAAAAGGGAACCCTCGTGCACTGCTGGTGGGAATGCAGACTGATGCAGCCACTGTGGAGACCAGTATGGAATTTACTAAAAAAATTAACAATGGAATTTCTGTTTGACCCAGCGATTCCACTTGTGGAAATATATCTAAAGAAACCCAAAACACTGATTCGAAAGAATATATGCACCCCGATGCTCATGGCAGGGTTATTCACAATAGCCAAGACCTGGAAGCAGTCCCGGCGCCCATCAGGAGATGAATGGATAAGAAAGCTGTAGTTTTCAGGGAAGGCAAGAAAGTAGATAATTGGCCATGTTTATCCCATGCAAACGAGCCACATATCAGTCAAAAGAGTCATGACATTGCTAAGTTACATGATGGACAAGGGGCTGGGGATGGAGGGAGGAGTCAGGCCTTGAAGCTCATTGTCCAAGCCAATTTTTATGCAACAGAGTAACTAACTGGCACCTCAAGGGAGCGACAGACCCAGGTGTATTAATCTTTCATATGAGACTTATATTCTTAATAACGACGTTTAATGAATAATCAGGATATTATGGTTTCCCAGTGACCATTTAAGAAATGAACGTGCAACCTCTTGACTCCATGCTGCAGGACCCACAAGATGCCTCCACAAAGTGCCCTCGCCCAATGCCCAGCTCCCCTGAGCAGCAAAGGGTTACAGGATGCACGTGTTTGACCTTGGTCTTCTGAACACTGCCAAGAGCAATATTCCCCTAAATTTTCTCCTTCTAATTAGTACAAGCTGTCTCTGGCTTTTTATCTCTCTACATTTAAGTGGAAATATGAGTCAAACAGGAGACAAATTGTTCTTTGCTCCTTTCCTAGCTGCCACCAAGACGAATGACGCTCCCATAGGTTATGCGAACACTTTAAGCAGCTAAGAGCCCTGCATTACTTTCTCCGAGTGCCACGTGCAATAAGGGAATGAAGAATTAGCCATATTGCGCATCACTTAGATAATGAGCACCTACTGGATGTGAAGCATTCTATTGTTCACTCCTTTATATATTTGGAAGAGGAGACGTGAACAGAGGGAAATAATACATGTGTGGGTGTGTGTGGAGGAGATTGTGAGAGCGTGTGTGGGGGGGTATGTGTGTCTTCTGTTAGGCAATTTGCAGGTGCAGAGAGCTAAAGATAATGTCAAAGTGACAAGAGGTGGTGACAATCTCAAAAAGTGTATTTATACTTAAATAAGCTTTATATATATTTTTAAATAACCACGACTACTCGAGAAGACTCGGCAAGTGTCCTCCAGGGAGAGCCAGATTTTAGCTGGAGAATGATCTGGAGGAGATAGTGTGAGAAGAGCTTAAGCTTGAAGGGGATTTCCCTCGTGGCCGACTCTGTATTCCAGAGGGCGAAGAAGGGTTTGGGGGCCGAGGGGGTGGCAGATGGAGGCTAATTGCAGAATATCCCAACCTGCCTGGGAAGGTGCCTCTGCGCAATGACATGACTTGGGTGTCTTGGCTTCTTGTGTGACTGACAGAAACACAGATTTAGGGCACTGCGGGGCCCATACTGGCATTTCCTAAGGGGCGGTCGGGTCTGCGGGGCTGTGGGGGGAGGAAGCTGCCTTGACAGGAGTTCACAGGGTAGATGTGTGCGCTACTGCTTCATCTGCATCAACAGATGTTGAGGTCAGAGGCCGCCGGAAGCACCGGGCGGGCTGGGAGGGGTCAGTCCTCGCAGGGCCTCGAGTAGCTGGCACCTCCCAGTATTCCCTCCCCGTTAAGAGCTTCCGCCCCCGGGACAGAGCCAACAGTCACCTGTACTGAGCCGCTGTTAATTTTCCTACCAAACACACTGCCTCCAGGGCCCCACCCTCCCCACTGAGCATGCTGCCCCGGGCGTTGTGTGGCGTGAACTCATCACACGTGGATGGAGGGGAAGACACACTGTGCCCTGGAGAGAAGCGGAGAGAAGAGAGCAGGTGCTCGGCAGTATCCAAGCCTCAAATAAGGCAAACGGACCAGCGGCCTATGTCGGAAGTAAGAAAAGTGACCAACGGCAGGACAGGCCAGCACCGCCTGAGCCTCGGGTGCTGGTGGTCCAGGGGCAGGCGAGGTAGAGAGGAACGTCTAAACGTCTTGGGACCCCCTGGTCCAGACGGTGTAAACAGGGCTCTTACCTCTTCTACTGATCCTCAGGGGATGTGTATCAAGACCCCCAGGGGTGCCCGAAACTGCAGAGAGTACGGAACCTGAATATACTTGTTATTCTTACCCACACATTCCTTTTCCCCACCTCATTCCTAGAGTGCCCCCACCTCATTGCCAGAGTGCCCCCCTCAATCCTAGAAGGCCCCCCACTTCCGGACTCCAGCCCCTCTGAGATCCTCTCAGGTCCCCGCACCCCCACGCGTCATGTCTGCTCAGCGAGGCATCTCGGGACCCGCTTCCGCGGCATCACGGATGGCGAGTTCCATACGACGTCAGCGTTCGGATTTCTTCCCTCTCCAATCGGTATTTTCCGTTTCCACACCCCAGTGCTGGATGGAGGTGGTGCATTTTACCTTCATGTACATTTACCTACGGAGATGAAAATGCATCTCGCATGACGCATGACTGACAGGGCCCGGCCGGGCGTGCACGGGGCCTGCAGACAAGCGTCTCCCGCTCTCCAGGGCCGTGAGCGCTCGGGATAGCTGCTGTTCCGGAATGTCACTGCACCATCATCAGAAGCAGAAGGGAAAACAGACCTGACTCTGGTAGGCTTCATCTAGGACATTTTTAGCCATTTTCTGGGAAACAGTCTGCATTTGAAGCAAATTTCTATGGGATGGAGATTATTTTCCAGGTATCAATTCAGCTAAACGATTAGTTCCTTATGCATCATTAAATGTAAAGGACTTTTTTGAATCCTCCTTCAAAATGTATCCATATTCATTCTATTCAAGTAAACCTGCCAAATTACTGGCATAAAACACATTGGTCTTTCATTGCACCGAATCATGAATCATTCTTCTTTCTTAAGGATTTAGGGGAACGTAGTGTATAAATATTGTAAAATTATTTCCTAGAAGTTTCCTCGGCCTTCCAGCGATAATGAATTGCCCTGTTGGGTCAACCTCATTCCACCCATAGGCCCTAGATAACATAAAAAGCCACAACCTACTTAATCCTCTCCTATCATAAAAAAAAATCACCTCATGTCCAATAAACATGAGCATTTCTTCTTAAACCGCATCCATTTGTAGTAGCATGCCAAACCTCATTCCACCCATAGGCCCTAGATAACATAAAAAACCACAACCTACTTAATCCTCTATCATAAAAAAAAATCACCACCTCATGTCCAATACAACATGAGCATTTTCTTCTTAAACCGCATCCATTTGTAGTAGCATGCCGTATTTTCACAGCGAAGCAAATACATTTAAATATGACTTATCTCCACCCTGCATTCGATTTCATGATCAAGCCAAGAAGTACCAAAGCAGATGTTCAGAGAAACAAGCCATGAAGCAAAGAGGTTTGAAAATTGTTTTTCTTATGTGTAAAACTCCAAATCCTTCTATAGGAACAGATCAGAATATGTACACCTACACTTCCGTTAGATCCATAGAGTTTAGTCATGTTCCCCACACTCGGCAGGAAGAAACGAAAGCTCGCTGGCTGGCAGGAGGGCCCGGTTCCGGTCAGTGTCCTGACTGCGCCCTAGGAACTTGGGCAGCCTGAATCTCGGTTTCCTCGTCTGTAAAATGGGGTAATAACCACGTTCTCTGGGCACCATGCAGAGTGGTTGTAAAAATCCATTTCTGTAGACACTTTAAATACATAATTTGTTAACAAACCTTTATAAATTGTGAAATGAAATATGAGTGGGTATCACTAAAGCAGATGTTCAGAGAAACAAGCCATGAAGCAAAGAGGTTTGAAAATTGTTTTTCTTATGTGTAAAACTCCAAATCCTTCTATAGGAACAGATAAGAATATGTACACCTACACTTCCGTTAGATCCATAGAGTTTAGTCATGTTCCCCACACTCGGCAGGAAGAAACGAAAGCTCGCTGGCTGGCAGGAGGGCCCGGGTTCTGGTCAGTGTCCTGACTGCGCCCTAGGAACTCGGGCAGCCCGAGTCTCCGTTTCCTCGTCTGTAAAATGGGGTAATAACAACGTTCTCTGGGCACCATGCAGAGTGGTTGTGAAAATCCATGTCTGTAGACACTTTAAATACATAATTTGTTAACAAACCTTTATAAATTGTGAAATGAAATATGAGTGGGTATCACTATTGTTGCTACAATTATTATGTGCATATGATACATGAGGGAATCCAGAAGATAAATTATTGTTAAGTACTTTGTTTTTCCATAACCTTTACTCTAACAGTTAAAGGGGTATTCATGCATGACCTTGGAGTATATTATTTTAAAAAGAGGGAGAGTGTAACTACACCCACACAATTCAGTGCCAAGATTCACTACCCTTCCCCCTTATTCCCAGTCCTTTCTCTCGCTCTTTTCTCCCTGCCCTTCCAGAGTTTAAGAGGTTTTGAAACTGGCAGCATGTGAGTAACATCTCATTTCATTCTCACTTGAGAAGAATGACTGACAACTAGAGTCCGAGAGGGTATGTGCGAGAACCTGTGGTCTTTTATTTATTGTCAAGACTGTAATTTTTTAAGTCTTTGAAACACTTAAAACGACTTCTAATTAACTGTCGCCAAGATGAGGAGATGTCGATGCCTGGCTGTGGAGACCCAGCGTGAGAAATCGAGGTGTCAGGGGGTCACAGTCCTGCTGGAGGCCTCGGGGAGACTCGCCCGGCGTCCCTTGGCTTCAGTGGCTCCTGGAATCCTTGGCTTGAGATACAATCTCCGCAATCTCTGCCTCCACCCTCACACCACCCTCTTCTCTAGCCCCCGTCTCTGTCCCCTTTGGTCCCCAGGGAATGTCCTTTAGAAAGGCTTTCACCCCCACTGTGTGAGATGCGGAGGCCTCGTGTGTGTGTGGAATGAGATGGGTGGGAGGAGGGAGAAGGGCCGGTGCCTGTGCCTTTACGTCCAGGGAAGAAGTTGTGCAAATAGCAACCGTGGCTGCGGTACCTTCCTACCTCTAGCTCCCCAAAGAATACAACTCCGTTGCATTTTGATTTTCATCCCTTACTGCCAACACTGGATGCATCTTTGTTCTCTCTCGGTGCAAATCTAGTGAACCCATCCAGAAAAGAAAAAATCAGTATTTTGAAGAGGAGAAAAGTAAACAAGATACTACAGAATATGATTGACAATGACACATTTCTTTATCGCATCATTTGCCCTACAATTGTTTGCAGTAAAGCCAGTAGTACTAGCACTGAGAGACTGGTGACGTTTCAAAGTGGGTTGAGCGTGCTTTGAAGGCACATAACAGCACCCTGACTGACAGAGAGGAGGGGCGGGATTGTATGTGGCCAATTAAAAACAACAACAGTTGCTTCAAAAATGTCACCGGTAGTTCCATAGCTAGTACTGTCATTAAAACACATATACACACACACACACACGCACACACACATGCACATGCACTCACACACGCATGCACACACACTTCACTAGTCTCTGCAATGAGTTAGAACAATCCCACCAATTGCCTGTGGGTCGATTAATGAGGTGTGTCTGGTGGCAAGCCCTGCCCCGCCCACGGAGATGTGCAGACACAGTGAGAGAAAAGGCATCAAGCAGCTTCCGGCATTTTTACTGGGGGGCGGGTGGGGGGTAGCTCTCTTTTCAGTCCTATATGCAGTTGTGGGTTACTCCTTTATAAAACTGAAAAGCAGGTCCGAGTTTTGATGTTACAGGAGCCGTACATTTACGGAAGAGAAACATGCTAATTAATGAGCTAGAAACGTCTACAGTGAAAGCCCAGCCCCATCCTGTCCCAGATGGACCGCCTACACTCACCACTTCTTTCCGTCCAATCTCTGGCTGAGTGTGCTGGCCCTGATTTTGAGGGGGGAGGGAGAGGGCAAGGCTGTTTGTTTTTCCTGTAAATGACACTGTCCTGTAACCTCCCCCAAAAGAGGGACTTGACTGGAAGTCCCTGAAGAAGTCGCAGAAATAAACTACAAGTCAACTGGGAATTCAGCTGCTCAGTCACCTGCATGTGACCTCACTTGTGTCCCCTCACCCCGCACCCACACTTATGTGCCTTTGTCGCTGTACGCACAGCCCTGTTAAACGAGTGTCCTTTGTACGTGGTGTTTCCAGCTAAACTCTGAGGGTCCAAACAGGACACGGCCTCCTGAACCGTCTCCCCCACCTCGGGCAGAGGAGTCACCGAAACGGGGAAGGCCAGGTGGCCTCAGGACGGGCCACCCGCGCAGTGAGCCTTCTGCAATGACATCAATTCCCTCATCCATATGCTTCGAACACAACATTTCAATCAACTACAATTTCTTACACTCACACTCATACTCCGCCCTCCTTTTCCTCTCTTGTTCACAAGGGTGTCATGAGAAACACGGTAGCCTGTGTCCTCGACTTGCTCACCTAGTGAACCCACCCCGCAGAGGAAATGAGTTCAGGTTGGCATGGCTGCCAACCACAATGGAGTTCTCCACAGGAGAACCCAGTCCCCGGGGCCCGGGAGAGGGAGGGAGGGAGGGGAGAAAGGAGGGTGGCGGTGGGGTCACAGGGCACTTGGAGAAGCTACTGTCTCTCCACCCGGAGGCAGCACAGGCCGAAATGGTTCATCCCTTGCGCAGCACAGAGGCGGAGAGAGCACGCTCGAACACGTCCTCATCCTGCCATGTTGCAGCACCGTGCCACAGGCACAGGAGCAGGGACTGCCCAGGAGGTTCCAAGATAATAATGGATGAAGACTATAAGTAACGTGTGAACCTCCTAAGTGCACACACATCCTTCCCAATTAGTAGAGGACAGCCCACAAGGCTGTGAAGTTTCAATGCTCACCAAAGATGTAGAAAGATGAAGCAAAATTAGGATGACAAAACGAGGGACGTGAGGAGCACATCTTTTTAGTCTGATCCATCCAAATACAGAACCAGCTCTTTTGTGCTCAGGAGTCAGAAATGATGCCGCAAACATACACTAGACTCTTTATAGTTAAATGTAGAGGGTTGTGATGGTTAATGTTTTGTGTCAACTTGGAGGGTGTGTTAAGGTGAGATTGACATTTTAAGCGGTGCACTTTGAGCAAAGCAAATTGCCCTTATTTTTTATATATATACTAGAGCAGGAGTTGCCAACCTTTAGGACCTCAGGGACCACCAGTGGTTCGCAGACCACCGGTTGGTGACTGCTGTACTGTACTAGAGGCCGGGTGCACGAATTCATGCACGGGTGGGGTCCTTCGGCCTGGCCAGTGAATGGGGATGATCAGGTCAATTGGGGGCAGCTGGCTGGGGGGAGGGACCACGGGAGGTTGGCCAGCCAGGGAGAGAGACCGCAGGAGGTTGGCTGTGGGCGTGCACTGACCACCAGGGAGCAGCTCCTGCATTGAGTGTCTGCCCCCTGGTGGTCAGTGCGTCATCATAGCAACTGGTCGACTGGTCGTTCAGTCGACCAGTAATAACGGTTGCTTAGGCTTTTATGTATATAGATTGATTGCAGAGAGGAAGGGAGAGGGAGAGAGAGATCAAAACATCAATAATGAGAGAAAATCATGGATAGGCTGCCTCCTGCATGCCCCACACTGGGGATCGAGCCCGCAACCAGGGCCTGTGCTCTGACCAGGAATCGAACCATGACCTCCTGGTTCACAGATAGATGCTCAACCACTGAGCCACCCGGCCAGGCTCAATCCCCCTTCTTTTGCTCCATGTTGCGTTTGTAAAGTCACTCAGGCGGTTGTGCATTGCTGTAGTGGGCATGTTGCCATGGCTCTGTGGTGCTTTATTGTACAACTCCATCACTGTTAGCTCATCTCTTCTGCTGGTAATGGACATTTAGATCGTTTCCAGCTTTTTATTAGTTACAGTGACTCTAAGAATATTCTTACTTAGGTCTCTCAGAGCACATGTGTATGCATTGATGTTGGGCACGGACCTAAGGATGGAATTGCTGGGTCATAGGATCGACTGAGCAGAGTCCCCCCAGGTTTTTCCAAAGTTCCGGAACAATTCTTACTCCTGCTGGCACTTGATGAGAGTTTTAAATGCCTTCCTGGTGGCTATTCTCTTCTCCTCTAACTCCCACTTCATCATTCCAGGGAAGTCGGCAAACACTTCTTTATCCTGTCCGTGGCTTGGCACTGAAAGGGGCTCCAACGACGAAGCCAGATGGAGACATTTTTAACCAACTGTAGGTTTCTTTAAAGAGCAATGATGTGATAAACAGAAAGTCATCCAGAAGCTGGGTAACACTCAGACACCAACAACTCAACTTGATGGACTGTGATACAAACTCACTAACGATCCACAGTGGCCTACTTCATTGTTAATATGAAATTCTTCCCCTTAGTACACATTCCTGGGGATCGTTTGATCTCTCTGTTATTAAAGATTCCTCTCTTTCAGTTCCCAGAAGGCTTCTGTGCTTCTCACTTAGATATGTGTTGCTGAAATTATTATTTTTGCTTGCAATTTTTAATTTACTTGTTGTTATATAGCAACAGCACTTTTGCATTGCTGTATGTTTAAAAGGAAACTTTAATTATGGCACAAGGGTTGTGATCCTCCCACACCACCAGGCGGTGATGTCGCAGGCATGAGAGCTGCCGTCTGCCCCGACCCAGGCGCTGTACTAGGCACTTTACTTACACTCTCTGCATCAACTCTCACAGCACCCTTAGAACACAGCCACTGTAAAAAACAGAAGTACATTATCCTGTGTGTCTTTGCTTCCTTTCTCACAAACCTTACTACAGAGCAAGTCACTCTAGGTGAGAGTCCAGGATAGGCCCTATGGCCCACCCAAGGATGTCAGAAATACTTGATTGTGAGGAAGGCTGTATGGGGTAGGGAGGACGTAGGAACCTAGAGACACTTCTCCCTAGGAAACATTCATTTCAGCGCAGTCGCTAGTAATGCAACTCAAAGGGGAAATGTTGGCATGGAAGCTAATATATTCGCATCTGATCCTGAGAAAGCTGCAAAAGAACCGCACCTGGGGAGCGGGTTCCGTGAGGCTGTTTGAAGGCAGAAGGCAGCATCTCGTGGAGCCCATGCGGATGGCCGGCTCTGGGTTGCCACTCTAGTTCATTGCCGCCTGGATCACATGGTCCATTTGTCCGAAATGCATGCTCTGTCTGTGATGCGATAAGCCAGATGGGTCTGCCAGCTGCAGCGACTCAGCTGGTGGGAAAGAGTGAGTTCCTGGGTGAGATGCCGGGAGGGGAGCTCCCGGCCCCCGTTCTAGAACACCTCATGTGAGCTCAGGGAGGCTGTGCTACCTGCGGGTCTAGCAAAGGAACAAGATTTACATCAACAGCCCGACCCGCGTGGCTCAGTGGTTAAGCATTGACCTATGAACCCAGAGGTTATGGTTCCCAGTCAGAGCACATGCACAAGTTGCAGGCTTGGTCCCCCGTGCAGGAGGCAGCCAATCAATGATTCTCTCTCATCATTGATGTTTTTCTCTCTCCCCCTTCCTCTCTGAAATCAATACAAATAGGAAAAAAAGACTGACATCAACAGGACCAGGGAGTTGCCGCATAAGTAGTCCATGGGCAGTTGTTATGATACGAGAGACAATATGGCTACAAGTTAAAACACGGGTTGAAGCCAGAAGATCAGTGCAGCGCTGCTCTGAATGCGTCAAACCCTGAGGGCGGAACTTCAAAACCTCCCAGGGGATTCGCTGCCTAATTCCCATAAGCGCTTTGAAAACAGACTCCTTGCTGAATAATTTGTAGCAGGAAATGAGTAACAAGCTCGTGGTCAGGGGCTCCACTCCATCGTGGCTGTCAGCCTCCTCCGTCCGCTTCCCCAGCCGATGGGCATTGATTTATACGAAGACGCTTGGCACCGACTCCTCGTGCGCCCCGGCCTCTGGCCCAAGGTCAGGGACCCCGACTTTCCCAGCCTCGGGGTCCTGTTCCGCGTGAGCCTGAAAATTTCTTTGAAAGAAGCTCTTGTTGGATACATTAAAAATAACACACAGACCAAAATGTTATACACTTAAAACCTGGGAATTTCTCATGCTGTTTGGAAAAAACAAAAAACAATGCCAAACAACTGTCCTCAATGACAAAACAATCCTGATCTCAGAAAGACTTCTTTTTTTCAAATGGCGTCTTAGAGTTGATGAAACCTCAAACACAGTGGGGCTCAGCTCAAAGGCACTTGCAAGCTACCTTTATATCACATGATTGAAAACGAACATGTTTTAGCGGAATCACCAACATATGTCCCTTTTTATTTATTTTTTATTTTTTAAAAATATTTTTACTGATTTCAGAGAGAAAGGGAGAGGGGGAGGGAGAGAGAGAGAGAGAAACATCAGTGATGAGAGAGAGAAACATCAGTGATGAGAGAGAATCGTGGATCCGCTGCCTCCTGCACGCCCCCTTCTGAGGTCTGAGCCCGCAACCCAGGCATGTGCCCTGACCGGAAATCGAACTGTGACCTCCTGGTTCATGGGTTGATGCTCAACCACCGAGCCACACCGGCTGGACTATTTATGCTTTTTTATGGCTTCTCTCCTTCCCTAGATAAATAAGCAGGGCTCAGGTTGATTTTTTTTAGGCTTTTGTACCCGGCACCAACCTAAGTTGACTCTAGGTAAATACTGACTCAATAAATGAATGGTTTCCTCCCCGGTCACTGCCCACCCCTGCCACCTGCCTTCTCTCTCTCTGCATCCCTTCACTGCTGAGCAGGGATTTGTTGTTGTGGGAAATGCGGATGCATCTATGTGCGTCCCCTCATGTAAAATAGCTAACATGACATCGCTGCTCTTGACTGTGTGCTAACAGGCAGAGTGGTGGGCAGCCTGTGCAGGCGTCACATGTAAGCGATGCTCAAGCTGCCAGCTTCGCTGCCGTCCATCTTCTCCCTCACTCCCACCCCCCAGCTCAGTGCCACCCCAGGGCACTAACATCCCACTCCTAATAAAGCCAGAGAGCCTTTTGATGAGTTCCCTTCGTTGCTTTAAAATCAAACAGCTTGCTTATTATTGGCCTTCTCATGCGACTAAATACTTGGGGGCATCTGGGTACTGAGCCGGCATCTGCCCTTATCCGAATCCAATCTCTGCCGAGACCCCACACGTCGCATTTCTGCAGTCACAGAAGACGGGACAATGTACACACCGCGGTTCTGCCCCGGGCACTTAGCCACAGTGAGGGGCTCAGCCTCCTCCCCCACCTGCATCCCAAAGGCCACGCGCGGTTCTGCTGTGGGCACAGCCTTGCCACGCTGAGCTCGTTGGCATTAGAACAGCCTCTGAAGCGATGCTGCAGTGAGAGCCCAGGCCTGTCACGGCCGGTGGCACCGACCGGTTCTGCTGTGGGCACAGCCTTGCCACGCTGAGCTCGTTGGCATTAGAACAGCCTCTGAAGCGATGCTGCAGTGAGAGCCCAGGCCTGTCACGGCCGGTGGCACCGACAGCTGCCTCACCGGCAGGAG
>NW_005367809.1:2759015-2767470 GCF_000412655.1 Myotis brandtii | reverse complement strand
AGCGCGGGGCAGGGGGAGCCCCCGTGCGCCTTGCCCAGGCCGTGGCCAAGCTCTTTGTTCTCCATTTCCCACTCTGCCTCCAGGGGACCTACCAGGAGGCAGACATACTTTTCTTGGTGCTGTGTTGGTCCGAGAAGCAGGACAGGGAAGAGCTGACATGGGCAGCAGGGCCTATGGTGTCTACACAACTGACCGCTGTCACACGTCAGAGGCATGCTTTGCATCGGACGCCCTGTGGTGTTACCAACAAGCGACTTTTCCTGCAAACTGAGAAGCAAAGGTCAACGTCAAGTTAACACTCTCAAGCAACCCTCCCACACCGTCCGTGAGAACACTGGTGACATTCACGCGGCAAATGCCATCCAAGCGCGTGCTGGCTACCGAATTCCCAGAGTGGCTCCCACACAGCCGACGTAGGGTCTGACCTGGAGTGAATCTCTTTCAAATTGACCTTAGAGTCTCTGATCCTATTTTAAACGGAATCAGGGGATGATAAAGAACAAAAAAGATACAGGCACTTAGCAGCCACCATGACATTGTTATGGCCCTTCTTCTTGACACCATGGGGCTGCGGGGAGTCACCGTCGGGCATGACGAGCCCACGTGAATGCAGAGCCGCCGCTCCTTCCAGGGTGCCCGGCAGCCCTGGCGTGGGGCTCAGTTGGCTGAGCATCATCTCTGCACTGGAAGGTTGCGGGTTCGATTCCCAGTCCGGGGCACCTGCCCAGGTTGTAGGTTCAGTTCCCAGTCAGGGTGTGTACATGAGGCAACCGATCAATGTTTCTCTCTCTCCCTCTCCCTTCCTCGCTCTCTAAAATCAATAAAAAGATATATTTTTAAAAAGACTGCCTTCCAACTCACGTGGGAAGGCCCAGAACAGAAGTGACACTAATTAAAGGTCTGTTACTATTCTGAAACCTTAATATCTGGAGGAAGCAGGAGAGGCAGGCCCCACAGAAATTCCTTTCTTCCTCCTTCCGGCGTTGGTTATACCTTGAGCGACATGACACCAGGGACAGCGTGTAAAAGCACCTTCTATGCGCAGTGACCATCTAGCAAACATTTGGTAAGTGACTATCACACACCAGCATTAGTTTCTGCACTCCAGCACGGAACAGAGAGAAAGACAAACATCTGAGCCCCCCCTGGCATTTCTATTCCAGCAGGAGAGAGAGATAATAAGCAGGAAAAGTGAGCAGGCCTGTCCGGTGTGGCTTGGTGGTTGAGTGTTGACTCATGAACCAGGAGGTCATGGTCCAATTCCTAGCCAGGGCTGGGTCCCCAGTGAGGGGTGTGCAGGAGGCAGTTGATCAATGATTCTCTCCCATCATTGATGTTTCTATCTCTCTCCCTCTCCCTTCTTCTCTCTGAAATCAATAAAAAATGTATTTTAAAAAAAGGAAAATGAGTAAAATAAGTACCTCACTAAATAATGACAAGCGTTGAGAGAAAGAAAAGAGCCAGGCACGCTGGGGCGGGAAAAGCCTTGAACTTTTGGTAGGAGGTTCGGGAAGAGGCCTGAGGAAATCATGTTTGAGTCAATAGCTGAAGGAAGCGAGGAAGCCAGCTGTGCAGGCATCTGGGGAAGGCAGGCTCCAGACCGAGGACACAGCCAGCGCAAAGGCCCTGAGGCACCACCGCTCAAGCAGGAAGTGGAGGAAAGAAGAGCCGATGGATGGGCATGGCGCACAGCAGGTGGGGGCCGGGCAGGAGCAGGGCCTGTGTTCGGATCAGGTAGGGCCCTGGAGGCCACGCGAAGGGCTCTTCTTACTCTGAGACGGGAAACCAGGGCAGGCTGTTAAGCAGACGGTCAGCTCATCCCACTTCCCTTTTCATAGTGTGACCCAGGCTGACGCGCGGAAACCAGACTCGATGAGGAGCAAGGTTAGGGGACCGGTCAGAGGCTGCTGCCATAATCCAGCCACGAGACGGGGGTTCTGTCCCAGCGTGTGGATGGGACGAACTGGGGAGACAGGGTTGGAAACCGGATAGATGCACATACGCTCCGTTAGTCAAACTGAACAGCAGGTCAAACAAACTATCAGGAGGCCCTTCCTTACACTCCCGGGGTGCAGAGAGCACGTGGTGCCCTCTGCAAACACAGGTGGGAAAGATCCGCGGAAATTCACATTCATTCCCGCACACGTGCTCCCTGCCCGGGCTGCGTGTGCGTTCTGAGTCGTCCCATCGCAAGAAACATCTCGAATCAAACAAATTTGACGACTTCACCGCTGAGTTCCGCAGGAAAAGCGTATTCCGTACACACAGGATTTTAGAAAACGTTTTCATTCTTCAGTGCAGTTACTGAATGGAGGTTCCCCACGGGCATGGGACACTCAGGGCCTCTGTCACGTCTCTCGCTGACGGCCAGGCCGTGCTGGACACATTGTGAGGCGCTGGCTCTCCCACGCCAGGCCCGTTTCAGAGCAGTCACACCTCATCCTAATACTCCCCTCCTCGCGTGGAAGTCACCTCCTGCAGAAGGGAGTGCCTCACCTAGGTCCGCACCTCCTCCCCAGGGGCAGCCCATACCCAGTGGCTGGCCCCCCGGGGCCCAGAGACACGGCCCCTGGTCTTGACCCGCAATTCTGAGGGGCCCTGCCAGCCCCCAGGCAACCTGTGGACGTGCGGAGGCCTCGGCTGCCGCAGAGCCTCAGCCCAGCGTCTCCCTCGCCCGTCCGGCTCTCTGAGTCCCTCTCGGGTGTGGCTCCTGAAGCACAAACGTGTGCACATAAACCTCTGCCTCGCAGTCTAGTCACCAGGCACCCGACCGAGGACATCACGGCCTTGTTTGCACAACGTTGTTTAATGAAACTGAATATCGAAGTAACAGATACAGACACAGTTTCAACCACCAATGTAACAACAAGGACTCAAAGGGAATGATTATTAACAATTATGATGTTCAGTTTTAACACTGAGCTATCCCCCAAATCGCTTATTATGTCAGGTTGTCCTTAAAGAAAAGGCTTTTAAAATGAGCACCTAACTTCCAAGAGAAATCCCTTGCCACTGTACAAATGTACTCCCTGCTCTTCCCACTACGGGAAACACATGGGCAGAATTCTTCTAAAGAATCACTGTCCTTAGAGGTCAGTGTACATGACATAATTACCTGAGCGCACGTGTATCTCGGAAGGAGAATGAGACAGTTGCATTTGAAATTGTTCTCCAAGTTCCTCAGCTGCTCAGCCATGAAGGAAATTATATATCTATTGTGTAGTGAAAACATATGATGGATACTGAAGTGCGTATTCACAAGGTGTATCTACTCACAGATGAACATGCTCAGAAGTGCTCTCTGGTTGGGGAATCTCTTGCAAAGTATTTGAAACACAAAGAAGCGCCGCCTGCCACTGGAGACCTCCGCGTGTCACCATTAGTTCATCTCCCTGGAAACGAGAGAGCTTTCTAACCATGCGTCTGGTGATAGCAGCGACCTGGTAATATATGACACAGATAGAGCAATTGTCACCGCACCACAAAACACTTCGTATGTGCATTAGTAAATTCCAGTAACACTGAAATACAGTGGGGGAACTATTTCTTTTCTCTTTTGTTTGACTAACAGCATCTCCAGATCAGAGATTCTCTCATTCTCATTCATTCTCTCTCTCTCTCTCTCTCTCTCCTTCTTGCTTTGGTTTGGAAATGATTTCCATTCTTTCTAATGTTTTTATAAAAAGAGAAAAAACCCAGGTATACAGATTGTTCTTTGGGGAGCTGAGAAATTATTGCACGATCACAATAAATCACTATAATGAGACATAAATAAGCGGAGAATAATGATGTGGGAACAGTTCGTTGTTGCTACAAGATTTCACTTGTCCTACCTGGAACTCTATCATTTTGTTTTATAATGTTAGGATTAGAAGTAATTTTTTAAATCACCTATTTCAAATGACTAATTTTTCAGAAGAAAAAAAGAATCAGGCGCTGTAAGTTACAGTTATTCATCGCAAGGTCACCCAGCTAGCTGTTGTAGGGTTCCCGCTAGAAACCCGGCCCTTCCTGTCAAGGTGAAGCGCTCCGCACAGCACAGGTTGAACTCTTGTTCTCTCCCAGCAAACCACCAAGTGGTGAACATACTGTAGGCAGTGGGACTGTGCGGCTATGCTAAGACTCTAGGGAGGACTGCCGCCAGAACAGAAATGCCGAGACGCGCCTGGGCGAGACAGGAGGGCTTCTGTGTCTTCAGTCCATCTGTGCTCACGGTGAGCACACCTGTCTCTTTTCTGGCCCCACTTAGTGAACCCACCCAGGGGGACCCCCTGCTTAGAACCAAGGGGTGGTTTCATAGCTCGTCTGCCTGCTACCCAGTCAGTAAATTTGTACCCGCGTGAGAGGCAGCTCATTCTGCCAGTTCACCCAGCAGGGAGTCAGGCTTCCTAGGACGATTCAGAGTACCTCCCAGCGCCATCCGCCCGGGTATGGGTCTGAGTCTCAGGATGATGCCGCCTGTGAGGTCCTGAGCATATTACTTCCTTGGAGACTCTATTTATTTCTCTGTAAAGAGTCAATGAAGCCCTAGCTGGTTTGGCTCAGTGGATGGGCGTCAGCCTGCGGATTGAAGGGTCCCAGGTTCGATTCCAGCCAAGGGCACGTGCCTGGGTTGCGGGCTCTATCCCCAGTGGGGGACGTGCAGGAGGAAGCCAATCAATGATTCTCTCTCATCATTGATGGTTCTATCTCTCCCTTCCTCTCCAAAATCAATAAAATATATATTTTTTAATAAGAGTCAATGATAATAGCACCTACTCATGCAGCTGAACTATTGTTTAAATTGTCGTTTTTCTCCAAGTCTCAACTACAAAGAGTAGGACTCACATTGATTGCCGAGACCAGAGCAAGCACTATACATTCCACTGCAGGTGCAAGGTCGACCAAGACACGAGCCGTTCCTCCACACGAAGCTGCTAAGGAACTGCACGTAGAAGCAACAGCTACAAAGACCAGGAGTAAAAATGCAACGACGTCCAGGAGACCTACTTCGAAAACTGCCTTCCAAACAGCTGAGACGGTCAGACGGCTCCCCACCCCCACATCTACAGGGAGCTGATGGACATCTGCAGCATGAAGCCGAGAACCCATGATGCAGAGGAGGAGCTAATGTCATTGACCTGGGGTAGGACTGAGGCATCCAAATCATTTAAGAGCTCTCTAGGCGACTCTGGAGGTCAGGGCCATGTTTCTAAGAGAATGGTTCTCAAAGTGGAGTCCCCACAACATCAGCATCACACCACTGAGAATTTACCAGAAAGTCTAATTCTTTGATGATAGGGTAAGACTGCTCCACGAGAAACTGTGGGTGTGGAGCCCAGCCATGGCTGTGTTGACAAGCTTTGGGTGATTCTGATGTATGTTAATTGAGAACCACTGCTCTTAGTAAAGTGGAGGGTCTAGGTTAGGGAACCCTGAGTGACCTGGGGTTTGGGGTCTGAGTCTAAGATGAGAGAAGAGTATGATTGAAGTCCAGATTTCTGTGATGGAAAAGAGGTAGAGGATACAGGGGGAAAAGGATGACAGATGAACTCTGTTCAAGGGAAACAATGCTTTGATAACACCAAGTATTGTTAGTCAAAGGCAGCTTTCCCATTTATAAGAAACTAGAGGCCCGGTGCATGAAATTCGTGCACTGGGGCGGGGGGAGGGCTCCCTCAGCCCGGCCTGTGCCCTCTCACAGTCCAGGAGCCCTTGAGGGATGTCTGACTAATGGCTGGCAGTCGGACATCCTTAGCGCTGCTGTGGAGATGGGAGAGGCTCCCGCCACCACCGCTGTGCCCACCAGCTGTGAGCCTGACTTCTGGCTGAGCGGCGCTACTCCTGTGGGAGCGCACTGACCACCAGGGAGCAGCTCCTGCATTGAGCGTCTGCCCCCTAGTGGTCAGTGCGCATCATAGCAACCAGTCATTCTGCTGTTTGGTCGATTTGCATTTTAGCCTTTTATTATTTAGAATGGATGATTAAAAATACAACAAAGAAGTGAATGATGCCAAGACAATCAGCTATCTGACCGAAAAAGACCCTTAAAACACACATGTATACATGAATATATTTAAAGACTTAGACTCAACGAATCTATTTGATAAAAATTGGAAACAACTTCTTAAAAAAGAAATTCAGATTTAGTCAAAGAAAAGCTATATGAACGTCCTTAATATCACCCACAAAAAGTGATTTAAAAAAATGATGAAGGGTCAAAGGATACAAATAGCTAAATCACAGAAGAAGAAATCCCAATGGTTTCTATGAAGTGATGTCCAATCCCTCAGATAGCCAAGGAGATGCCAGTTATAGCCATAGTCCATTTAAAAGGTTGCCCCAAATTAATAATTGCAATGCTATCCAGTACTGAGAAGACACAGAAAAACTGACAATATCACATGTTGTTGAAGGGGTGTAAATTTTACCAAAAAAAAGCAAAAAGCACAAAAATTTTTGGGAAAATTGACATATCTATTAAAATAAAGTAAAATAAAATATTTTATTATTAATATTCAAATGTTAACATTCAAATATCAAATGTTTGCATTATTATTTGATCTACTATTTATATATATATATATATTTATATTATCCTAGGACCAGGAAAATCGTTAATGGTTGAATGAGAAAAATATGTCATCTGCTATCTGTTAAAATCAAAGACAAAAAGAATAGTCCTTTGTATTTCTGTGTAAGTCGTTAATTGAGCAGAGTTAACTCGAAGTCATCATCTCCTCTGATACACACACACAGTCACCTAGAAAGACAAGGTGAAATACAGTGAAACTACATTTAAAATATTGAACTGAAACTGAAAAGAGCTCCTTGAGAAATACCAGGACACTCAGCATGGAGAGCAGAGGCTGCGATACATGGTTTACCAACTGTTACAGGCAAATACAGCCCTAACGCTGAGGGGCTGTGGGAAGGGAGACCCCGTGCTGACAGTCAGATCACTCCCGGTGCTTGATGATCAGTGCTCAGTACTCGGTGCTTGGTGCTTGGTGCTCTGGCAACATGGGCCCGAGAGACAAAATTTGAAAGAGAGCGGGGCCATGGTGGTCCCGTGGTTGAGTGTCGACCTATGAACCAGGAGGTCACAGTTCAATTCCTGGTCAGGGCACATGCCTGGGTTGCAGGCTCAATTCCCAGTGTGTGGCATGCAGGAGCCAGCCAATCAATGATTCTCTCTCATCACTGATGTTTCTATCCCTCCTTCTCCCTTCCTCTCTGAAATTAGTAAAAAAAATACTTAAAAAAACCCAAAAAACTTGAAAGAGGGACTTGACATGGGACAAATTCCAACAGCAGACTAAGGATACGCTAAAAAGCTTATGATCCATGAGGGCCAAAGATTAAAAAAGAATCGAGCACAAGAAACTGGAATTCCGCACTAAAGTAATTCACCAAGACCGAAAGCCAAGAAGGGAACACTCACAGGTCAGAAATGTGCAACCGTGAGGCCAGATGGAGGGGAGGGAGTGGGAACCCCTTGGTAGGACTGACTTCGTGTCCAGACAACTTGCAAAGGAAAACAAAAAACAGAAATCCCTGAAGATAAGCACACAATGTATAGTCATGACGTCAACTACACAGGGTGGGGCAAAAGCAGGTTGACAGTTGTTGGTAAGGAAAACAATACAGTAAAAAATAATAATACAATCATGAACTCTTTCGGGTACTCACAACTGTAAACCTGTTTTTGTCCCACTCTGTATGCAAAGAAGACAGAAAAATCCTGATTTCTATGCAACTAATATCACTGCGCAAAACACAGAAGGCAGGAGCTGATGGACGTACGCGGAGGGACTCAGTGACCCGCCATCCAAGCAGAAAGTTTAAGTTCCCTTTCAGAAACGGGTGGATTGAACACTTGTCATGCTAACTTGGCTGTAGAGAATTTGAATGACACACATTACCACACAGTAACCATTAGGTATGTTTCAAATAGCACACTCAACTAATTTTCAATGCACAAGAAATTTTTCAAAAGCTGACCACTCACTAGTCCAGAAAGGAAGTCTCAACAAATCCCCCAAAACAACGATTGTACGGACCATATCCTATTATCACATGACAATTAAAGTAGAAATAGTCAATATCAGAGCAATTTAAAAATATGCATGTAACTAAAAGTCACACTACAAAATAGTACATAGGTTGAGGAATAAGTTATAATTAAAGCTATAAAAATTACTTATTTAGAATAAAATAATAATAAATATCAAAATAAGCCTCAAAACATATAGAAACCCAGAAAATATAATAGAAAATAAGCCTCAAAACATATAGAAACCCAGAAAATATAATAGAACCAGAACTAAATATTATGGGATGCTAGATATTTAGTAAATGGGCATTTGTAAATTGGTTTTCCATAAGGAAAAAAATTGATCTTTATCTAAAATTACTATAGGCCTGGTGCACAAAATTCATGGGGGGGGGGGGGGGGGGGGCCCCGCGCCCGGCC
>NW_005367809.1:2731416-2758946 GCF_000412655.1 Myotis brandtii | reverse complement strand
TGCCTGCCTGCCTGATCGCTCCTAACCACTTTGCCTGCCTGCCTGATCACCCCTAACCACTCTGCCTGCCTGCCTGATCGCTCCTAACTGCTCACCTGCCTGCCTGATTGCCCCTAACCACCTCTGCCTTGGCCCCCGCTGCTGCGGCTTTGTCCGGAAGGACATCCAGAATGACGTCCAGAAGGTCATTTGGCTCTCTGATCTAATTAGCATATTATACTTTTATTATTATAGATACTTTCACAAGAGATCCAGATATTGTGAAGACCAAAATGAAAACAAAAAAAAACAAAAAAAACAAAACAAAGAATAAAAAGTTCTTGAAATTATCAGAAGAAATTGCAGTAGACTCTCTCTATGACCTTGACATAGTAAAGAATTTCTGCAACAGGGCACAGCATAACCAGTTAAGGAAAAAGGCTGATAAAGTTGCAACACCCAAACTTAAAAATTCCCCCCAACTCCAGAAAGAAAGTTAGAAGGCATTTTAAAGACTGCAGGAGCCCTTGGCGATATCAGAATATCAATGAACTAGAATTCAATAAGAAAAGGGCAAATCAATGGGGAAAGTAGATGAAGCCACAATTCACAGAAGAGAAGACCAAGTATCCAATAAACTTATAAGATGCTACATGTCACTAGCAATGAGGGAAATGCAAATAAAACAATAAAGAAAGAGCACTGACGGCCAAAATAAAACGTCTGAATTACCAAGTGCTAAGGAAGCTGTACCCACAGGAGCTCTCCTGCCCTGTGGGGAGGAGTATCAAATGGGAGCACTCCCGCACAGCCATCAGCCAGAGCTGAGGATGGGGGCTGGCTGCTGGAGAGGACTGTTCATTACAGCTACCTGCATATCTCCAGAACGCATGCCCTTGCCTTTAATAGATGCCATGCCTTTCTTCCTGTGTCCCGTAAATCTAACCTAATACCACCCTCACCAGGGCTCAGTGAATATCACAGGTGCAGGTGAGGAGCCAGCTGAGCTGTCATTTTTTTAAAAATGTATTTTTATTGATTTTAGAGAGGAAGAGGGAGAGGGAGAGAGAGAGAGAAACATCAATGATGAGAGAGAATCATTGATTGGCTGCCTCCTACATGCCCCTACTGGGGATGAAGCCTGCACCCAGGCATGTGCCCTGACCGGGAATAGAACCCAGGACCTTCTGGCCCATGGGATGACTCTCAATCCACTGAGCCACCGCAGCCGGGCTGAGCTATCATTCTGGTGCGGTGGGCCCCCTTTTCCATTAAATTAGGGTCTCAGTGTCTCATCTATTTCTAAACATTTCAGTCACCAGCTCCGACAATGCACATAAAACAAGGTCGCTGTCAAATGTAATAGAACAGAACAAATGATTGGCAATTTATTATGTAACTCCAAAGGGAATTTTCACATGCGCAACATCAATGCCACTTTACAAGGTCATACCATCGTCTGCTTTTCAGTTCAGAACTGGTTTGGTTGGTTACAAACTTTTCTTTTAAAAACTCGACTCGGGCCATTAGTCTATCAGTGAGAATTTGACTATCTACTATGTGAATAAGCAAACTTTTTGTTACTACATTAAAAATGCAAAGGAGGTAAGAACTCATGATGTAACTAATAATGGAAAATGACCAACCTCTCAAAGTGTGTTTCTGAATTTCACTCAGGAAAAAAAAAATAGTCCAAGAAAATAGAGCAATTTGGGAAAACTAGATTGCTAATGTCACCAGCTAGCTCAGTTGGTTAGAGCATTGTCCTGGTACATGAAGGTTGTGGGTTCAATCCCAGGTCAGGGCACATTCAAGAAGCAACCAATGAATGCACAAATAAGTAAAAGAACAAGACGCTGACAATGTTTCACTCTCTCTCTTCTTCCTAAAATCAATTTTTTAAAAAAAGCACAGTGCTAAATGAACATGTAATTTACTCTTTTCTTCTTCATTTGATATTACATCTCTTTCTTTTAGTCACTCTTATTCAATAATAGCAATTCCGGGTCATTACATGAAACAGCAGAGTTCTTGCTCCCAATCCTATGGAACATATTAGATGTGGGGGGAAATTCTCATATTATTTTTAGAAGATACAAAAAAAGAAAACACAATTTCACCAGCACTAGCAGTTTTACGTATTTGGCAGAAATGTGTTGAGTTAACCTCCCCTTTTAATGGCCACAATCCTTTTCAGTTGGATTATTAAAAGAGTTTTGCTTTGGATTAAACAGTCCCTTTGTGAATCGAGATGAATCAGAAAGGAAATTGTTTTGGGTAAAGCCCTGTACTGACCCCAGGGTGGGGAAGAGCCATGAGCAGACGCCCACCACCTCCCTCCCTCTTCCTCTCCACACACACACTTGAGGGGGCAGGAGGGACACAATCCTGCTGACCTCTGACCTGCAGGTCCAGGCCGCTGGCCCTCACGCACAGCCAAACCGAAAGCAAGACCTGCTGGTGCCGTTTTAACCCCTTAGCATTCAAGGAAAGACACCCACAGGGCAGTCCGTCAGAACCGGGCGCAGCAATGTCACAGCTCAGAAGCCCAGCTCTGAGAGCCGCAGGAGGGGAGCCCCCGGGCCAGCGCCATCTCCCTGCCTCTCGGTCACTCGAAGTGCTGGTCCCACGTTCTCTCGTCTCTGAGCACAAGCAAACCGCAGTCCTGTCTGTGGAGGGTGTCCCTGGGCCCTGACACCCCCTCCCCAGCCTGAGCGGGCGGGATGACAGCGGCCTCTGCATTTTCCTGATAATCACTCCCCCGGGGTGATGACGCTGAGGGAGGAGAAAGCTGACCAAGCAAGCCGATGACCAACTCTCACATCTCCCAGTGCTGAGCTTTTCAAAAGGCCGGCAGGCAGAGGAGGTGCAGGAATGAAAATTGCCACGAAGAGAGGAGGAAAGTGTGGCCATGGCAACGGATGTGGGTACCAGAGAAGGAAGAGGGCTTCCCATGAACCAGTGTCTCTCTCTAACTAAGTGCGAGTGAAGGAGGTTAGAGTGTGTGGTCGCCCGGCCCGCATGGCTGGGAAAGCCTCGGTGTCACATCCGCCCTGAGATGGTTGTGGACGGAAAGGGCCACGTGCTCACCTGCCTGGCTCGGGGAGGCCTGTGTGGTGACCTTGCAAACTCAGAGACAAAAGCAACCACGCAGGATGGTCTGAAATTAAAACCTTTCCATTAGAAAGCAGTGATGGTGGGTAGTCATGTCCTAGGCTGGTGTCTTCCCTGACAAAGGTCAATCTTGACCTTCTCTGGGCCTATTGTCTTTTTGTATCGATGATAACTTATCGTGGGAATGTCAAAGTCATTTTCCTTTTAACGGACCCCACAGGGCACAGGCACTGCTCTGCCAGAGCCCCTCACTGTTAATGAGTTAATTGTTGGCTGTTAACTATCTTGCACCCACCTAAGTAGAAGCTGTGTCTATCATTTTACTTTTTATCCAATCCCGGAGGCTTCCCCACCTTTGCTTTCTCCTGCCTCCCTAACCCATCACCAATGGATTTCACGTGACCCACTTACGTCTCCTCCTTCGATGGTGAAGTCTAAAACAGGGTGAAAAACCGCCATTCTCCGCAGCATTCTCTAAGCACATGGAGATTCTGCTTCCCCGCGAGTCTTCACAGGTTTGAGTGTTTCTACACGGACAATGGCATGTCAGTGCTGCCGTAAAGACAAGGACAGCTGCTCCCAGTCACAGTGCTGGTTTCTGTACCTCCTCCTCACCTGCAACCTCTCCGTCATTCTCACTCACTGGTCCCATGCGAGCACCGTCGCCATCCCCGTCCCTGAGAACCGAGGCTCAGAAGCAGTCAGTGACTCCCCCAACCAACGAGCAAGCCAGTGGCAGAGCGGGACCCAGACAGTAACTGAGTGCCAGCCCTGTGCCAGCCTGTCTGCCCCGGTCTCACTGTCACCAGTGTGGCCAACACCACGTCACACTTGGTCCTCAGGCAAAGCCAGCTCAAAACCCGCCGCCTCTGAATGAGCACCCACGCCCCGCACGTTTGTTCTGGTCCAACCCCTGGTCCTGCAGTGGCCTCGTGGGACCCTGCTTGGGGCCGCTGTCGGTAAACACGGCGTGAAGATGCTCTGGTTCCATTTAGAACACGGCCTTTCCGTCCTGTTACCCCTTTTCCATAGGGGCCCCCAGGCTTCTCTGTGATTTCTTACAACTCGCAGGCCTTCCGCAGGGGGGGGAGCTACTGCAAAAACAGAGCCCTCCCGCCAGCTTCAGCAGCGACACTGAGATTACAACCGGCCCAGCGCGCTCCTAGGCAGGAACCCTGCTCCTCTCCCCTGTGCTCTCCTCAGCACAAGTGATAAGCGAAAGCGAAGACAAAAGGATTCCATCACCCCATGTGATTCTTTACTGCTGTGGGGAGCAGAGTGTGGTAAGTGGCAGACACAATACTGACAGCAAGTACTTCTCAAAGTCCCAAGTCCCAGGTCACGCCTCCTGTGTAAGGAGCACAGGTTTACAATTACATGTAAGTAGAATATTCTGAGCACCTGTTATGTGCAAGAGCCTGTGTAGTTTCAGTGAGAAATATAACATCAAACATCTCTCCCTTTAAATATGTGTTATTTAGCTTGAATTCCCACAATTCACTAAACAATACAAATAACTCCATACGAAGTCGACAAAATACTTGAACAGATATTTCCCCAAAGACTATACAGATGGCCCATGAGCTTCTGAAAAGATACTGAACATCATGTCATCATGGAGCTTCAACTGCATACCACGCCGGGCATGACCCCACAGCCCTTACGTGCTAAGGTCTGCCAAGGCCAGGCGCAGACCTGGGCCACCCAGAACGCTCATGTTTCCAGTGGGAATGTCACATGGAGTAAGTACTGTGGAAAGAGCAGGTCTGGAGTTTTTCATAAAATTAAACATATATTCTATGATCTAGCAAATCCCACCCCTAGATATCTTCCCAAGAGAAATTACAACCTACGCCCACCAAGGAACGTGCCCAGGGATGCTCACAGCAGGGTAATCTAATAGCCTGGCACTGGACACAGCCAGGAGTCCTTGCGAAGGAAGATGGGTAAACAAACTGGAATATTCATGTCAAGAAATACTGTTCAGCAATAGCAAAGAACAAAATATTGATAAATGTAACATAAATAAATCTCAAAACACGCCGAGTGGCAGCATCCTTATACAAATGGAATTTATGTTCCCGTGTGTAAGAAGGCCTACAACCACTGAACCATCTGTGGTGGGATCTAATCAGATGATCTTTCGGGGATGTGGCAGAGGGGGCTGATTGGAAGAATATGGGAGGGCTCTCTGAGGTGGTGGCAGGTTATATATTTTGCTAAGAGTTTGGGTTACCCAGCTGTGTCCCTTGTCAAAAATCAGCAAGTATTCACTGAGGTGTTTTTTTCATGTATGTAGATTTTATCTTAGTAAGACTATTAAAAATTATGAATTTGAGTTGAAAGATATTTATACTGAAGTACTTAACAGAAATTGATCTGAAATCTTCAGTTTACTTGAAATACATCAAGAAATAAGATGGACTGTGGCTTAATGGGTAGATATATGATAGAGTAAATTGAATAAAACAATGTTAAAGTAGTAAGAGCCCACTTAATAGTGGATGTACATGTGATCACTGTAATATTCTTAACTTCACTGTATATCTGAAAATGTACATAATAGAATGTTGGGAAAAAACATGCTTCACTCTTTCTCTCTTTATCTATGTAGATGATTAAAAAGAAAGGAATCAATTCACCAAGAGGACTTAGGAAACCTAAAGAAATGCCACTAAGAAAAGGGCTTCAAAATGCATGACATATAAACCAACAGAACTACAATGGGAGATAAAGAAATCCATAGTTACAGTCAGACATTTAATATCCTCCTCTCAACTGATAGTATAAGTACATTCAAAAATCAGTCAAGTAAAATAAAACTTGAACAGTATTATCAACCAACTTGACCAAATTGATATCATAGAATTTTTCAGCACACAATGGGAAATGCACATTCTTTTCATTTACACACAGAACATTTACATAAGAGGGACCATTCCTGGGCATGAAACCACATTTGCCAAAAAATATTTGGGCAGGAATGTTCATAGCAGCTTTCTTTTTTAAATTTTATTTATTTATTTTTAATTTATTGTCTAAAGTTTTACATATGTCTCCTTTTTCCCCACTTGACCCCATCCCCCCAAGTCATTCCCACCCTGGGCAAGCCCCCACCGTCCCAGTGTCTGTGTCAATTGGTTATGCTAATATGCATGCATATAAGTCCTTGGTTGCTCTCTAACCCCCCCCCCCCCACCTTCCCTGCCATTTGTCTCTGGATCTATTTTTGTTCATCAAATTATGTTGAACATTATATCCCACATATGAGTGAGATCATGTGATATTTATCTTTCTCTGACTGGCTTATTTCACTTAGCATAATGCTCTCCAGTTCCATCCATGCTGTTGCAAATGGTAAAAGTTCCTTCTTTTTTTTATAGAGGCATAGTATCCCATTGTGTAGATGTACCACAGGTTTTTAATCCACTCATCTGCTGATGGGCACTTAGGTTGTTTCCAAATCTTAGCTATGGTGAATTGTGCTGCTATGAACATAGGGATGCATATATCCTTTCTGACTGGTGTTTCTGGTTTCTTGGGATATATTCCTAGAAGTAGGATCACTGGGTCAAATGGGAGTTCCATTTTTAATTTTTGAGGAAACTCCATACTGTTCTCCACAGTGGCTGCACCAGTCTGCATTCCTACCAGCAGTGCACGAGTGTTCCTTCTTCTCTGCATCCTCGCCAGCACTTGTCGTTTGTTGATTTGTTGATGATAGCCATTCTGACAGGTGTGAGATGGTATGTTATTGTTGTTTTGATTTGCAGCTCTCAGATGATTAGTGACTTTGAGCATGTTTTCATGTTTCTCGGCCTTCTGTATGCCCTCTTTCGAAAAGTGTCTATTTAGGTCCTTTGCTCATTTTTTGATTGGATTGTTTATCTTCCTTTTGTTAAGTTGTATGAGTTCCCTGTAAATGTTGGAGATTAAACTCTTATTGGTGATAACATTGGCAAATATGTTCTCCCATGCAGTGGGCTTTCTTGTTGTTTTGTTGATGGTTTCTTTTGCTGTGCATAGCAGCTTTATTTATAATAGCAATAACCCTCATGTCCATCAATAGATCAATGGAAAAACAAATTGTGGTATATTCATACAATAGAATATTATACAACATGGATGAATACAAAATAAGTACAGAGTGAAAAGCTAGATCCAAACATGTACATGCTTGATCATTTCTAGAAAATGCAAACTAGTCCACAGTGCAGAAGCAGGGTCGGAGCTTGGTGGACGGTAACCGATGATGAGGCCTCCAGGGAGGCGCATTGCAGTGGGAAATCGGGGCGGTCAGGTTATTCTTACAAACAGTTATCTAATAAGGACACGCACCGACACCAGAAGGCCAAAGAGTTGTCGGAAAACAATTACGATACCTCTCGGGGCATCTGCCAGCATCTGTCCCAACTGAGGGAACTGGAGAGACGCGTGGATGTCGAGTGAAATCCTCATCTGTGACCCCAAGAACCAGGGAGAGCGGCGGCGAGGTGGTTCCACTCACCTCCCTGCATGCAGGGAAGGGGGTCTCCTGGGCAGGATTTCCTTCCGGCCACGCAGTAAAGTTAGAATAACTGAGAAGAAATGACAGCTGCTCCAGTCTGAAGCACAGGCCCACTGCCCACCTGTTACCTGTCTGAGGAGTTTCTCTAAACAAGAAATGTGATAGCAACTGAGCTGTTTCGTTGGGTTCAGACATGATTAAACTACACAAGAATTAACGTTGCCTGTCGTGCAAGGTGTGTACGTGTGCCAGCTGTACGTGTGTAAGCAGTAACGGTGTGGGGGGTGTATTAATCACTGCCTCCTTTCCTCCTTTTTCTATTAAACACCCACATGGCATCTTTGAACAAATAATTATTTGGCTAAAAATTGTTTAAACTATTGGATGTGCTGATCCCATTTTTCACTTCCAAACTCATGGTTTTCTACACGCTCTTCAAAGGCCACAGCTGGGACCCACGGGCTGGGATGCTTCCCGCGTGTATGCTCCTCTCAACGGATAGGAGAGACGGTTGCAGGAGGGACACACCGTCAGGCTCATTCTCCAACAGCCAAGTGCAGAGGGAAGGTCAGATGTCTAACTGCTGGAGATTGGACGATTTTCAGAGGCCGCACTTCTGGAGCATGTATTCTTCCATCCAAAGGGCAGGAAGTGGCAGATCTTGAAGCAGCAGCTCCTTAAAGATGTATTTTTCAAAAGCTCCGTCTCCTCTTTCATGATGCTGGGCCTAGAAACCAGCTTTCTCTTCCCCAACATCACGGCTTGAGGCGCGAGGGGAATCGATGATACAAGAGTCTTCAAAGAGCGGCAGCATCTGCTCTGATATCTGGAGCCCCCGAGCCAGGTGTGAGCCCTGAGGCTCCGTCTCTCTAGCCCCGGCTCACCCACTTGGTAAGCAGTGGGCTGGGAGGGAAGCCCCGTCAGCCGGGCCCCGAAGCCACGGTGCTGAGTTCCACGCCAGTCAATCCGATCCCGAGTCCCGCTTTCATTGTTTTATTCCAACAAGTCAACCGTCAGACCAACTTCCGCCGGCAGCTCTTCCTTCCCGTGTTCAGACTGTACCTCTCTGTGGCCCTGCATGCCCTAAGCAGACGTCAATCAAAATATTGAACCCATTAAGTTCTGAAATGGATCCTCTTTGGACAGTAAGCCCCGCCCAGGCCACAACCATAACCACTTGTCGCCAAGCCCTGAGCAGTGTGTCAGCAACGTAGGAGCTGCTCAGCAAATGCCCGGTAAATTATAACTGAACTTAGAAAACTGGTTCCATCAAGACTTTCCAAGCGGTGCCCCATGGGACTCTAGGAAGTCTTTGGAGCTCACGGGATACAAGGGCTGGGATTGTTGGGAGAGGTGCTCACCATCACCAGCATCACGTCAACCCCTGCTTCAGGGGAGGGCCTCTCCTATCAGCCTTTTTCTATTAAACTTCCACATGGCATCTTTGAACAGATAATTATTTGGCTAGAAATTTTTTAAACTATTGGGTGAGCTGATCCCATTTTTCACTTCCAAATTCATATAATTTTCTACACTCTCTTCCAAGGCCACAGCTGGGATCCAATGATGGAATGCATCCCACGCGTGCATGTAACGAGCTGCTGGGAAATCAGCGCTGGTGGGTGTGATGCCCTTCACTGTGTAACGTATCCCAGAATCTCCTGGGAGAAAACCGTGCAGTAACCCGACATTCAGCCTCGGAGGGTCTGAAGCAGAGCATTCACCTGACTCATCACTTCAAAACCACCCAGGCAAATGCTTAGAGACGCTATTCGCGTACTGCCTTCCTCCTTTACCTCACACACGTGTGCGTCAATGTTCCTCAGACATCGCTAGGGACCTGCTTGGTGTCAGGTGTCACAGGAAGTCAGGAAATTACTCTGCAACCCGCGGGCAGGGGTTGTTATGAAGCCTCCCTTGCAGGACAGGAGAGCAAAGCAGGACAAAGTTTAAGGACCTGCCTGACACTCAAAACGAGAGGGCGAGAATGTGAATTATAACCAAAGCTTGACATATTCCAGGAGCCCATCAATTTCATATTCTAATTCATATATTAGCAAGGTGATTAGGATCAATGTTATACTCTCCTTTTACACTAGAAAAATTTAGCATGGAAAAGATCTTTTATTATTGATATCTTCTTACTGGTGTAAAATTTACAATCCACAATGTTTAAAAAATATATTATCTCATTTTATATACATACTAGAGGCCCGATGCTCCTGCCCCACCCCCAACCATCTAATTCATATATTAGCAAGGTGATTAGGATCAATGTTATACTCTCCTTTTACACTAGAAAAATTTAGCATGGAAAAGATCTTTTATTATTGATATCTTCTTACTGGTGTAAAATTTACAATCCACAATGTTTAAAAAATATATTATCTCATTTTATATACATACTAGAGGCCCGATGCTCCTGCCCCATTCCCAACCACTTGGCGCCTACATATGCAAATTAACCTGCCATCTTTGTTGGGTTGGTTTGCATACTCACTCCTGATTGGCTGGTGGGCGTCACGGGGTATGGTCAATTTGCATCTTCCTCTTTTATTAGTGTAGATATGTAAAGGCTAGTTTGATAATGATTTCCCACCTGGTTTGGATGATCTATGTATGATCACATGATTTAGTAATTATTTTGAAAACTGTTTTTTAAAGCATTAATAGTCTTCATTTACTAGCATATTAAACTTGAGAAGTTATTCGGCAATTCTGGATCCAGGGTGATCTGACTGGTTTGTCTTTAATATGTGAATTTAAGTAAAACTTTCAGTCATGAAATGACTAGCTGCAATTATAATGTTTCAGTCAGTTCTATGGGGGAACTCCAAAAAAAAGACAAATTAAAAAGTCAGCCAAATTGTTTTGTTTCATTGGCAATATGCCATCTTAACAGGAGATACACATACATACATACATACACACACACACACACACACACACACACCCTTAGACAAAATAATCTTTTGAGCATATCCAAGTAATACCTGTCACTGAGTACTATTTTTATTAGTCAGATTTTTATCTGTATGTGAATTATGGCTATTGGGTTATGAAGCATGTTGCAGCTGATGCCAACCTGGATGTATTCCCAGTTGCCTTAGACTGGAAAATGTACCGTTAGCTATTGCACCAGCTCTTGAGCCATCCTGAATATTTTGTGTCTGTCACATAGGGCAAACCAACTTGAAAAGATAAACTTTCTTGTATGATTTCTGATTATTTTTCCATTAAAAGGCAAGAAAACAATCTCCAGCGTTTTTCCTGTGATATTTCATCAAATCTAAAGCAGGGCAAACTGCCAAAAAAGAATGTGGGGTAAGAGGAAAGTCAACAAGCAGTGATGAAAGATACACAGTAGTTGTTTCTATGCAAAAACAGAGACAGAAGGGAGAGAGAAACGTATCTTGATGTAATCTCTCTCTGCCACTCAGATGACATGCGTAGTGTCAAAAGCAGGGTGTGAAAAGTAGAGAGCCTGTAGCGCTGCTGACTCAAGAGACTCGGGCACTGCGTCTCTGAGGGTTTCCTTTCTAACCGATGCTCCGGAAGTGCTCATGGAGAAGCGGGATTCTCAACCATCTTCTATGCTTGCTTTGAAGAAGCAAAAACATCTCACTTACTCTTAGAGACTCAGATACACAATTTAGGAGGTCGCCTCCCTCCCCGCTTAGTTGAAAGTCAGTCTTTCCTATGAATCCCCACCCATAAATCAAAAAGGTTTACTGTCAGTGACTTCCCTTATGAAACCAATAGATGCGCATTCCTTTTCAACACACAATGCACATTCCTTTTTAACATGACAAAGGCAGGGTGTTGATCGTGATTTTTCGAACTGTACACCTGACTTTTCCCTGATAGAGAGTCCAGCAAGCATTAATGTAAAGGTGTGGGCGGGATCGTCTTTGCTGTCAAACAACTGCCTGACACACACAGGGGGCATTTCTGGAAATGCTTAATTCCCACATTACTTTGTAGTGCGTTAGTATTTTTGTAAATGGTGCAGTGAATATGACTTATTGGTGCAGTGTACCTATATTACTTGACTCTTGATAAACTCATTATTTTGGAGGAAATAAAGTTTCATCTATGAATGATATCATTTCCCAAGTATCTACTGGGCATCTGTAGTAACTGCTGTTGGGAGAAGCATAAGGAAAATTAACCTCTCATCTGAGATATCCCATGTTTAACTGATAATACTGCATAGTCCATGCCCTATTAATATGCTTGCAACATGCTAGAGGAATGCAGATGTCATGTTTTAGATTATAGATATAGATATGCTTGAAGCATGAACTATGTAATTGAGACAACTGAATAGAATGACTGGAGAATAAAAAAAAACTTGGTATTGCCCTGTGAAAAGTTGTTGGGAAAAGTTATAAAAGAGTCTATGAATTTTACACCAAAATATATAACACTCAATAGGCAAATGCAGGCATGTGTGAAAAGTAGCATTAAAATAAAACCTTATTCCTCTCACGATGCTGACAGCGCGAAAATAGATGCTTATGTTCAACCTGAATCCATAGAGACATGCCCAGTGTTCTCTGTAACCATTCTTGACTTTTCTATGAACAAGTCTCTAATCCACTCTGGACTCCAGACATTTTATCAGGGGAGTGAAACTAGATGATATTTCCTTAGTGTTCATTTCTGGTTCACATAGTGTTCTGCAGTTCCATAAAGGCACCCGAATTCCACCTCTTCGTATGCCAGGAATCTTGAAACTATGAGTAATGAAGTCATCTAAACAGTATCCACACTCCCTGAACCTGGCCAAGTTTAATCTGAAGTGTTAACTCAAACTCTTATAAGTTCTCCTTTCATTTTTTAAACTAACTTAAGTCTATAGGTATGATTAAAAGTTCTTTGTTTTTATTTTGGTCTGAGAATCGTGCTGTTTGCTAGTACTCCAACTTGCAATATGCTACAGGCACACATGGACTGGATAAATATTTCCTTGAGTGCTAGTCTGAAAATGTTGATTGTCCCATTGACCAGTTTTCTTTCTTTGTCAGTGAATTAGGATCTGCCTCCTCTTTTCTAAATATCTATGGAAATAAAGTATAAATGGAGAGAAAGATCTTTTTGAAATGGTCCTGGTTAAATAATACAACAGTAGAACGTAGTTTAGGAAATGTTTTTCTCATATATAACCAAACATTACAGAATGTCAGAATAGGAAATGATACTTACAAAACAACACAAATACAGACGTCGCTGTGCACATATCTACGCATTTTTGTTTTCTCTATTCTACACCTGCTACCATGAGGGGCTCATTCCTAGCACTTGGTACATGTCCAAGCTCATTGAATGCTTGCTGAGCAAGGAATGATCTTTCTCTCTTATTGTGCAGATATGGCCATCGAAGTAAGGAGATGACATCCCTTGCTCACCTATGGCAAATCCAAAATTAGAATCTGGCCCATAGTGCAGTTGTACTTTTTACACAGATATTAGAGGTTTTACACTGGTTCCATATACAATAGAGAAGAATTTAAATATGTGAGGATTTCTAGTTAGAGACTGATGACTTTTCAAAGCCATTAAGCCAAATGGAAATGTGACCGAGAACCCCTTGCAGTGCCTTTGGGAGGATGGCGAAGTGGTCAGGGGCGAGATGAACTGAATGACTGGACAGCTCTCGGGAAGCGCCGCCTCCGCACTGTATGTTCTATGCGGATGCAGCCTGTGTGTTTCAGTCCAGAGTCCTCGGTTTTAGCAGGGGCTCTAAAACCCAGCAGTATTCTAGAATTCTGTGTGACCCGGGGAGTCTTTCTAGAACCTTAGAAATTAGAAAAGGCTTAAAGGTTAATCTTACTTAACATCTCACCTAGCGCATGAGTCCTCCCTACAGTAGCTCCACAGAGCAGGGGACGGGGCTGAACTCCTGCTGGGAACAGTCTTACTGTCCACAGGCAGCTTGAAGTAAGGAGAAGAACTCAGGCTCTGAAAGGAAATGTTGGGAGAGACTAAAAGTAAAGCTCTCCCGTGTGCCAGGCGTACAAAGTTCTCTTCGTACCCACAGATGCTCTATCAATACAATGGGGTAAAATCCACACCTGAGATGTATTGGTTTCCTTGAGCTGCCATTACAAAGGACCACAAACGGAGCGGCCCACAAGAACACACATGTGTTCCCTCACAGTTCTGAAGCCCAGAAATCCCAAACCCAGGTGTCAGCAGGACCCTGCCCTCTCTGAGATCCAGGGGAGTCTGCCCTGGCCTCTCCCCAACTTCCGGTGGTTGCAGACAATCCTTGGCCTTACAATTACATGCCATTCCCGTCTCTGCCTCCACCAACACACGGCGTTATCCCTGTCTGTCTCCGTATTCAGGTTCCCCTTTTCTTGTAAAGATACCAGCCACAGTGGGTTTAGGGCTCACTCTAACCCAGCATGATAACCTTAATGTGATTACATCTGCAAAGACCCCATTTCCAAATGTTTCATTCAAAGGGGACATGAATTCGGGGAAGGACACTGTTCAATTCAGTAGAGTTGTTGTGACAATTAAGAAAAATATTGTGCAAACTATAAAGTACAAGTTGAATCCATTTCTTAAATTTCCAATTGTTAGATTATTTTTGTTCTTATGTATATCTATGAAAACAAATTATTCATCTGAGAAAGAATTACTTTTAGACATAGTAAACAACAACAAAAAAAAACAATTAGAGGAGAAATGAGATTATTTCTATCCCAAAATAATAGTTATAAAAGAAAGCAAGAGTTTTTGTATCTAGTATGACATTTGATTATATAAAAGTAACCATCTTAAAAAAATCTTTAGTCATGAGATATATTAAGGCAGGAATTACAGCATATCAGACATCATATTTAATTTTCCATTAGCTTATGTTGATGATTAAATTAATTTGATATGAGGGTTATTGTGCCCTTGAGCCAAGGCTTAACAGTCCACTTACAGTTTTTTAATTGAAACTTCTGAGGATTGAGGATTCTACCACATTGTAATAGCGGAAATAGATTTAGTTCAATGACTATCCACATAACAAATATTTAAAAGAAGAACGTATGGCATGAGTCATCTTTTATTATCCTTAATAAAAGGTTGGGTTATATAATGAAACTGGGACGTTTCACTCATGTTTAAATTGTGAACAATGTAAGTATTAGCATTTAAATCAGCATTAACAGAACAACTGAGTTGGGTGAAAGAGTTTCTTCATCGGAACCTGTACCAAATCAATCAATGTCACTGATGTGCTGCTCTTGGACTCCCAATAGCATATAATTTTCACTGAGGGGCACTCTGTAAAATACACTTCAAATACTACAATCAGTCCTAGGAAATACAACTCAAATACTACCATCAGTCCTAGGAGATACACCTCAAATACTATGATCCGTCCTAGGCGATACACCTCAAATAATACCATCAATCCTAGGAGACACACCTCAAATATTACCATCAGTCCTGGGAGATACAACTCAATACTATGATCAGTCCCAGAAACACACCTCAAATACTATGATCAGTCCTAGGAGAGAACAAAAATGGGACTTTTTTTGTAAAAGGCCTACATTTTCATCAAGAGCTATGATATTTATATATTGAATACTTAAAGACACAATGGCCTATTTCTGATATAAATAGCCTATTGGAAAATGAGATATTTGAAAATATCTATAGGAGAGTGAGGAAGATATCTAAAAAATTTTAAATCTTCAAAAATGTTTATCCTCTAAGATAAAATATACATATATCCACCCTCTTAGGGTTCCCAAACCCTCTCTAGAGTAGGATTGGTTGTAAGTCCTGTAAAAGGACACGAATACCAACAGATACATATTGTATTACCTACCTCATCATTGTCCCAGCCTCACGTTCTCATTGCTGTCTCCTGAAGCGACTCCATTCACTTCCTACTTGTTCTCCGGGCCATAGTTTTGGCCTTCATTAACCCCCTCCTCCAGGTTCCGGTGGAACCTTCCTATAACCTAGCTTTGCTCCTGCCATGCCTCTGAGGGACAACCTGTATGGACTGTCCCTGCGGTGACATCGTCATCCTCTCCTTCCGAGTCACCTGACATGTGACCCGGCCAGTGTCTCCAGTTGTATTTCCCAGCCCTTCCCCTCAACATCCCGCGCCTGGGACAACCCAGCTTCTTCACTGTCTGGAGCCAGTGGACACTGTCCAATCTCTCTGCCTCTGCTCAGATTATTCTACTCGAGCTGGCCTTTCCCCACCCAAATCTTCACAGACCTGCTCAACTGCCCTTTCCTCCTGCGGCTTCTCAGATTCACCTCCTTCCTCACAATTCACTCCCAGTTACAAGACATTCCTGCTAGAGCAGTGGTTCTCAACCTGTGGGTCGCGACCCCTTTGGGGGTCGAATGACCCTTTCACAGGGGTTGCCTAAGACCATCGGAAAACACATATTGAATATATAATTACATATTGTTTTTGTGATTAATCACTATGCTTTAATTATGTTCAATTTGTAACAATGAAAATAGATCCTGCATATCAGATATTTACATTATGATTCATAACAGTAGCAAAATTACAGTTATGAAGTAGCAACGAAAATAATTTTATAGTTGGGAGTCACCACAACATGAGGAACTATATTAAAGGGTCGCGGCATTAGGAAGGTTGAGAACCACTGTGCTAGAGTGTCTAGCGCATCCTGGTTTATCTTCAGCTTGATTGCTTCTTTTTCTCACTTCCTGATCGTACCTGTACAGTCCGTGAGAGGGGGATCATGTTCCCATCAGGTGTGAATCATCCCCAGCAGCAAGCATAGCAACCTGAGTGGATTCAGTCACATGCGCTTTCCATGTGAAGTTTTCTGAAAATTCCACGTGAGGTTATCAGCTCAGAGAGAAAACTAATTTAAGACTCCTTCACAGATGACCAGATGAGGATGGCAGAATTAAAAGGGGAGGAATTTGAAATTGCTACAGATTTACGAGTTCTCAGAAGACAGATGAAGGAAAATTACACATGGTGACTTCCTAACTGAATACTGTTGGACTTCCCTTAAAACCTACACATTCTGTCTTCACTGAATAATCACAACCCATATTTCTTTATCTTCTTTATATTCAGGGTGTTCTTTGGCAGAGGTTGGTATAAACCTAAAATACAAGAGGAGGTGATATCTGGAGAGTTTTAGAATTTTTAAGTGTATTTGATTGATGGTGTCACAAACTGATTTCCGGGGGTGGGGGTGGGGGGAGATAAAAGAAACCTGCTTTAGATAGCATCCCAAGAAGATGACATAAAATAAACACATTTAACCAGTCTTTCTCCTGATGCTTATGTGTGAGGTTGAGAGAAGACTCTAAAATAAAGCCAGAGTTACTGAAATGCCTTTAAAGTGTGTGGGGATGTTTGAAGATGGTCCCTATAAAAAAGAGGTTGCATTTCTGCATTTCTTTTCACCGGGCCTTCATTCAAACACTTCTCGTTTTGTTGAGCTCTTTTCAGCAAAGTCTCCTGATAGAAAACACAACATCACGTTCTGCCAGGGCATTTGCTTGGCACTAGAATGCTGGCTGGATGCCTCCCTTTGAGGAATTCACTCTGAGTGAGCATTGCTGAGCGTCTTACTGTGTATTTAGATAAAGCTTTTATTTCATGATTACTTAGTTCCTCTTCTTTATGAAACCCAGGTAGTGTAAATCAGTTCTTTTGACTTGTACGCATTAATTACAGCAGGAGTCAAAAAAGGGTATAATGGAATCCTTCCTTCCATTGAAACGGAGGTCAAGAGTGGCACGTTACCACTCCACAGGGCGTTTAACCACACTCAAAGGAAGAGGCAGCTGTTTGGCAGGTACTAGGCTCTGGGCAATATTTAAACTCTCCTAAACTTTGTTTTGTGTGTGTGTGTTTTTAAAGCTTACTAACAGAAAATATAAAATGAAAAAGCTTTCTTAGATTTCAAACTACTAGATAATATCTTAGTGTCTGCCACTGTTACTCACAAATGATTATTCATAAAAACACACTAATTGCTCTCCTGTGGACTCATACTACTCATTTGTTTTGAGAATTAAAAAATATATTTCTATGCTTTGTCTTGGTATTTAGGCCCCTTGGTTTCCCCCAGCAGACACTGATGTCTGCCTGTTTTCATTTCATATGTGCTTAATCACAGTGCACAGAATTGTGAAATGCAATATTCTCTGTCACCTAGATTTCTCTCCCAGGACCCAAATAGGAAAGAACATCTATGCTCTATGTTTATCAATATCTTCAATGGGAAGCATTTGATAAGATGTTCGTGTGTAATGAAGAGAAGAGAGATAACACTCCATTCGGTATCAAAAGAAAGACCCAAAACACCAAAATGGACTCCCCCACCCCAAGCCTAACAAGCTAAAGCTCAATTAGGTTAAACAGCCTTCTCTTAAGTCTTTAAAAAACACTGCCCAAGTGCAGCAGCTGAGACATACATTAAAAGTCACTCATAGAGACACCAAATGAATAAAAACAATCTAGCGACATTCTGAGGGCTGAGTTTAAATGAGGAAACAGATACGTAAAGTCAAGAATGACCTGACTACAGTAACCCAGTCACTAGCAGCTGCCAGGACATCCGCGGGCGGGCTCCAGCTTCACGTTGGCGAGTTGCCACATGACCACCAACGGGACAAAGACTGGGGAGTTTTATTTTGACTCTAAGCTCAGAAATATGAAGGAACTACAGAAAACAGTCTTCTCCTGAGTCAAAATTGAAGAATAATGCCCAGCACTGAAGAAGTAACAGTCTCCAGCGCTCACACCCCGAATGGGGGCTTGTAGAGCTCTCAGTACCAGTTCACTCAAGAACACACCGTAAGCTGAACACCCCTGCTTCCCTCCCCCAGGTCCTCACCTTTTCCCTGGGCTCACTCCTTGAAAGACCCAACCTGCACGTGCGTCCTGCCTGGGGTTTTCCTGGGAGAACCACCCTGCGGAGACACAGTGAATCCACCACAGGGAGCACGGCGGGCTGCATTTCAGAGTCTATTTTATAATAAAACTGTTTTTTAAAGAACATTTCTCATCGCAGATGTTCCAAATGGTACACGCAGGGAAACTCAGAGCTGGATGTGTTCTCTTGCAGCGTGGAATGAAGTCAAGTTCCCCATCTTGGCCCCTCCAAACACGGGGTAGGGAGGGGGGTTTGGGGGAGGGGGAGCAGAGATGGGACCTGCACAGTGGGGTCCCAACTCTTTTTATGCTCATGTCTTCTCCTTCTTCTTCCCACTCTTCTTGCTCTTCTTCAAACATGGCAAGCCTGTTCCTGCCTCTGAGCTTTCACCCTTGCTGTTCCTCTACCGGGAACAGAGCCTTATCCAGATAGTGGCCTGACTCGTTATCTCACTTCATCCCGGTCTCCATCTGCCTGTGGCCTCAGCGGAAACGCCTCCCACAGCATCTACTAGTAAAGCGTAGCCTCGTCGTTTCTTCCACCAGCTTTACTTTTCTTCAAAGACTGATCTCTATCTGAAAGCACGTTTCACTTATGCCTGCAGGTGGTCTCCCCATGGGAAGGTAAGCTCCAACGGGCAGAGAGCGCGCACTGCTGGACTCCTGGAGCCCTGGGAGTGGGCGAGTCTTAGAAAGTGTGTGTGTGCTCTTGGTCATCCTCCCTCGTCTCACTCTGTCACAGACCCGTGACCGCACACTCAGCCCAGCTGTGCCAAACGCTGCCCTGCAGTGCTGAGCAGGGGCCTTAGTGTCCCATAAGCCTCCACTACTCTCGTCTTCCTGCCTCCTTTGCTTTTCTCCTCACATTTACCTGGAGAAGGTCCAGGCCCTCCCTGGCGCTCAGAGTCAGCACCCTGCCCTCCGTGAACCTGGCCCGGGGCCCACACAGGCGGGTGCTCTGCCCTGGGAATTCTTCGGCCTGTGCCCGCGTGCTCATTTGTCTGGAACGTGTCACACTGTGCTGTAGGGACCCGATCACGTGTCTGCACCAAAGCTCAGAGCTCCCTGAAGGCAGAGCCGCCATCCTTGTTGGCCACTGTGTCTGTGGTCCCTAGAACAGTGTGTCCCCCAAACCTGATCACCCTGTCCTGGTCTGACACACAGGCCCGAGTGACACATTGAGAGGCTGCTGTTTGTCTTCCTGGGAATGTGGTTTGTCCCTTGGGCCTTTGTGGTCCCTAGAACAGTGTGTCCCCCAAACCTGATCAACCCCGTTCTGGTCTGACACACGGGCCCCTGAGTGGCACATTGAGAAGCTGCTGTTTGTCTTTCCTGGGAATGTGGTTTGTCCCTAGGGCATGGAAGGTTGCAGTTGTTTACATTTCTTTTCATTTTTATTTTCATGTTTGAATCTAATTCCCTGTAAATAATATGGTACATTATTCGACAGCCTGAACCACATTTTTAATCTGTGTCACCTCTGGGCTCGTTTACAGCAGGGACCTCACCACCAACCCCAAGGCGCTCAGAGCTTCCGGATCTAGGGCCCATCTAGCTCGCTCGCTGTCCCCAGTGTGACCCTTGGTAAATGTGAGTCTGACCAGGACACACACGCTTAGTACTGGCTGTCTGCTTCCTTCCACTCATGGCCTTTGCCAGGGCGCTTCCCTTTTCTGAAAGGCCCTTCCTTCCCCTGCCCCTTCTCAGGGCACACACCTACTCATTTGCCCACCTTAGGAAGCCCGACGCCCCGTGGCCCCGTGGCTGTTAGAGGCGTTTCCAGCACCGTCCTCCGCTCCTTCCAGCACCTTTCACTTTGATCATATAATTGATTACTGTCTGTTTCTCCGCCAGAGAATGAGCTCCAAGAGGAAACAGGCTGTAGGTTTTGCTCATCTACGATGATGGGGGCACAGTAGTGGTCAATAAAAACTCTTAGAGTAAGTGAATGAATGCAGGCTCAAGAGTTTTCGACATAAAAATAAAAGGGGTGCTAGGGAAAACACACTTCCCAGGGGTCGCCAGAGGGTTTGGTTTCTACATTCTCACAGAGTTAAAGAAGGAAAAGCTCTGTGAACCTGGCCGTTTTCGGAAGGCCAGCCTCGGCTGTAAGTCTAACGGAGAAAACTTTATGCCCACAAACCCCCAGGGATGAAGGGCCGGCCCAGGGAACCTGAAGAAGAGGCTGTCACTGAAGCATTTAAACCTTGTCTAAAAGGTCTTCCCATTCAGGTCTGCTTGTAGGAATTCTGCTTTGCATCCTTCATTGCTGATAACTCAATTGTTTCTCAACTCCAAAGAACATGATTTTACTTTTTTGATCCAGGTGTTGAGTGAACGGAATAAAGAGATTAATTAAACTGAGATAGCCAAGGCCAAGTTTGCTCTCTGCTCAGTGTATCCCTTCCATCTTAAATCTTCTTAAACCACAGGCAATTAATTTGAAAGCCTGAGGGCACTTCCATGGAAAGGATAATGGGGTGAGACTTTAAATGACAAAAGTTCTTAATCTGAATTCTCCCTGCTTTATTGGGTTATGTTAACACCTTATTGATTAATCTTCTAATGATTAAAGCTGTTTCTGTTCACAGATATCAGATTGACTGATTCTAGTCTAGTTTGGGTCATTTAAAATCCTCAGTCACCACACAATTGATTAAGTTCACTGTATTATCATCTAACCTTTAAAACTGGAGCAAGTTCCAGATTGGTCATTGCTTAATCCAATGGCAATAATAGACATATATGAGAGAGAGAGAGGCAGAGAGGGGGAAGGAAGGAAGGAAGGAAGGAAGGAAGGAAGGAAATTAAGGACAAGAAGATAGGAGAGAAAGGGGAATGGGAAGGAGGAAGACAGAAAAAGACAAAATGAAAATTCACCAAAATGTTAACAATAGCTAACTGTATAATAAAATTATAGCTTTCTTTCATCTTCATACTTTTTCCCTGTAATTTTCAAAGTAGACTGTATGCTTTTATAATCAAAAGACATCAAAATTTTAAAGGTTAGAATATATACTCTATGGCAGTGACGGTGAACCGTTTGAGCTTGGCGTGTCAGCATTTTGAAAAAACCCTAACTTAACTCTGGTGCCGTGTCACATATAGAAATTTTTTGATATTTTCAACCATAGTAAAACAAAGACTTATATTTTTGATATTGAAGGGAAGGGGAGGGGAGGGGAGGGGGAAAGTGAGGAAAGTGAAGAGAGAAAGAGAGAAAAGGAAGGAAGGAAGGAAGGAAGGAAGGAAGGAAGGAAGGAAGGAAGGAAGGAAGGAAGGAAGGAAGGAAGGAAATTAAGGACAAGAAGATAGGAGAGAAAGGGGAATGGGAAGGAGGAAGACAGAAAAAGACAAAATGAAAATTCACCAAAATGTTAACAATAGCTAACTGTATAATAAAATTATAGATTTCTTTCATCTTCATACTTTTTTTTCTGTAATTTTCAAAGTAGACTGTATGCTTTTATAATCAAAAGACATCAACATTTTAAAGGTTAGAATATATACTCTATGGCCTTCAAATAAAGAAAATGATCTTTAGAAATTTCTCATAGTTTGGGGAGGTGGGTTGTAAAGAACTGGAGAGGAAGAAAGTATTACCACCCACCTCTTCTGCCACGTGTTCTCTCTCTCCCTCCCCTCTCCCTCTCACACACGCACTGGCTCGCTCGATCACTCACTCAGCGATGCTGCTCTAGGCTCAGGGCCTTGACCTCTACAAGCCTTGCTGTCCTGTAGTCAGGAACTGAAGCTCCAACCCTGTGTTCTCAGCTGCGGGTAACCTAGAGCTGAGGCTTCATTCCAAACAAGCAAAGATGTTCTCTCCATGTTTGACTCCAAAGGGTACCAGGCAACCAATGCGCCGTGAGGCCAGCACTGATTGTGAATGAAGGAAAGGATGAGAGGGGAGGCAGAGTGACTCATGCAGGAGGCCTCCCCCAGCGAGTCTCCACCTCTGGACGATGAAAGATACAAGGACCTCGGACCAGCGGAGTCAGTGTACAGAGGTAGCCTGACACGGGGGGTTACGCAGAGAAGCCTTCCGCTCAGCCTCTCCCTGGAGCCACAGACCCTTTGGGGGCTCCACGATAAAGAGGAACAACAGAGGTGAGCCTGAGGATGTTCTGCAGGACGGGCTGCAAGGCGTGCAGGGCGCAGAGCGAAATGAAAACTCGGGCTTCCTCTGCACGAAGGGAGAACCAAGGGCCATTGAAGGGGCTAAAGCCAACTCTCTCCCTCCCGCCTCGTCTGTCTCCTGACCCCTTGTGCTAGTTATAAATTTGCTGCTGAAAGTCATTCTAAGTAAAGAAAAAATTAAGTTGTTCATTATTTGCATGGATTTTACCATTCCTGTTTGCACTGTACATGCCTGTTTTAAATGCAAATGTGATCGCATTTATCTCAATTGCAGAATCCACAACATCAGACAATTCACATTTGCAGCATGTACGTGCTTATCTCTGTTGTCCTAGCAGAGCAGTAGGAATACTGTACAAACGAACTCAATCTTTTTATTTCATTACCTGATATGCACACAGCCCGCCAGCACCCCCCACTCGGAGCTCCCTGGGGGGTAAAGGGGCAAAACGGGGAGGGTCTGCACGCTCCCTGTTGCCCTTTCCCTCCAGGGCCTCCTTTCAGCGCGGGTGGCTAACACAGGGAAGTAACACGCGCAGGAAGGACCTGGCATGAGTCCTCGGTCACTGGACAGAAAACCACTGCTTCACCTCTCACGCAGGGCACTTCTCGCACTGGCGTCCCCATGCCAATAATTCTCCAATACCAGCTGAGGTCCTGGAACGGAACTCAATGCTGATACTGTCTATCAGAGAACGTACAGGTCAGGGTTCAGTCTCACCAGACGGCCCCCACCTCCACTTCAGATGCTGATGGAGAGCCCCAGATGGTCACCTGCATTTCTGAATGGCTGGTTATAAACTGGGGTTCCCATGACCCACTCTGGGTTTGATAATTTGTTAGAATGGCTCACAGAACTCATGGAAACACTTCATGCTTACTGGTTTATTATTTTTTAAAAATATGATGAAGTATACAGATGAACGTTCAGATGAAAAAGATGCTTAGGATGAAGTCTAAAAGGGTCCCAAACAAAGGAATTCTGTTCCCGTGGATAGGGGAATGTGGAACTCTGCCCACAGGGATAGGTGAATGGGGGCGCGTCTCGGGATGTCTATTGCACCTGCAAACACGGGCACCATGGACCACGAAGCCAGTCTCCAGCCGCTCTCCACTCCTAGAGGACGGGGGACGGAGCTGGACATTCCAAGCTTCTCCTCACGGACGGATCTTTCAGGTGCCCAGCCTCTCCCCTGACGCTATCTGGAAGCCCCCCAAGAGACACCCCTTAGGACAAAAGACTCTTGTCACACAGGAAATTGCAGGGGACTTAGGAACTCTGTGTCAGGAACTGGGATCAAAGACCAAGTATTAGAACAAAAGATGGTCCTGGTGTTCCCATCACTTGGGAAAGGCCAAGGGTCTTCGGAGCCCTCTGCCGGGACCTGGGGGCAGAGACCAGTGTCCATGTTTCCGTCAGTTCCCAGTTCTCTGTATTTCTTAGTGTTGTCCCCCTTCCAATTGCAAGCAGAGTTGGTTCAAATGGAAAGCATGGCACCCTGGGCTGTCAGTTCGCCCACTTTCTCAGCTGTGGGTGTAACATGCCTACCGGGTACCCACCTTTTGTCTTGCTGAACATCCAGGCTTGTGCCTATGCTAGAATCCTGTGCTCATGGGGCACCGCCCACACTATATGCAAATGAGGTGGCCAGAGAGATGGGCATACGTCACAGGGATGCTCCATTTCCCATCAAATTTCACTTACAAAATGTAAGTTCAAAGATAGAATTAATAGGTTTTCAAAATGACAACAGCAGTGCAGTGTGTCAAAGGCAGGCCCTCTGGTCGCGGGCGCTCTGTGGCTCTCCAGGCGGCTCATCCCCGAAGCCACCCAACGACTTGGCCGGGCACAGCAGCATGTCACACCCACTTATCTAGTAATGAAATTAGTCATTGCCACACCCAGTGGCAAAGACTAGGACGTGCACACACTAAGTTCTACACAAAAAGAGATGGGGATACACTCACCGAAACAGAGAGCTAAGCACACTGACCTGATAGTCACGGGACAGTGGAGGACAGGGTTTCCCCAAACCCTGCTTTTCAGTTTATGGATGGAGCGGGTCGTGGAAGAGAGAGTAGGGAGCAGGGAAGGGGAAGTGGGCTCACTGGTTAGTGTAGACGTGGCCCCTGAGATTGGCTGGGACACTAATTGGAGGATCATTGACTGAGAAGGCACAGCCTCACATACATCAGAGGTCTGTTTTCTTTCTGGTTGACAAAACGAACAATTCCAGGAATCATGCTGAACACGGTAATCTGATAATTAAGGAAGGGCTCAGTGGAGCAAGGAAAGGAAACAGGAAAATTAAATTTAGAGAGAAGCTGACGAAGAGCTGGGCACCAGCGGACACAAAATCGTCCGTTGAAGATGTTCTTAAAGAGAAACCAGAAATGCTCTTCATGAATAAGTTTAGGGGCATAGAGAGAGAGCTTTTTAAACAGGGGGCCAGTTCACTGTCCCTCAGACCGGTGGAGGGCCGGACTATAGTTTAAAAAAAAAAACTATGAACAAATTCCTATGCACACTGCACATATCTTATTTTGAAGTAAAAAAACAAAATGGGAACAAATACAATATTTGTATTTGCATGTGGCCCGCGGGCCGTAGTTTGAGGACCCAGAGAGAGAGAGAGAGAGAGAGAGAGAGAGAGAGATATGGAGACAGAGATAGAGATAGAGACCGAGACGGAGACCGAGATGGAGATAGAGATAGAGAGAGGGCACGCTTTCCTGTAAAATAATACTAGGCCTCTCAAGGCAATGCATTTCTTAACCAAGCAGGTTAATACCGCTTCTATCTCCTGCTTGCTCCCGACTGGGGGAGGTTGGCCTTATAGCAGAATCAAATCGAATGCAGTTTAGGGGAATTGTTTATGGACATTCGCGGCTGTCCACATATCATTATACCAGGGAAGCAAGATTAACCAGAAGTCTTTTGCTGGACACTGATTCGGCATAATTCCAACCTCAATTTGCCTAGTTCCTAGTTCTCCAGCCCCTTCTAAACCTGAGGTCCCGACACAAGCCATCTCTGCGTCTTCCTTGCTAACAAGCTGTTCCACCTGAGCCAGCTTCTGCCACCCATGGCTTCCGTGGGAACAATCCCCACTGGCCAAGCGACGCCTGCCGGAGGGATAAACTGGGCACCACTGCATTTTCATCACCATCATCACCAGATTCTCTCTCCGGATTCAGAGGATCCAACTCCCAGTCCATTCTTCATATTGTGCCTTGAACCACCCAGCTCACAGCTTGGAGAACAACCCCTGTACTTCCATCAGCCCTTCAATCCACAAACAAAGAACGTTCTTTCCATCTAATACTGCTTTGTCCAATGACTGTTGGGCCAAGTTGTCAAGAAATCAACATATCCTTGAGTTCACCTGTTATAGTAAATGCATCTCAAGGTCACTCAAGTGTGGCATCCCAGCACCCGGGATCGAACCTGTCGCTGACTCAAACCCTAACCCCAGAGCTGGGGAGCATGGCTCTTCCCTCTCCCAGTGCCTGTGTGGGCAACTTTTGTTTCCTTGGATCCCTTGAAGCTTGGGAGGAGGAAAAAGAGTGTAAATGTAAGAATTGAGAAACACTGAAAGGCCTTTTGATCTCAAAAACTGCCCTAATTCAGGTGCCAAAATATTTACCATGTCATCATTATAATTCAGCCCAAGTCAACATAAATTTTTCAGCACCAGCTAAAGAAGACCAGTGGGTGACTCTATGCCAACTAAGGTTAAGTAAGGCGGGGGTCCCTGCCCTCCAGGAGCTCACAGTCCAATTAGAAAGAAATAGCATGTTACACTATATCATGATTATTTTTTATATGTGTACATGATAGAAATATCTATGATGTGGTAGGAGGGGATAGATTGAAGATTGTTTGCTTTGGGTTAATCATTGCTCTCTTCCATACATTATTCAAATTATTCCAAGAGGCAATACATCAGTTATTAGAAGTATCAGAACCTTGTTCTTCCCCAAGCTGTGAAGTAAAAGTAATAAGTGAGCTGGGGAGAAAATAGAGCAAGATAAGAGGGACCAGGAAAACATTCATGCTTCATCCATGCATTCATTACAAACAAGTCGCCAGCTCTGTGACAATTATTATGCGGGATGAGACGTTCTATCAGGCACAGTTACCGTCTTCAAAGGAACACCTATTACCACCCATTCCTTGATGCTGAGAAATCAATTTGGAACTTTTGTAACTTAGAGTTTAATAGCAGAATTTTTAATGTCAGGACTTAATCCATATTCCATTCCACAACAAATCCTTTAATCCACTGAGCTGTCTGTATGTCTACTTATTCCTCTTGTAGTCACTCAGCTTTATCTCTATCATAAAAATGTGTTTGCTTTTTTTTAGGAAAAATTAATTGTTTAGACCTATATTTCACCGAATGAAGTCACTTCTACCCACATCGGAAGGAATCACTTGAGTGGTCACAGAAATGCAGAAAATGCAACCTGATCTCTGAAGTTGAGGGCCAGAAGTACGCATTTTAAAAAGGCATACAGATTATTCTTATTTACGCTGAAGTCTGAAAACTACTATTCTATCACATCCTTTCCTTTGCCTTTTATTCTTGCGGACTGAGCTTCCTCCCTCGCACCCTCCCTCCCCCATTTTAAGTAATATTCTGCCTCCTGGGCTCATTTCATTTGGAACATAATGATTAAGCAACCTCTGTAGATACGAGGATACAGTTAACTCCGTAATGTGGCTACAAGGCCTCACAGGTCTGACCGCTGCCTTCCTTCCCAAACCCTCCCCTTCCGCCAGCTGTGCTTGGCCGCCCCCTGCCTCCCACTCTCTTCTTTTTTTTTTTTTTCCAAGTTTATCCATTTTGTATTTATTACATTATTTTTTTTTGTCTTTTT
>NW_005367809.1:2728193-2731365 GCF_000412655.1 Myotis brandtii | reverse complement strand
CTCAAAGTTAACTGGACCTCATCTGACACTCGTTTACAGAGAGTCCCTTGCTATCAAGGAACTTCCCACAGTTTACCATCACACATTTGCATCTGTTTTGCTTGATGCATATTTCTCCTGCTGCTCCAACCTGGATGCGTGAGGACCGACCGTGTCTGTTTACTTACACCATGTCCTAGCACAGGGCCCGCACAGATTAGAGACCGAGTGACTACCATCACGAACGAGCAAACAAGTGAACTGTTATTACCTTTATGCACGTGAAGATAGGAGCAAGAACACTGCATACGTTTTGCTTGATGCATATTTCTCCTGCTGCTCCAACCTGCATGCGTGAGGACCGACCGTATCTGTTTACTTACAACATGTCCTAGCACAGGGCCCGCACAGATTAGAGACCTAGTGACTACCATCATGAACAAGCAAACAAGTGAATTGTAATTATTATACATGTGAAGATAGGAGCAAGAACACTGCATACATTAAATAATTTGTAAAATATGTAATGGATTAATATGTGATCAACTGCATGTGAGTCATAAAATGCTTTAAGAATTCAGAGGTCAGAGGACACTGAAGTGGTCAGGAAAAAACCTAGCAAGTGAAGTAGGGCCCCAGCTGGACCTAGACAGTGATTAAAATGGGCAAAGAGGCGGAGAAAGACAGGTGTCCCAGACAAAGGTGCAGAGGCCAGAATCACAGAATGTCAAGTTACATTATCCCAAGATTTATTCCGATTCAGCACATTCTGTTTATAGATAAAGGTGGAGAGGGTTTTTAAAAATTTTTGATTGATTCTGCTGTTCCCCGGAGGAATGGTCTACAGAAAAAGCAATATTCTACATTTCTCAGTGATTTTATTGATCTCACCCCCCAGTCCCCAGAAATAAGAACTCTGTGGGATTCAGAGTATAAAGAGAAGTTCAAAGAGCATCACCATGTGACCAGACAGCCCTGCAGACATGATGAAACTTGACAGCAGTGATGTAAACGCTGAAACAAACCACGTTCAACTGGTCAGGGAATTAAATCAGATCACGAAGGAGCTGGTTTCTCAGACACAACCCAGGAATCTGAGGGTCAGTCTCCCCCAAATTTGCCAAATGTCAGAGTGGCCATCTCACCTTTTGTTTCTGCTCAGATCGCTTCCTCTTATAAACCAAAACTCCATTTCTGAGAAGCATTCTCACCTACTAGTACATTCCTAGTCTACTAAACAGTCTGCATTTGGAGAGACACAAACAAAATGATTTCCCTTTTCTCTTCTCTGTTTATTGCCAGACACATTTTGAAGGCGCTGCCTTCAGATACAGCACTGATGTCACTTTCAGACTAAGCTTCTATCATAGCGAAGTAAGCAGTTTGGTTTGGCCCCACCCCCGTAGACAACCAGAACTCTAGGGAAAATGACCTGAAAGCACAGCTTTTCAATGGAACGCCACCATCTCTGAGAGAAGAGAAACAAAGGAGGCGCCTTCGTCTTCCTGGCTTTTGGTCTGCAGGAACCTTGTGTATGGCAGCCCAAGCTCTAGGAGGAAGATTTGAGTCAAGATAGACAAGCCACAGGACCCTCACCTCGAGTGTGTGAAAATTGGAGCTAAAATCAGGGTGTTGGCAGGGCTGCCTTCCTGTTGGAGCTTCTGGGGGCGAAGCTATTTTCCTGCATCTAGAAACCAATCACATTCTCTCGCTCCTTGGCATCTTCCAAGTCAACCACGAGTCTCTCGGCTGTTCTTCCCGTCACGTCTCCCTCTGACGCTGCCTCCCTCTTCCGTTTATAAAGACCCTTGTGGTTCCATGGGGCCCACCGTGAAAATTCAGGATAAGCTCCTCATCTCAAACTACGGAAACCTCATCTCATCTCCTGAGCCCATATAGTAGCACATTCACAGGGTCGCAGGATCGGCCTGTGGACGACTCTGGGGCCATTACCCGCCTGCCACAGTAAGGTGCTCAGCACATGCCACTCATCTCGCTGGCTAGGATTTCACCAAACATTTATCCAGAGAAGCAGACACTGATCCAGGCCACTTTTATTTCAAATTAGAAGGCTGGTGCACGAAATTTCATGCACTGGGGGTGAGGGGGAGGGCGTCTCTCAGCCCGGCCTGTGCCATCTCGCAGTCTGGGACCCCTCAGGGGATGTCCGATTGCCAGCTTAGGCCTGCTCCCCACAGGGGTCCCTCTCGCAGTCTGGGACCCCTCAGGGGATGTCCGATTGCCAGCTTAGGCCTGCTCCCCACAGGGGTCCCTCTCGCAGTCTGGGACCCCTCAGGGGATGTCCGATTGCCAGCTTAGGCCTGCTCCCCACAGGGGTCCCTCTCGCAGTCTGGGACCCCTTGCTCTTTACCGCCCACCTACAATGGAGGTGGGAGAGGCTCCCGCCACCGCTATTGCACTTGCCAGCTGTGAGCCCAGCTTCTGGCTGAGTGGCGCACCCCCTGTGGAAGTGCACTGACCACCAAGGGGCAGCTCCTGCATTGAGTCGTTCCACCATTTGGTTGATTTGCATATTAGGGTTTTATTATATAGGATACAGCCACAGCAGATCATTCTACATCCACTTCCCTTTTACATCTGCTTTAGGGCATTGGTTACTTTCAGTAAACATCTACACAGCCCAAACTTAATTACAGTCCTACTTATACCTACTTAATTTTGTAATGTGTGGATTTCTGGGTTTTTTAAAGCAATGCATTGTGTAAAAAATGCAGATTACATCATGAATACTGAGAAGGATGCTGCAAGGAATTACTAGAAATCTTTCCCTTGCTTATAAACCTCAATAAAGATTCTGATTTTGGAAATATTAATTCATTAATCCCACTCAGCTGGATTTAGAGAAAGAACAATCAGGAGCATTTCAAAGCTTGTACTTTAATGGCAGTTCCCTTTGCATATAGAGGGAGAAATGGATTCTTATGCTGTGTGCTTTTCCTATGAATGCATGCTTTTTCTAAACAGAGAAATTTATCTATGAGATGCAGCAAAGCCCCAAGTAGAAAAACTTTCATGAGTTCATCAAACATTTTATATATAGTGTGTGTGTGTGTGTGTGTGTGTGTGTATAGATATAGAGATATATAAAATGTTTGATGAACTCATATATACACTGAGTGGCCAGATTATTATGACCACCCCATCAGTACTTCATTGACACTTCCAAAAATAC
>NW_005367809.1:2682677-2728169 GCF_000412655.1 Myotis brandtii | reverse complement strand
AACTAATTCACTTCATTGTACTGATGGGTTGGTCATAATAATCTGGCCGGTCATAATAATCTGGCCACTCAGTGTATATATGAACTCTTCAAAGATGGTCAGGTACTAGTACATTAAAAAGTATAATTCGTTCTCTAACCTGATTATACAAATATATTCTTCTAATTAGGGTAGATTGATGAAATCCCAGTGTCCAGAATGACTACTCAGGAGAAAAATGGTATTCAATTAATGCAACCCACAACAGCTTCTGTAGCTCTCTGTACTATTGATTATTTCTTTATGTGAAAAATTACTCATGAATAACTCATAAAACAACAGCAGCATTCATAAAGATGATAGCAGGACATATATAGTAAAAAATATTCAGCAATTTACTCAAAGGAAAGCTATTTTATTACCTCTATTTTCATAATAATTCTTGGTACCGGATGCAAACAAAACAGAAAAGCACACTCTTCTTGCTCTTGACAAATGCTGATTTTTATGCTCAGATTCACAAAAAAATAGACAGATGAGAATTTGAAATTATCCATAATTAAATGATAATCTGTAATCACTCACCATTAAGCAAAACATATGTTAATTAGAGAGTCTAAACTAATTGCAGGCTGTCAAATGCATATGTGTCATAAAAGTTTCTTATTTTCCTAATAGTCTATAATTATATATTTCACAATAGACTAATGGATTTTCAGGAGCCATCGCATGGAGCAGCACTCACTCTCATTAAACAATAAGATAAATAATTTAGGAAGAGCTGTTTTCTCTCTACTATCAAAAATCAAAGCCAAATAAAACCCTGGTCCAGGAAACCATCATCAATTTATATTAATAATCTCAACAAAATAGAAAAATCAGAGCGTTTCTTTCTTGGGCTGCTATTTAACTTTTTAATAACTGTGCAGTTTAAAGGATTAAATTTTGGCACAGAGCACATCCTTATCGAAACCCATCCCATGGGGTTTGTTGGTGGAGGTAATAAATAAATAATAAATTCACCACTTTTAGTGATTTTCTAAAATACTATGGAAACTAATTCTTGGCTACCTCTTTATTAATTCTTGAACAGAATTAACGCAAGTGAGAAGGGAATAACATGGAATAAGAAAAATAGCTTCGGTGCACCTGTAAATCTCTCTGGTGTGGGTTTCTCTAGCCTCACATCAGATTCTGAACAACTTCACACTCCACGGGCCGTGACTTCACTGACTCAGCCCTGCAGGCCTGGGAAGCGAAATTGATTGTGACAAGCTCCATCTACAGTATCCAGGGTTGGCACGGAGGCCAGAGGCCCGCCAATGATTCAGCAACCCATGCTATTTATAAAACCACAACAGCCATGCAAATAATCGCAGATTTTCAATACCCCTGTCATTTTTGCCCTATAGCACCATATGAATAAGAATACAAGAAAAATCAGGCAGCAAACACATCATACATTTTTAGGATTTCATCTTTTGCCAAACCAGCAGAAGTCAGAGGCCAGAATTCTTGTATCGACATGTATTTAGCATTTTCTAAATTCCGGACCCTGGGCAAAGCACTCCCACTTAGTTCATCTTATCACATATTACTGCATGCGGGCTTTCAAGTGGAAAATGCAGGGTATTTTGCAAGTTAAAAATACCAACATGTCTATTTTACTAGGAAAACGTTCAAATAATTATGTAATTTCTAAAATCCCTTAATTATTCTAATAATTCCTCTCTATCCTGACCTTCATTTTACATATGTAAACACTGTCAGTGACTCACCTTAAATTCTCTTACAATTATATTTCATAATTATATTACTGCTTTTGTTTTTAATTGCTAACTATTAAAATTAACTTTTCTTTAAGAATAAAAACATCAGACGTAAGAATAAAACAATCAGTTCTGTGGTCCTCACACATTGGTTCTGAAGGTTAAGTCTGTGAAAATATACCTGCATGTGTTTAATGTTGGGATGAGTAGAAAATATTCGCTATTTCCTGACACGGAAGGGGAGTTAAGAAAATAGGGATAGGAGTGATGCCTGCTTCTCGGCCGGTCTCAGCGTTAGCGGACTTTTCAGATAAAAAGGGAGGCGCGGTAACAGCTCTTTCTGAGGCCTGGACCAGAAGCCGGGCTTCACAGGTATTGGTCAAGGCAGAGGTCATTCCGGATACAATTTTACACATAGTTAATTAAGTGGTATTTATTGTATTACTATTCCCCTGAGTCGTTTCTTAAATTATTCAATATCTGTGGTAAAAATCATCACTCTCAGCTTCTAGCATGACCCAGCCCTTTCCCCAAATCATCTGGGAGCAAATGAATTGTCCTGGGTGTTCCTACTTCACCCCCCCCACCCCCGAACCATCATTTTCAAGTAGGAGTCAGGTCCCAAAAACACACGTGTGAAAAAGCTCACGGTACCTTACTGGGCTGAGAAATCATGTGGGATCCTTGAGGATAGCCGGGTCTGAGGGTTACAGTCAGGTGGTTAGCAAGGACGTCACACTGCAGGGCGGGATCAGCTGTCAGCAGGGCGCCCCCTGTAGGACAAGGACACTCATTAGAACAGGGTGATTCCAAGTCCCCCAGGCCTTCCCAAGACTCCCTCTCCCATTCATCACCTTCCTACACACAGCCATGGTTTTCTCTCCTTGCGCAGATGCGAGAAGGAACAGGAGGGTACAGCCTGTCAAAATGACAATGTGCATTGATTCCTCTTATCTTGCTGTCTTTGGGAGGACAGCTTATCTCATATTTACAAAAGAAGCAACTCCCTATCAGTGTTTCTTCTCCAATAAGTGACAATGGCAGGCCTGGTTGATAACTAATTGCCTGTTTCCAGAGCAACATTTAAAATGTAAATGCAAATCACCCACCCACTGGAAAGGGGTGGGAAAGTGCCTTTGCCTTTGAATAAATAGACACCTGATTTAGAAGGGATAAAAGCCAAAACCTTCATTACTATTCTGAAAGGATAAACATGTGCATACTTTAAAGTAATGACTATAAAAAAGACCATTAAACACAGTCCCTTCAATACAAATAAGGTGTGAAAATCTACGAGGTGGTAACACTGCTATCGCTCCCTTCTTCTGGTGTGGGAAGCATAAAATTAGCCAGAAAGGGAGCATTTGAAGAGAAAGAGCATGAAGAGGATGGTTCTTGGACCTGAGCAAAAAGAGCTGCTGTGCCTGGACGCCATGAAGAATCACCATGTAGTCGGATCAGAAAACAGACACTTACGGGCCGTTCTCTGTCCTTTACTCTGAACGGTCATCAGCCTATCACTGTACCCCACATGTTTTCATTGACTTTGAAAGACACCATTGAACCAAGTTGTTCATAGACACAGGGACTCTAGGCCCCAGAAAACGTTTTCCCCAGGGCATCGCATGCCTTAGAGGCAGCCCTGGAGGGGAGTCCTAGGAAGACTAAGTAGATAGCTCTTCCCCTGGGGGCACACTATTCCTCGCGTGTTCTAAGTTCTCCTTGACAGGAAATCGCATGGGGTCGCCTGCCTTCTTTCCTTGTCCCCACAGTGTCACCCTGGATGGAGTGTGAACAAATCACAGGTCCGCTGTTTTAACTCCTTGCGTTTTGATAAGCAGAACAAAACAAACAAACTTAAAGACTGCCCGTGTCTGAATCCAGCTGCACGCCCTCCTGGCGGCACAGCCTCAGTGGTTTATCCGCGTGGCGCTTTGGTTGAGTCATTACTAGTAAAGCATCCATCTGTTCCACAAACATGTACGGAACACCTTCCATGTACCGCACCATCTTCTTCCATGAGGCTGAGATACATCAGCGACAAAAAAACGATTCCTGTCCTCAGGAAAGTTTGAAGAACACTCTCTCACCATCATAGCTTTTTTCTTTATCGGCTTTGAAAATTGTTTCGTCTTAAAAAAATAAAAATCCTGACTTAAAATGCAAGTATCCTAGATGGAAAGTAGAGCTGAGCCTGTGTCAGCCCAGAGTCTAATTATTATCGCAGATTCAAGCCAAGCTCCCCTGGCAACTAAAACACAGTGAGACACTGGGTAGGTGTTTGGGGTGGGAGCAGTGTGCTGGTATGCTGGCTGAAAACAAACAAGTTTTGATGTGTAGGTGGGCCAGTTTCTGTGGTGTAAATGCCCTCATCTTGGCTGTGCTTAAGCCACCAACGGCAGCTTCCTCGAGCTTGTAAGTCCTGAGTTTAACACCCAGCTGAAGAGCAGGCACACGCAGGCTTCAGGGGGGCTGGGGGCAGCGGCCCGGTAAAAGGCAGAGCTCACAGCGAGGCAGAGGCAGGTCAGGACCCCGCCCCACAGGAATGCTCAGAGCAGGCGCCAGTCCTCTCCACAGTGCTGTGCTCTGCACACCGATGAGTTTTTTCATTTACAAATAAAAGCACCCAGTGTCATTAAAAACCACACAACTAACCTTAGCCCTCACAAGAGCAACGATTAACCAAGCTCCTAAAGCAATTGTGTGCCACTTTAAAAGAATTATTCATCCAATTTCAAGCAGGTAATAATCCTGATGTATTCAGTACTAGTGAGATTGTGTCTGATATATTTTGACTAATGTCGTCGTCAGATTATTCATACACAAATAGACACAAACATATAAACACATAAATGATATCATTTAGCATTTCCTGTGTGCCAGGAACCATCATAAGAATGAACATAATGTTCATGAAAGCAAGGCATTTTGTCTTTTTTCATGATGTTTCTCAACCATCTAGGACAGTGGTCGGCAAACTGCGGCTCGCAAGCCACATGCGGCTCTTTGGCCCCTTGAGTGTGGCTCTTCCACAAAATACCACGTGCGGGCGCGCACTTACAGTGCGATTGAAACTTCGTGGCCCACGTGCAGAAGTCGGTTTTCGGCCTGGGCGAGTCTATTTTGAAGAAGTACTGTTGATATTTGGCTCTGCTGACTAATGAGTTTGCCGACCACTGATCTAGGAGATTGTGTGGTCCATGGGAGATGCTCTATAAATATTTGTGAGATACATTCATGCTTTACATGTAATAACTAAACAGAGGGACAAGGTTACATAACTGAAGGCACAAGCCGGTCAGGAGTGGGGCTGGAATTCACACATGGGCAGTCTTTTCAGGGGCTCTTTGCAAAACTAAGAAATGGCAAGAGGAAGAGAAACAAGAGTGGATTTCCAGGAAATTAGATGGTGCACTGAACGGTCCACAGACCTGGAACTAATATTTGGAGGAAACAAAACTCCAGTTGGAATTGTCTTCACCCAGTAAAATGCTAGCTGTTTGTTTGTGTGGTGTGTTTTTTCAGAGTATTGCTTCGAAATTTTTTCGGAATACAGATCCTCAATAAGGCAGGCTTTCAGTTCAAAATCAGGGCACGTTTCTGGGAATTACAGCTGTCCCATGATGCAGCCAGACCGGAAACAGGGACCCCGTGTCTTCCTGCTCTGCTCATGGAAGTTCAAGCAGGAGACGAAGAGGAGAGAGCTCTGCATGGAGTGGGAGGTAAACCAAGTAGACCGTTCCCGGCTCACATGTTCCCCGCTGTAAGTAGGAACAGCATTGCAACCAACACGTTTTAGAGCATCTTCACCATCTCATCCACCACCGAATCACAAGTGGCTTATACATTTGAGAGCCCATGTATGAGCTGATATATCTGCCTGGTTCAACACATCCTATTTTTTAAATCAAAATAGAAGACAGAGAAAACAGGATACAGATGAGAAACCCAAGAGAACAATGTTTACAATTAAACCCCCTCGACAAAGTCTCTAAAACATCACTTATTCCATGGCATCTAACATTTTAATCCAGCTAGTTTTTCAGGTAGTGCATAAATTCATTATAAAATACTTTAATCAGCTACTTATTCATTATGTCTCTAAGGTATGGAAATTAGGGGAAGTTTTCTTGCAAAGATCAAGGAGTAATATCCCATGGTAGCAGGTTGATGCATACCTATGATTTCTTATTTCTCTGTGGATCCTTCAAGAAATGTATTCAGTGCTAAATTATAACGTAGGGGCTAGGCATGAAGTTACTGGAAACAATTCATTATCCTCTCCATCATTAGTCTGTGGAGCTTGCCAGATGGGAAGTGATAAAAACATTATTTAGAGAAACCTGGAATACTGCGTGCAGTCAGAATTTACCCGGGTGCTTTGTTACTGCTCTTTGCATGTACTTTTTATACCATCAGGGCCAGGACATAGGCACCTTGATGCAAATTAGAAAAGGGTTCCCATCTGTCTTCCCCTCTCCTCTGCCCGGGCTCAGGACTCAGCCAACAGAGCTGGGGAGATCCTCACGCCTCGGCCAGGCCCCCTTCTGAGGGGACATGATCTGACAAGCATTGCTAGAAGCCTGGGGGGACTTTTAATCACAGGCCTGCTCTGATTTTGAAGAGTAAACGACTGGAAAAGAACGTATATGCCATATGCATTGCCCATGGACACAGACAATAGGCTGGTGAAGGCCTGGGGTGAGGTGGGAACTGAGTGGAGGGGACAATGGGGCAAGAAGGGGGGCGGGCATCTGTAATACTCTCAAGAATAAACATTAAAAAATAAATAAGTCAATAAAAATCCTCCCATTAAAAAAATTTTTTAAAGAAAAACAACCTAATCCAATTCATTAACTACCCAACACTTACTAACACCATCACCACCACCTCCAGCACCAACCACTGGGAACAACCCAGAAGTAGTGAACTGCCAACTAGGTACGTCTCCCATTGCATTCTCAAACCTAGCACTTCTCACAATTGGTTGAAGAGTCTAAATCAGGCCACATGCAAATCACTCTTGCTCCGGATTCAGCCTAGTGTTGCCTTTGGATCCTGCCTTGGCTTGCTCTACTGCTCTACTGGCATTGGGGTGTTCCAAACCCCTCCCCCCAACCCCTCCTTTACCACTGAGTTATTATTGCTCTTTCAAAACTCCGTTTTTGGTCTGGAGATTGTTTTGACCCCATTTTCCAGACTTGACCTTTCCTTCACACTCCTGATAATTAAGCAAATATTTAATCTTCCAATTATTATTCATTCAGCATCTGCCATATGCTTGGCGCTGGATTTGTTGTGAGGCGGCGGCGGGAAGGGCAGCAGGTGTCTGACTGCAGGGGTCAGACCAAACCTGGGTTCAGCAACCTTGGGACTTGGGTCTGGCTAGGAAGGAATTGAGAGCAAGCCCCAAACTGCAAGAGAACGTTTATTGGGTAAGTCACAGAGGTAGAAAAAGTAATTCCTAGAAGAAATGGGCTTAGCAAACAAGTTTTAGAGGTAAAGGAAGGGCCTGGGAGCTTGGGAGCGAGGACGCTAATGGTAAAGTGCCTGGGGAGCAGAAGGGGGAGGGTGAGGGAAATGGAGAGCAAAGGGAAAGGCAGGAACCTGCTCCCTGGAGGGAGAGAGCACACTGGGTCCTCGTCCTGAGGGTTTTAGGGGGGAGACTTTAGGGAGGTCCCGGGGGAAGGTCTCAATAGAATATTCAGCAGCTTTCCAGGTGTGTCCTTTCGGGGTTCCGGGTCTCCACTGATGGACTGGCCGGCACCAGGGCAGGGGGTCGTTAGTCAGTGCATCTGGACCTGACGTCAGCCTTGGCTGGTTTGCTGCTTCTCTGGGCCTGGAGCTGAATACAACTGAGGCCCAGATGTTATCTCTAGGGAGGAAAGGTCAGGGGTCCTAACCTCAAGACCAGCGACATGCCGGGGAGGAAAGGTCACCCTGGGGCAATTGATTGTCCATCGCCAGGCGCCTGGAGCTTTCCAACCTGCCGACCTTCTGTACCTGGCCCATTGTCCTCGCTCTGCTCATGTCTGTGTAACCACCTACAGTGGATTGATTAATTGTCAGGAATACAAACATGATTAGGAGACATTGTTTACCCTGTCCTTTACCCTTATCCTAAATATAAACACATTACAATATAGTCATGTAAATGCCACAGTGGAAGTAATCAATCATTCAGACAATGTAACTGAAGCTAGAAGAGAATTAGGTCACCTGCAGAAGTAACAGAACTGAATCCATGACCCAGGTCTCCTGACCCTAATCTATCGTTGTAATTATTATTTTAAGGTAATAATTTTAAGATAGTGCAGTTATCTTCATTTGATTAATTTGTTAATTGATTATTTTATTCACTCAGTATACTTATAAGCAGAAATATATGAATTATTGTGGCAAGAACTCTGTATGATGAAGATCTAGTCTGTGAACACAAAATTTACAAATTGAAGAAGGAAAGAGAGAGAGAACAAATGAGAATGAGAGAGAGAAAGACTGAGAGAGAATATAATATGCTTTGACTTTTGTAAAGTGAACGGCTCAGATTAAATCCCATATTTCTTACACCTTTGCCTACATTTTCTGACATTCTCAGCATACTATTTAAAAGGGTTTCTAATTGACAGACATGAAAGGTCATGTTGAACATCTAAATTTGCACATATATTACATTTCTTACTTTGACATTGTTAAAGTCTGTTCTTTTTATGTAACATGGAGATATAGGAACATTTTGTACATTTTATAATTTTAAAAACAGTTCTATTTCAAAGTAATAAAATGGATCGAGATATTTCTCCAGAGTTTAGCTCTTGCAAAGAACACACTAGTTTGAACTTCTGTTTTAGCTAGTGGTCTTTACCTATTTGTCTGGTCAAACAAGCCAGAACTCGGAAGGTTAAGGTAGACCTCCCGCCTCCACATCTTCAGATCCCATTCATCAATCAGTAAATTAAGTGGAACCTCCTTTTGAAACCACTTCCTCCCCTGCAATTACCACAGCATTTCTGTGATTTGCACCTAGACTATGGCAATTGCCTCTAACATACCTTTCTACCTCTGGCCTTGACCCATTCCATTTCCTCCACTCTATTGCTCTAGGAGTGATTTTTAAAAATATATATTTTTCTTGATTTCAGAGAGGAAGGAAGAAGGAGAGAGCTAGAAACATCAATGATGAGAGAGAATCATGGATCGGCTGCCTTCTGTACACCCCACACTGGGGACCGAGTCCTCAACCCACGCATGTGCCCTTGACTGGGATCAAACCTTCAATCCATAGGCCGACGCTCTATCCACTGAGCCAAACCAGCCAGAGCTAGGAGTGATTTTTATATAAACCAAGTCTCCAGGGTTTAAGGCTCTTTATGGGTTTCAATTTCCTACAGAAGAGTGTTAAACCTCTTGTATATGTTCCTCCTGACATTACCTCTGCCTGCTTTTCCAACTTAATCTCTCCTTTGTCTCTCTGAAATCTTCATTCCCAGCCATACAAATCTACCTGAATTCCTTCTAAATGCTTCCTCTTTTGGAAGGCATGCCTTTTCACATCCTGCCCTTTCTTCTTAGAATAACCTTCACCTTGCTCACTCACAAAAAAATCCATTATTCCTCACTCTTACCTTGAATTGTACCACTATTGAAGTATCCTTCAAATAAACACTGCTTTTTGTTGCCATATTTTTTCCCCTCCTAGTCTATCAGATCTTGAAAAAATAGGACATATTCATCTTTGCATCCCTATATATCAGTATAATGTCATTTTCAGAGCACTCAGAAAATGGCGGTTGAATTCAACCCCCTACTGTGGAGTGTTTCTAAGGCGGCCTCAACTTTTAAGAGCTTGGGCGGCTGAAAAGCCATGTCAGGGATGGGAAAGAAATGGGCTGCCTGGGACTGTCTGTTGACAACGTGACACAGTGTCACTGTTTCCATTCAAATCTGGGACATGTTCATAGGATCCTCCTCCCTGTAAGGTGTCAGGTGGGTGTTTGCCGAGGACAGGGCCTCACACGTTCCTTGGAAGGCGCGCAGACGCCTTTACTCTCAGGAGGCCCTGTGAAGCCGACATGATGACTTCATTCGCTGTGGCACCTCTTCAGAGCCCTTCATGAGCTCCCACTTTTGAGGTTTCACATGCACAACTTCACGAACATCCGCATGATTTTTCACTCGCGCCAGCGGTTCAGAATGAGATGATTAATGAGTTTCTCTGGTCCTCTAGCTGCAGCCTTCCAGACAAACAAGCAGCCTTGCAAGATGCTTTCATGTCTACTATTTGCATGTCCAGAATGACAGTGGGAGAGGTTTTGAGTGGGACAGACTCCCAGAAAACAACAGGGACGGTGGGGTATTGACGTGACCGGAACCACGTGATGCATTTAATTGCTGCTGGTGCTTAATTGCCAGCATTAAGGTGGCCATGGTTACCATAATGGGTAGCAGGGATGGAGTCGTAGTCACATAGTTTGACTGGTAGAGATCTTTGTCTGTGGCTAAATGATTATATCCCTATCACTAGTATCAAGGTGACTTGATTAGTACAAGTGAAACCTTTGGGACCGGTGACTAGAGGCCTGACTTGTATGGCTACAGTAGAGTTGAGGTCCTTGCCCAATCCCTCGACTTGCGTGGTCTATGGACTTAGAGCACCACCTTAAAGGAAGAAGAGGCTGACCCCTTGAGAAAGGACACTGCTATACTCCAAACATGTCCACTGTCAATTATCCATTTAGCCTTTTCCAAAAGACCTTGCAGCCACTTCCCAGGGTATTTGTGCTTCAGGGAAAGAAATAATCCAACACCTTAGGGATTACAGGACACTAGCTCAGAGCTGCCAGACATTCTTGGGGATGCAAAATAGCACAGTGATCCACTTTGCAAAAAATTGGGGTTGCTTATGAAAGCCGGTGATTAATGTAGATGCTTACTTACCCTTCTACAGTGGGTACTGCAAGCCATCTTGTGGTCATATTCCCCGTTCTAAAATGAAGAGTTGGAATAGACGCATGGGTGTCCACTTAACAAGGTTGATCACGCTCTATCAATGCCGAGTGCCTGACCTGCCAACAGTAGAGACAAACTGTGAGCCCGAGTATAACAGTATTCCACAGGGTAACCAGACAGCTGTATGACAGCAGGTTAATTACACTTCTTTCATGAAAGGAGCAGCAATTCTTACTGAAATAGGCATTTAAGCTGGCTGAATTTCATTCCATGCTCAAAAGATTTCTGCTGGTTAGAGATCTTAGTTTCCAGGGAAATAATGATCCCACAAAGGGATAAAAAGATGGTTCCATTAAACTAAAATCTGGGAATGCCACCTGGTCACTTTGAGTTCCTTGTGCCATCAAATTAACACACACAAAAGCGGTGACTCCAGTACGTGGTACAATGAATTGCTAATACAAGAATTACGCCCGATGTGGTAGGCAGACTACTACGATCTCCAGCAATGATCCCCGCCTTTTGATACTAATGCCCTTCTGCAATCCGCTGCTTTTGACTATGAGCTGAACCTAGTGACATGCTTATAACCAGTAGAACGTAGCTATGGATTTAGTTCCTCACGGGATGTGATGCTACTACATGATCAGGTTATAAGATGTTGTCTCTTTTGTCTTGTTAGACCCTATTGTCTTACCAGCTCACACAGTTTGTGGAGGCAAGCTGCTGTTTGCTTGGCAAGAAACTTAGGAAAGCTCCTGGCCAAGAGCCAATAAGGAATTGAGGTCCACAGTCCAACAGCCCGGGAAGAATGGAATCTCGACAATAACCACATGGGCTTAGAAATGGATCCTCCCCCAACCGAGTCTGGAGATAACTACATTCCAGTCAACACTTTTATTACAGTATGGAGAGGTCCTAAAGCAATACATCCAGATAAGCCATTCCCAGATTCCTAACCTACATAAGCTATGGGATAATACACATGTGCTGTTTTAAACTGCTAGGTTTTGTAGTCATTTGTTACGCAGCAATAGCTAGCCAATACACTCAGAATTCAGGAGATTGCCTGGGGCACCTCTTCATACTCCTGTGACAAAACTGAGTAGAAAACTATAAGATAAGCAGGACTGACGATAAGCCATTCCCAGATTCCTAACCTACATAAGCTATGGGATAATACACATGTGCTGTTTTAAACTGCTAGGTTTTGTAGTCATTTGTTACGCAGCAATAGCTAGCCAATACACTCAGAATTCAGGAGATTGCCTGGGGCACCTCTTCATACTCCTGTGACAAAACTGAGTAGAAAACTATAAGATAAGCAGGACTGCTGATGACAAAAAAACTCCTCTGGAATAAAAGTTTTGGTCACCAACTGATCAAAGAACCACAACCATGTGAGGTACTTGCTGAGAACAAGGTGGATATGACATGGGAAGTAGACAAAGATATAATACCCCCTATGGCCATGTGACCACATGCAGATATAAGGACTAAGGACTATAATAGTGATATGCATTTTCTTGCATGTGTATCTGTGTGCGGGGGTATTTCCATTATGCTAGTAACTGTGGATATGTAGTTGCATTATGTTAGTCAAAAGCATGATGTGGTTATTATTTCAATTTGAAAGTTTAAAAGGATTGTATGAATGTCAAGTTGATAAAAGGGTGGACTGTGCTGGATTGTGCTATGTCAATGTGGTTAAGCTTGAAACTATGTCTAATCAGGTTTGTGACGGAAAGGACTTAGTGTTAAGATGAGGGAGAAGTGACATAAATAACATTTTGTGGGGGAAGTCATGAGGGGGCCGACTCAGTGGCTTTGCTAAAGTGGCTCTTAACTCTCTGTGATCTTCCAGACACAACCTTATAGCGCATTGTTCCCTCAGCTACTTCCGCAGCCGGGTGACACTTCATTCCTATGTTAACCCCTTCTTCCTGTACTACTTGTCACTATTACCTCACTAGATCCAGACTGACACACCCAGTCGAATCTGTATGGTAGTATGTCCATGTCCTTTTTTTTCTTTAAAGTTTGCATATTTGATATTTTACCATAAGCTTGAACGTAGTGAAGAAATACAAAGATGTATAAAGAAAAAAATGTATCATCTGCCCCATGCCTCCTCCCCCATCCCATCCTCTGAGTCAGCCCATTTTAAGTCTTATGCATACATTTCCATACATCTCAACTTGCTTATTCAAACTTATACAAGCATCTCCATGCATATGGAGGGAATTCTTTAAAATTTCTTTTGCCTAATTTTTTATTCTGTTACAATAAAATCATACTATAAAAAGAATCTAAAATTTTGGCAAAATATTACAGTACTAGGGGCCTGGTGCATCCTATGTTAACCCCTTCTTCCTGTACTACTTGTCACTATTACCTCACTAGATCCAGACTGACACACCCAGTCGAATCTGTATGGTAGTATGTCCATGTCCTTTTTTTTCTTTAAAGTTTGCATATTTGATATTTTCAAATTACTATTTTACCATAAGCTTGAACGTAGTGAAGAAATACAAAGATGTATAAAGAAAAAAATGTATCATCTGCCCCATGCCTCCTCCCCCATCCCATCCTCTGAGTCAGCCCATGTTAAGTCTTATGCGTACCTTTCCATACATCTCAACTTGCTTATTCAAACTTATACAAGCATCTCCATGCATATGGAGGGAATTCTTTAAAACTTCTTTTGATTAATTGTTTATTCTGTTACAATAAAATCATACTACAAAAAGAATCTGAAATTTTGGCAAAATATTACAGTACTAGGGGCCCGGTGCACGAAATTCATGCATGAGGGTGTGTGTGTCCCTCAGCCTGACCTGCACCCTCTTCAATCTGGGAGCCCTCGGGGGATGTCCTACTGATGGCTTAGCACTCCTTGTTGTGGTTCTCTGCTCTCTGCAGGGCCTGCCTGCTCCACACCGCAGTGACTGCCAGGCAGGCCGTGCTGGGTGCTGCCTGCGGGCCACACTTGCCTGCTCCCCAGTCACCACAGAGATGGCCAAGAAGGCTGTGCTTGGAGCTGCCTCCTACCTGCTGTCAGTCTCCACAGAGGCCATGAGGCAAATTTGCATACTCACTCTGATTGGCTGGTGAGTGTAGTGGAGGGACGGTTAATTTACATGTTTCTCTTTTATTATATAGGATTTGTGGTTTTTTTCACATTTTTTCCAAAATTTGAATAATATTATATACATACTTTTCTACATTCTGCTTTTCATAAATACTTTATGACAATCCCTCCAAGTCAACTGGCATAGCTCTAATGCATTTGTTCATGTAAATGAGTGCAAAATATTCCAGAGCTTGGCTACTTCATAATTTATTGAAGCATTTTCCTAGCACTGAGCATTCCGGTTAACAGTTATATGCCATCACCACCCACAGGCTCAGCGTGATTTGCTTTGTTTGTATGGAATGGATGTGCCCACTGAGTGGTCTGGGGCTATGAGGCTTGTGGACTTACCAATGACGGCTGTAAGGTTGTTTTCCCAAAAGGTAGCAACAATTCATAGTTCTTCGAGAATATATATTAGCACCCAAACTTCTAATATTAATTTAAGTTTTGTAACTATTGTTGGCATTTCCTTAACTATTAATTTAATAACATTTTTCATGAGTTTATTTGCCATTTGATTTGCTTTTTGTGAACTGACCACATTCCTATTGGTTTATTTTTACCTATTATTTACATATGGGGGCCATTTTATTTTTAGCCTTGGAATCTGAACTTTTACTTTGGTAAATTCCTCTAGGCCAGTGGTCGGCAAACTGCGGCTCATGAGCCACATGCGGCTCTTTGGCCCCTTGAGTGTGGATCTTCCACAAAATACTGACTTCTGTGCATGGGCCACGAAGTTTCAATTGCACTGTACATGCACGCCCACACGTGGTATTTTGCGGAAGAGCCACACTCAAGGGGCCAAAGAGCCGCATGTGGCTCACGAGCTGTAGTTTGCTGACCACTGCAGTCTAGGCCTACCTGGTGCTCATTAGCAGAGAATAACGTTTTTGTAGGTATTCCCCTCCCTCCCTCTTCCCTTCTGTTTGAGCTGCTATCGGTCAGATGAAAATATCTTCCTCGTGTTTTATATTTCCCCTCACATTTTCTTGGAAATGGCTTGCTGGTAAGACACGGGCGTGACTTTGAGGGGTCAGCACCTCAGTGGGGGAGTGATGGCAGACATGGTGGAAATGGGGCCTGCAGAAGGGACTGAACTGCTGCATCTCATGATAAATCTTTAATCAATGAGGAGCTGCTTCTCATGGATGAGCAAAGAAAGTGGTTTCTAGAGGTAGAATCGAATCCTGGTAAAAATGCTCTAAAGAAAGTCAACTTTCAACATCACCTACCCTCTCTATTTCAAAGGTCCAAAGCCCAGTTCCCTGACCTCTCAACTCACTCACTGGATGCAAACAAGAATCCAAATAATAATAATAAATCCTCCGGGACCTAGTCCCAGCGCTCCTCCTGCATCTATAAAAGGGCATATGGCTAGACAGATAAATTCATGCATGTCACGCAAGTTAAAACAATTGAGAAGCACTAACAAGACCGTTTCTATTAGTTTCTTATTAACAGAATAAAGCTGCTGAAAGATGTATTATATTTTATCTATATTTTATATTCACATTCAACTGCTCGGCATTTACAGCACCTATGGAAGGATGCATGTCACAGTAGTCTGACCTATAAGCATATAATGTAATGATGATAAGTGAGAGAGCAGAGCATGAGTGCAGCCCACTTTGGGGCAGGGCTAGATGCCTCATGGATTAGTCTGAATTGTTTTTCACTGAGATGAACTGATCAGCTTAGACCCCGGGTTGCCGATTCCAACCGTACCGTCACTACGGAATGCAATCAAGCGACTGCAAGCTCCCCATTATGAGGACAATCGGGTTGAGTGTAGGAACAAATAACAGGAATGCTGCTCCGATTGTGCAGCAGACTCAGAGCCCTGCTGACGTCAGGTCCTCGTGTTTATGACCTTTGATCTGCAGCCCCGCGACATGCAGCGGGCAGGCAGTGTGTCCCCAAAGAGGAAAGAGCAAGAGCCCCCTTTTCCGCATGCACTCTTCCTTGCCTGGGGTTTTCTCCCCTTTCGTTAGTTCGCCTCCAAGTCCCCAGCCTCTGCCTTCACTGGCCGATGGCCTCAGCAGTCAGACCTCCGGCTCCAGTTAAAAGGCTGTGAGGGCCACAGGACAGGCCGCAGCTGTTTATCCCTGGAACTAGAGCAGCACTTGCAACACTCTCGCTTCAGCACCCTGGGAGTCACAACCCACCACCATACTCTCCTCATGCTTAGAGAGTGTTCCCGACATGGGGAAATAAAAAAAAAAATAGAGCTGGAGAAAGGAGCCCCGGGCGACTTGTGGGCAGGCACCATTAGCGCCAGCCACACTGTGATGGATTGCAAGGGTCACACCCTACCCGCCGAGAAGGAACAAGGGCCACGTCATTGGATTTTCAAAGTCCTTTGTGGATGAGAATTATAGTCAATAATGTCACCCACTTCTGGGAATTAGAAAACTCTTTGCTATCATTAAAGCCAGAGAGGGAGCCTCCTGCAAACACTTCCTACTAGCAAACACCCACGAGCACAGGCAAGAACTAGTAGAAACGTGAAGCCGAAATTTGGGTTAAATATAAAGCAATTTTCTGAAATGCACGCAAACGAACAACACGGAACAAATACAATATTTGTATTTGCATGTGGCCTGCGGGCCGTAGTTTGAGGACCCCTGATATAATGTAATGATGAGAAGTGAGAGAGCAGAGCATGAGTGCAGCCCACTTTGGGGCAGGGCTAGATGCCTCCATGGATTAGTCTGAACTGCTTTTCACTGAGATGAACTGATCGGCTTAGACCCCGGGTTGCCGATTCCAATCGTACCGTCACTGTGGAATGCAATCAAGCGACTGCAAGCTCCCCATTACGAGGACAATCGGGTTGAGTGTAGGAACAAATAACAGGAATGCTGCTCCGATTGTGCAGCAGACGCAGAGCCCTGCTGACATCAGGTCCTCGTGTTTATGACCTTTGATCTGCAGCCCTCCGACATGCAGGGGGCAGGCACAGTGCATCCCCAAAGAGGAAAGAGCAAGGGCCCCCTTTTCCGCATGCACTCTCCCTTGCCTGGGGTTTTCTCCCCTTTCGTTAGTATTCGCCTCCAAGTCCCCAGCCTCTGCCTTCACTGGCCGATGGCCTCAGCAGTCAGACCTCCAGTTAAAAGGCTGTGAGGGCCACAGGACAGGCCGCAGCTGTTTATCCCTGGAACTAGAGCGGTCCACTTGCAACTCTCGCTTCAGCACCCTGGGAGTCACAACCCACCACCATACTCTCCTCATGCTTAGAGAGTGTTCCCGACATGGGGAAATAAAAATAAAAAAAATAGAGCTGGAGAAAGGAGCTTCCCTTCTGTTTGAGCTGCTATCGGTCAGATGAAAATATCTTCCTCGTGTTTTATATTTCCCCTCACATTTTCTTGGAAATGGCTTGCTGGTAAGACACGGGCGTGACTTTGAGGGGTCAGCACCTCAGTGCGGGGAGTGATGGCAGACGTGGTGGAAGTGGGGCCTGCAGAAGGGACTGAACTGCTGCATCTCATGATAAATCTTTAATCAATGAGTTGCTGCTTCTCATGGATGAGCAAAGAAAGTGGTTTCTAGAGGTAGAATCGACTCCTGGTAAAAATGCTCTAAAGAAAGTCAACTTTCAACATCACCTACCCTCTCTATTTCAAAGGTCCAAAGCCCAGTTCCCTGACCTCTCAACTCACTCACTGGATGCAAACAAGAATCCAAATAATAATAATAAATCCTCCGGGACCTAGTCCCAGCGCTCCTCCTGCATCTATAAAAGGGCATATGGCTAGACAGATAAATTCATGCATGTCACGCAAGTTAAAACAATTGAGAAGCACTAACAAGACCGTTTCTATTAGTTTCTTATTAACAGAATAAAGCTGCTGAAAGATGTATTATATTTTATCTATATTTTATATTCACATTCAACTGCTCGGCATTTACAGCACCTATGGAAGGATGCATGTCACAGTAGTCTGACCTATAAGCATATAATGTAATGATGATAAGTGAGAGAGCAGAGCATGAGTGCAGCCCACTTTGGGGCAGGGCTAGATGCCTCATGGATTAGTCTGAATTGTTTTTCACTGAGATGAACTGATCAGCTTAGACCCCGGGTTGCCGATTCCAATCGTACCGTCACTGTGGAATGCAATCAAGCGACTGCAAGCTCCCCATTACGAGGACAATCGGGTTGAGTGTAGGAACAAATAACAGGAATGCTGCTCCGATTGTGCAGCAGACGCAGAGCCCTGCTGACATCAGGTCCTCGTGTTTATGACCTTTGATCTGCAGCCCTCCGACATGCAGGGGGCAGGCACAGTGCATCCCCAAAGAGGAAAGAGCAAGGGCCCCCTTTTCCGCATGCACTCTCCCTTGCCTGGGGTTTTCTCCCCTTTCGTTAGTATTCGCCTCCAAGTCCCCAGCCTCTGCCTTCCCTGGCCTGTGGCCTCAGCAGTCAGACCGCTGTGAGGGCCACAGGACAGGCCGCAGCTGTTTATCCCTGGAACTAGAGCGGTCCACTTGCAACTCTCGCTTCAGCACCCTGGGAGTCACAACCCACCACCATACTCTCCTCATGCTTAGAGAGTGTTCCCGACATGGGGAAATAAAAATAAAAAAAATAGAGCTGGAGAAAGGAGCCCCGGGCGACTTGTGGGCAGGCACCATTAGCGCCAGCCACACTGTGATGGATTGCAAGGGTCACACCCTACCCGCCAAGAAGGAACAAGGGCCACGTCATTGGATTTTCAAAGTCCTTTGTGGATGAGAATTATAGTCAATAATGTCACCCACTTCTGGGAATTAGAAAACTCTTTGCTATCATTAAAGCCAGAGAGGGAGCCTCCTGCAAACACTTCCTACTAGCAAACACCCACGAGCACAGGCAAGAACTAGTAGAAACGTGAAGCCGAAATTTGGGTTAAATATAAAGCAATTTTCTGAAATGCACGCAAACGAACAACACTGAAAGAGCCTCAGAATGACTGATTTATTTTGAATAGTTAAGACTTTCGTTTACCTTGATAGCAGTCTTGGGCAATAATTACAGGCACCTGTACTGTAGGTCGCAGCTCAACGACGATTGCATAATTATGCAATTCGATACCCTAATGGAAATACCAATGCCCTGGCTTAAAGGCTAGCTCTCTGTGGCTTTCGCAGTCAACTGCACGGACACATTTTGAGGCTGGCTAACTATTTATAGTCTCCTGGTTTCACAACTGTACTGGCAGGTGCGATGTGCATATAAATAAATGGCCACGTAAAGCATAAAATCTAAGTGTTGTTGACACTTTTTCCAAATGTAAATTGCACTTTAAAAAATTGCTATTTAGAAATGAATTTATTGCTACAAAGAGGCCAACTATAAAATGATTACATAAAGAGAGCAAAGGTTTAATTTAAATAGGACAGAGATTTATAGAATCAGCTTTAATATATAGGTAATGGAAAATGTAAGAAGCAGCCATGTGGAAAGGTAAAAATGCCTACAAAAATCTTTAACAGAAAATTTCTTCTAAAACTTAAACAGTTATCTACCCAGCTGGTGTGGCTTAGTTGGTTGGAGCATCGTCCTGTGCACAGGAGGGTTGCCGATTCGATTTCTGATCAGGGCACATACCCAGGTTGTGACTTTGACCCCAGTTGAGGTAAATACTGGAGGCAACAGATTGATGTTTCTCTCTCTCTCTCTCTCTCTCCTCTCTCTCTCAGGAACCCTGGTGGAAGCCATGCGAAGAGGCCGCCAGCCCTGCCCCCACTCTGCATGCCACCATCTTGTGACAGTGTTATGGCATGAGGGTCAATTTGCATATTACCTCTTTATTATATAGGATACATTTTTAAAACAAAAGGATAATATTTTATATTTAAGGATATATGGATAATAAAACCCCAAAATAACTAAGGCTAACAAAAAAATTAAAAACCAATAATTTAAAGTTATTAAAATTGTTTAATGTGTAGTGGGGTTTTTTATTTTAAAAATTTTAAATGTTTTTCATTATAGTCACATGCATAACAATGTGAAAAGTACCACCTGAGATATTAAAACATTCTTGTGTTATGTGAATAACTTTTAATTGACAAGAGGGTATCAGAATTTATTTTTCTTTCATGAACATCTAGCTCTGGAACCAAACATGCAAAATGACATAAATTCATAATATATTTTCAATCCTGAATGTATGAACTATGAACAAGTATATGTGTAGTTATAGATATATAAACAGGAATTTTAAAGATACAGAAATTGAAATATTGGGGAGTTTAAAGTATCCAGGATAAAATACAAATAGCACAATATAAACTCAAATCCAGTTCTTTCATTCCTTTATACCTGGTGCGTTGGCTTAGTTGGTGGGAGTGTCTCCTGTACACCAAACATTGCAGGTTAGAATCTTGGTCAGGATACATACCTAGATTGTGGGTTTGATCTCCAGTGGGGCGCATACGAGAAGCAACTAATGGATGTTTCTATCTCACATGATATTTTGTTCTCTCTTTCTCTTCCTTCCTCTCTCTAAAAAATAAAAAAATATATATCTTTGAGTGAGGATTTTTAAAAAAAGCTTAAAAAAACTTAAATAGCTATCTAAAAATTAAGGAAAAAATAAATGAGATGCGGTCAGCCATAAACATTTTGCACAGCATCATAAAATGCAATTGTCGCAGGGAAGTGTGCATTTCCACAGAGCGTTCTCTCTCTTAATCATTACTATGTATGGAATACCCTCTATGTTTGAACTTTATGGGTAATTTATTTCTTATATCAACAATATTAAGGATAGCCTCTGAGTTTATTTCAATATGTGCTTCCAAAGAATAAACGATAAAAGAGTTTACAGACACAACAGGACCACTTTGTTTTCTCTTCAAAATAAAACCTTGTTCCTTTAAAACAAAGGAAAATAATGCAGCCAGCTTTTCCTTTCTCGGGAAGTGGAACGCACATCTGAATGTGCACACGGATCTAGCCATGCACACGGCTCCCTTAACGCTTTCCTCTCCCTCGCATCACACATCCGGTCCGGCCAGTAAATTCTAAGTTCTGGCTTCACAATACATCCCAAGTCCAACCGCTTCTCAGAACCATCACAGGTTCCGTTTGGTCCCATCCACAGGCATGTCTCTCCCAGAGCCCTGCCAGAGCCTCCGGACTGTCCTCCTTGGTTCCTCTGCAGTGCTCTCCCCACTGGCCACAGAGTGAATCCCTTTTTCTTTTTTTTAAATAAAGCCCCTCAGATCACGCTACTGCTATGCCCAGAACCTCCAGTGGCTTTCTATGTTCATAACAAAATCTAAACTCCTTTCATGGGCGACAGGACCCTCTAAGTCCTGCCCTGCCTGCCTTTCCAACCCCGTCTCCACTACTTTCTCTGCTGTGTTCACCGCTCAGGCTACACTGAGCTTCCTGTTGCTCCTCAGTCACACCAAGCGTGTTCCTGCCACAGGGCCTTTGCACTTATTACCCCCTCTGCATGAGGTCCTTAAAAAAAAATTAGCTCGCCCAGCTGGTGTTGCTCAGTGTTTGATCCCTCTCCCTTCCTCTCTGAAAACAATAAAAATATATTAAAAATAAAAAATATGCTTATGTGAATAATACATGGATTGAGAGAAAGAGGAGAGAGGGAGAGACATATACAGAAGAGAAGGAGCCTATCAGCCCGCATGTGCCAGGCACCGTGGGTCCTGTGTACACAGCAAATCAATAAAAATATATTTTAAAAAATAAAAATGAAATAAACTGGCTTAATTGAGAAATACTTCACCTACCATATAATTCATCCATAAAAATAATGTGATAAAATTCATCTATATAAAGTTTACAATTAAGAAATGATAATTATGTGATGTGATAAAAGTTAGCTAAGGCTACAGTGCTATCATAATGCAAATATGTAAATGTATCAAATTAATGTGTTTGATATAATTGACATACTTATATAACATAGGTCAATTATATCTCAATAAATATTATACATTAATGAATAAAATTTTTAAAAATATGTTTATGTGAGCACTACATGGATTGAGAGAAGGAGAAGGAGAAAGAGAGGGAGAGACATATACAGAAGAGAAGGAACCTATCAGCCCACATGTGCCAGGCACCGTGGGTTCTGTGTACACAGTGCTCTGCATGCCACGGGAGCTCACAGCCCACTGTGGTGGAAGGAAAGAATTAAGTAGCTGCCATTCATTCCCCTGTGGGGCATACACAAGAATGGCATAGTTTTGTCTTCAAGGGCTGACAGCTCTCGTCTTTTATCTATCGCTCTTTAACTTCATTAAAAGTGAGCACAGATATGACTAAAAGCAACCTAAGAATATAAAGGGAATGCATGGTTTTTTGAATATTTGTTTGTCAACCTATAAATAATCAAGAATTTGCTAAGAGTAGGAATTTCTATAAGTGACTAGAGGCCTGGTGCACGAAATTCGGCCTGGTTGCCCCACACAGCCTGCTGCTCGGTTGTTTGGTCGTCCTTCACTAACCCCCCTGCCAGCCTTGTCACCCCACTCAGCCTATTCGGTTGTCCATTCTGTTGTTTCAGATGTGATGGCCCCTGGTTCTAATAGATAGATAGATAGATAGATAGATAGATAGATAGATAGATAGATAGATATAGATATTCCCTGAATATGAGCAAAGCAACTGAATAAAAGAATTAAAACAACAGTATAAGGAAATGTATGGACACAGAATGACATAAATGAATGCGGAATGAGCAGGCTGAGTTTACACCTAGCAATTCATGCCAGTTCATTTTAATATCATTGGGATGCAAGATTTCTAAAAATGGCTTGAAGACTAAAGACAATGATAATTGAAGACTCCTCTTTGGGGGATGTGTTGCAATTGGGTGATGCAAGGGTGGCTTGAGTCCAATAATTTGAGAAGCTTATTAAGGAAACAGAATAGAAGGTAAACAACATATTAATTAAATTTACTGTTAATGCTAAAGTAGGAAGTGTGAGCATCAGTAGAGACAGGCTATTATGACTGGTTGAGGGGGAGTGAGGAAGTTAGGGAAAAATAACAAAGAGACCATTATTCTGGTATTTGCTTGTGCCCTTTCAATGCAGAAAGATGCATATTGAAAATTTAAGAGCAACCATAAGTAATATATGACAGGAACCCATGGGGAGGGGGCGTAATTGGGAGAAACTCTGGGATCTAGATCACTTCAAACCCAACCCAGAGCTCCTCCTAATATCCTCCCCGCGACCCCCACCCACTGCCCTCAATGCTCTCAAATTGCGGACACTCTCTGGAATGGGATTGAGTGGCCATGTTGTCTAAGCTACAGGATCCACTATCTCTCCCTAACTCACAGCTGGCCTTGGCATTCAACTGTAAACATGACAAATGTGCTGATCTTTAAAAGGCTATGTGAAAATAAAACGAGTAGCACACAAACAAGATTACTTCTCTCTTAAAGAAAAGTAAGGGAAAGCTCAGTTTAATGATTGATTAAGTATAAACAAAGGAACGAACATGCAATTTGAGAAAAGAAAAATTCCAAAAGTGAAATACTCTGGCACCAAGAGTAAAAGAATAAAGTCAAGTTAGAAATATATATATAGTGTGTTAATCCACCATTAGATTGTACAATGAAGAAGTGATAGGACCAACCTCCTTAACCTATTCAAAATAATTGAATAAATATGGTGATTAATGTTTTGATTATACTACAAATATGTTTATGTTCTTGTAATTAAAGATGTAGTAAACCATCTATATATATAAAAGCCCAGCGACAGGAACGGTGGAATGACCAGAACAACCAAAATGACTGGTGGCTATGACACACACTGTGGCAGCCAACTGGCCTGATCCAAGCCCTGATTGGTCCCCTGTCCCTGGCTGTCCGGCCCCCAACACCCCAATCAGGGGTGGGGCTGGCCAGCCAACCGCCTGCGGCCCCTCCTCCTGGCTGGCCCCATCCCTGATCACCCCTCACCCCCATCAGGGGTGGGGCCAGCCGGCCAACTGCCTGTGGCCCCTCTCCCCCACAGGCTCAGCGCAGGCCAGCCAGACCCCACCCATACATGAATTCATGCACTAGGCCTCTAGTATTGTTAATATTCAATCAAGGTGTTCTTAAGCCAAGTCCTCTTGGTAAAATATGTTCAATATTCAAGTCTTGAAAATTCTCCTGAAAATGAGCAAAATAGATCTTTGGTTGGATTGGGAGAATGTGTTTCTACAGAATTAATATCCAGGAATAAAATAAGCGACTTAAATTAATAGCTGAATAACCAGAATCACAGAATCTTCTTTTGCTTCATTACTATCATTAATCTGTCCTTGTAATGGATTGTAATGTCTCGGGTTCAACTGTTTCAGCCAGATCATTCTAAGGCAGCTATTTAAGACTGGGGATGGGTCATGTAGTACAGTGGTGGGAAGTAAGCTTTCTCCTACTGTGGCAGAGCTAGCCTACCCCCATCACTCGTCCATTCCAGATTGAAGGAAGAGGAAGGCAATACAGACGACTGTTATTGAGGCAGGTAATTTTATACCCATTTCGCAGAGGGGGGAATTGAACTGCAAAAGGTAAATGTCTTCTCCAAAGTTACACAAAGAATAAGACATCTTATCCGATTTCCAAGCCCATTCTCTTTCCGTGACATAACTATGATGCCCCCTAATGCTGGGATGGATGTGGGGAGTGGGGGAGGGTGAGTACTGGGCATGCTACGATTCTCCTCAGTTGCGTTACCTGGAAACAATGTGAATAAAAGGAGCAAACGGCTCAGTGAGGAAGATCACAGGCATCCAAACCCAGCCAACAAAGTGAGAGCCCTGCTCTGCACTGACTGGTCACGTTGAATTGGGCAAGTTGCTCCGCATTTGCTAAACTCTGCAGCTCACCTGTGAGACCGGGCCGTACCCTTCTCCTCTCACATCGTTCAAAAGACTGAATCTAAAGCACTGATCACAGGGCCTAGTACTGCTAATTGTTCACTAATTGTGAACTATGTCTGCTTGTATTTGGGTTAAGTGTATTTAAATCAGTATTGCTATGATTCTGAATAAATTCTGGACATGTAGAGAAAGTGCACTCCCTCTGAGCAGCATGAGCAATGAGGTGAGACTTGACATATTGATATAGGGAAAAATTAAACTTTTTCAGATTTTTCCTAAAATACCTACAAGTCCTCTTAAAAGAAACGTGAGGTTCAGCCATATGCTTTGCTAAGTACAATCCAAAACCTCCAATGTGTTTGAATGTTGAACAACAGCAGCCGAGCAGACCAGCGACCCGTCACCAGGTGAACGATGAAAGCAGGAGGTCTTTGAGCTCCTTGCTAACGTGGAGTCTCTGAGACCTCAGATGTGTATGGGTACACACTGGTGGTTTTCTTCTCCAAAAAAGTCTATACCTGTTCTTGAAATGCACTTTGAGTGCAGCATCCCAATCATCACACTGTGCATCAAGTGACACTAACCAGGTTTTATATAAAAAAAAAAAAAAAGTCTGGTTTACTGACACCAAGACAGAGGCGACATCTCAGAGATTCAAAACCTTTGATCTAAGGAGAACAGCTCCTGGTCTGGCCTCTTATTTTGCCTTTGAACTTAACATTCTCCTTACATGTTACAAGAATATCATAAATATTTTCTCACTGCATCATTAAAAACAAGCAAACAGAAAAGGCGCTGGCCCTCTGATGTTTAGGCCAAGCGGGACTGCAAGGAGCTCAGGCCCCTGCAGGAAGCCATGAATCACTTCGGCCCATTGATTTATTATCAGTTCTGGGTGAGACAGAGGGTGAGAGGTGCCTTCGGGTATAAAGTTGGTGGCTGGATATGCTAAATGGATCAATTTAAAGCTGAAGTCAATTTAATGAGAAGACAGAATAGAAGATTTATGAAGCATCAATTGAACACCTTCCTCTATGATTCCTAAAGAATGGAGTTTGCAAAGATTTGAGGAAAGATTATCTCATGGTCTTAAACATTCTTTATTTTGTCTTTTTTTCATATAATTAAATTTACAGGCTTTTTTTAAACCTAATGCAGAGATCTCACTGTTTCTTTTGGATATACTAAATAAGTCTAATAGATTTCCCCTAAGGATATCAAACATAGGTGAACATGTATGAATTTATAATACTCTTTGACCAGTGATAATCTTGTGGGGTTTTTTTGTTTTTTTTTTTGCACAGAGAGCATCTACCTTGCGTATATACATAAAATTATACAGTATGTACTAACTCTTTTTGGAGGCTCAGTTCAAATAAGTATCAATAGGATTAGATCAAACATTTAGGTCATTTTGCTAAATGCACCATATTTAACTAGGTATCTTGATGGACCGAGACCCTGTGGATATAAGTTCTAATAAAACGGAATGATGTCTTGCTTTTCTGTGGAAATCTGCCATGTGAATAGAAACGGATGTTTCCCAAAAATGTGATCTACGGGCCACCTGCAATGGAATCACCTGGGAAGTGGCTGTAAAAACGCAGATTCTGGGGTCCATCGCCCCGGAATTGATTCAGATCCAGTGAATCAATATGGGAGGTGAAGGGCATCCCCAAATCTGCATTTTAAACAAGCTGACCTGGTCCTTCATATACACAGGGAAGATAAAACCACTGCGAAGACACTGTACCCAGGGACCGGATGGTAGCTGCTATATCAAACTGTGAAGAGAGCCAAGCCCAAGTGCAAACACTGCCTTTCCTGTTTATCTCCAAGATGAAAATGGTAATAACAGTTTATGAACCTCGGCATGATTCCACCCTTGTATAACCTCTTAGAGGGTACTTAAATCTTCTGAAACCTCATCTCCTCGTATGTTAATAATATCTACATTACCAGGATGTTCTCTCTCTGCCTTACTGTACAGATCTCTTTAAGCCCAGGTGTTCTCATTATTTTTTATATTTTAAAAATGAGAGAGCTGAAAGCTAATAAATATAAGTTATTTGTTTAAGGCTCTTCAACCAAAAAATTATGCATTCTGCCTGACTGCAGTACATGATTCAGACTCTCTGCTCTTGGTCCTTTTTACCAAATTTGCCATAATTCTTATTTAAAAACTTCACCACTTCTGCTAGAATTTTCCTTTTAAATAGCAAAAGTGCTTGAAACAAACTATAACTTGTTCCATATTTGACTTTAGTCATATTGCAGAAGGGGGTTTGTGACATTAAAAATGAAAAGAAATGGTGTTCTTAAGTTTTGCATTAGTCCACTTAGCTCAGCAATGTCTGATCTCTCTCACGGGACCGCAGACTCCCAGAGGGGGCACCCTCTCTCCTCCTCACACGTGCACAGCTGCACTTTGCATAGAGACAGATTTCAATACATAGTTTAAAGTGAATAAATGGATTTTTATTTCACATCTTTTTATATCTCCATGTCTGTTTACTCTGGGTAGATGTGGATTATGGTGTTCCTTCTGTAGTTATTTGAGTATTTGCTTATTTGTTCAAAGAGCTCATATCCATATAAATGGCAAAGGTTACAAGAAATTTAGTGGAAATGATTACTCCACAATTTATGTACTAAGCAGATAACAAGTACCCCCAGTTGTTCAAGAGGTTTTAAGAATAACTAAAGTATTTCAAGAAATACTGACCTAAGTGTGTAGTAATAATGAAGGCTACCACTCATGGGGTGCTCATTATGTAATCAGACCCTGTGAAATACATATTAAGGGCTCCACTGTACTGAGTCCCACTTTGCTGTGGAGTCTCTGAGAGAGGAAATGACTTGTTTGAAGCCACAGAGTTGAGTCTACCTCATGCCTGCCTTCTGCGTAAATGTGGAGAGTCCTAGGAGAGTGTCCTGGGTACTTGGGCTGGCCTAGGGCATTAAGTTAGAAGGAGCTTTGGACGTGATCTAACCTATTCTCTGATTGCTATTTATAGATTACCTTTTCATAATCCTGACATAGAATCTTGGGCTCTGTTCACCTTCTGATGGTTCTGATAATTTAACCGTATCTCTCTGGAAGTAACATCCAGGACTCTTAGGTCCATTTTCAAGCTAGTGACCATGTAAACAAGCTCCAATGTGGTGGCCTTTGGCTGTAGGATCCTTCTAGAGCCAAAGGACTTCCAACTCCACTCAATCATGCCCTCTGCTTGAGAAGCATGGTCAGTCTTTCAACTTTGGGGATCTTGTTGTGCTGACAAAGATCATTCAATATAATGGTGCCTACCTTTTCTCCTCAAGAGAGAAATGACCTACTGATGTCTTAAATGACGCAGGTCCCAAGCTAAACATTAACCTTCAATGTGTACATGAGAGGATGGAGGCATCATCTCAAAGTAAATTGGAGTCATAGCCTGGAGCTCAATGAAGGCCTGGCCTACTATTCCCCACTCGTCTTTTTAGGGGGATTCACTCTTCTGGGGGTGGAGACTGACTGATTCTCTTACAGTGGCAGCATAGCGTTAACCCATGGAGTCAACCCCCACTAAGAACACTGACAGAACTCTGGACCTGGAGGTACTTCCATCAGTCACATATTTATGTGTCGTTGGAAAGAAATGCCAAAAATAGATCCACTATTGAAGTCCTTGGTGATTCCACATCGAGGACATTATTTTACTCCATCCTATAAGCTAGATACTTATATTATTAATCCAGGATCATGAAAATATATGAAATGAAAAACAAATCTTGTTAGTCATATCTGACTCAATCACATGAACTAAAGCCATTGAAGCTTAATCCATGCCCAAGGAACTCTAGAACTTTCTAACAGCTATGCCTGCATGTAGCTGGAGGTATCTCTCAGAGCTTTTGTGAAAGAGTTTTCAAGAGGCTCATTTTTAAGATTTATTGATTGTTTTTATGTTTATTGTTTTATGAACTCTTAACTCTTGTGGTATAAAATTCCCTGGTTGCTTTTTGGATGGTTATAAGTCTATAGGAAATATAGAGAAAATAACTCAATGGTCTCAGCTGGAATGGGGAAACTGTGCTGATGCCACGCCATACATGGTAGAAATGGATCCCCTGAAAAATTACAACAATCACGTTAATCTTTAATGAGTCAGAAGATATTTAAAAATTGTTTAGATCTTGAGGCTCTAGAAAGTTCATATATTATAAGCAGAGAGATCTACCTGGCAGAAAGGTATATATTTTTAAAGAAAAAAAAATGAAGATTTACTATATTATTCAGTGTCTTAATTACAAATGTATATTCACTTAAAAATACTTGAGAAAAAAATGCTTATTGAGCACTTATTGAAGCTGCACACCAAGAATAGAAAGCAGATATTGACTAACTTGTCAATGTACCACAATTGCATGATCATTAGTCAATATACTATCAATAGATGCCAGTCTCAAATGATATAAAAATAGGGGAAAGTCACAGAGACAGCTTGTGTTACTCACTTACTCAAGAATCCTTTAAAAATTGCTTTCTATGTTTCAGATGGTGTCCTAGATGCTAGGAATACAGTGTAAGAGACGGTCGGACTCATATATTCCCTCACATCCCGAGTGCCTGCCTTCAGGTTGTTTTCAGTGCATACCGCCCTGCAGGTATAGAGAATAAAGAAATGTGAAACCCTGTAATGAGGGCTGCAAAAGCAGCACCAGGAATACAGTGTAAGAGACGGTCGGACTCATATATTCTCTCACATCTGAGTGCCTGCCTTCAGGTTGTTTTCAGTGTATACCGTCCTGCAGGTATAGAGAATAAAGAAATGTGAAACCCCGTAATGAGGGCTGCAAAAGCAGCACAAGAGGGACAAGCATCCAATCAAGGCAGGAAAAGCATCTGACCGATGCGGGCTTCAGGCAAAGATTCCGGAGGTGATGATGCATGAGCTGCATCTGAAAAAAGAGCGAAAGTTAGCTAAGCAGAGAATATGGGCAACAGAGAACAGTGCTTACACAAGGATCTAGGAGAGAGAATGACTGGCACACGTGGGTGCCTAGTCGGTTTGGAAATATATGATTAAGCACCAGGAAGAGGAAGAAGAAGAAACAAAGGGTAAAACTAGAGATAATGACATGTGTTAGGCATACTAAGGAGTTGTTTTATCTTAAAGACAATGTGCACTCATGAAAAGGGGAAGGGTGGACCTGTTCATGTTTACACTTTAGAAAGATCACTTTTGAGGTAGGATAGGAAAATGATTGGAGAGAGTCAAGGGTCACCAGGAAAACTAGGCAGCTTGCAGTCAATAACAGGAGAGACAATAAGATGATGAACTAAGGGAGTGACAAGACAGTAAGGGAATTAATTAACTTTATTTGGCCATAAATGAAATAAGTAAAAATGAATGAATGAATGAGAAGTCAAGGACGGTATTCAGGTTTCTGACTTAAACATCCATCAGGATAAGGAACACAGAAACGGGAACAAGTCCTGGGCTGCAGGGCACAGTTGGGGCATCTTGAGTCCTAGTGTGTGTGGGACATCCAAGTGGAAATGTCTAGTAGCCACATGAATATATACGTCTGGCTCACAGGCGAGAATTCTGATAATAATTGTGATAACAATGAATAGCTAACATTTTTGACCACTTAATATGTGCCAAGAACAATTCTAGACATTTTTATGTATTTAAATCGTGAAGGTAATTGTATTATTTTCCCATGTAATAAATGACAACATTGAGTTGAATTACAAGTATCTTAAGCTCTTAAGGCTATACAGACACAAAGTGGCACAAGTTTGGTCAACCACAATTTCACTAGAGCAGTGGTCAGCAAACTGTGGCCCCTTGAGTGTGGCTCTTCCACAAAATACCACGTGCGGGCACGCATGTACAGTGCGATTGAAACTTTGTGGCCACACTCAAGGGGCCAAAGAGCCGCATGTGGCTCGCGAGCCTCAGTTTGCCGACCACTGCACTAGAGTCCTTGATGAGTAGATGAAATGGAGTAGAAAAAGGAAACATTACAGTGTGTTAAAATTAATGAGAGGTAAAGAATTAGAAGCCAAGGGTACGGCTGTTTTCTAACACAAACACCCAGGCCTTACTAGCCATTGAAGATAAAATAGGATTAATCTTTTTTATTTTATTTGTTGATTCCTACCTAACCACAAAAGCATCATCAAAATCAGGAGACTGGCATTGAACAAACTTCATTCAAGCTTTAACAAATGTCCCAATAATGCCATCTGTAGCCCAGGACATCCAGTCCACGATCGCACACATTTAGTACTATTTCTCTAATAGTAGTCTCCTTCTATCTAAAATAATTTGTGTTTCCCTGGTGTTCAAGCACTTGATATTTTTTAAAGATTATGGGACAATTACTTGGTAGACTGTTCCTCAGTTTGAGTTTATCTACTGTTTCTTCATGATTAGATTCAAGTTATGCACTTTGGGCAGGAACATCACAGAAGCGACACTGTGTTCTCATCGCATCCATCAGCTGGTACATAATTACAATTTTCCCATCGTTGTGATGTTAACTTGGACCTCCTGATGAAGGTAGTGTCAGTAACTGTGAAGTTATTCTTTATCTCTTTGTAACCAATCAGTATTTTATGGGGAGGTAGTTAGAGGCTAAGTGAATATTCATTCATGATCAAATGTTTGGTTTAGTCATTTATATCAATATGAACTCATGGATTATTATTTATTCAATTGGTCATGATCTATAGTATCATTATTGTTCTTTTTTTGATGCTCAAATTGTGCCTGTTTGAGAATTGGGAGCCACCTCATGCTGGCTTCTATGCCCTTTGACATGTCCTCATCCTTCTATTAGCACATCCTTACCTTCTAACAAATTCACTGCCTCATCTTGTACTTTGTCTGTCTCAGTCCTGAAAGCCAACTTTTCCCAGGAAGCCCTGGTTCCTTTTAGTGCATGGGTACATAGCAACCAGGTTATGACACCTCTACTGTTGGAGTATGTCATGCAGCTCTTAAACTCCCCATTTTCTATGCCATGTTATACCTCATTCTTGGTTAATTGATGGAGGAATACTTTCTAACACCAGAGACAATATTCTCTCCATTCATCGCAGCATAGCATTTCCTTATGGACAATTTATCCAACATGGGTACTTTCTGCATCAATCCGATTTGAATCACATTGGGTACCCAAACCAGTCTGGCTCCTTCTCTCAATCCCTCTTCAATGTCAGGTACAGGTAATGTAACTGATAATGATTCCATATCCTCTCTGCAGGCACCTAACCGCTTTGTTTACTTATCTCCTTCCTTAACCTCCTGAATAAGAAGGCCCACAACTCCCCTGAGAACAAACAGCACTTGGTGATCTGGGCATTCTAAATTTATTCTGGGCCAAAAAATAGTTCTCACTTCCTCCCACCTCATAAACCAACATAAATAACATTTCAAAGATGTTAATGTGCTCCAGAAATAGGGAACAATTTTTATTACCAAGGGAATGCTTAACTTCTGTCTAAAAAAAACAAAACTGATTCAGGTGAATAGTGTTCTGTTCTCCATCAGAACAATAGGTGAGTGCTTGCTTTATATTTATCGAATAACAGGGTCTAATTAAAAATCTTTTCCAGAAGAAAGGGTCATTTTATTCCACCTTTGAAAGAACCTGCTTGTAGTTTTGAAATAGCTGGTTTTCTAGTCTCTATTATTTAGGTTTTCAAAACTCTCTGTGCCAAGTGTCTCGGCCAGAATACCCGCTACACAGCACTTTGAGGAAGTTTACACAGGGAAAGGAAAGCAAGATATTGGCCAAGAGTTCCCGTGGATTATGGTTGGGTTGAATGATTTCAGTGTGTGTGACAACTAGGCATAGTTACCGGTTGAGGAGGAAGAGCCCACGGTGTGGGAAACACTGACGATAAGAGAAAAAGGACACGGTTGTTAAACAGGTTCCTGGGCAGGTGGGAGGGGTGGGATCCAGAGGGCAGCTGGGGGGTTTGGCCTTGACCAGGAGGAAAGAGTCAGAAGCGGAAAGGTGAGGAAGATGAGGGCGGATGCAGCAAAGCCTGCGGATATGACAAAAGGGAAGAGGTTGGTGGCCTCCAGCCGCTCAATAAAGTTAGAAGCTGGGCTCCCTATGTCCCACAAGGTCCTACACTATTCTTGTAGGAAGGTGAGTGTTTCCTTCCACCAGGAATATTGGTTCCTTGACCAGCGGTTGTCAGAAATTAGTTACCACTCCCCATTCCTAATGCCTGAGCTCTACGGAATTTCTCCTTCCACATTGAAATGGGGAAGGAGGAACTTAAAGGTGAAATTTCTTACTCGAGCTCAACAGCATTTTATGCAAGAAAGAGGCATGAGATGGAAATTCATCATTTACCTATGCCTCCAGTCCCTAGGTAACAGGAAATGGGCTCTGAGAGTTGAATTGTGAGCACAAAGAACCAACCACACTCCTAATGGCTAAACCTGACAGTCATAAGTCTTATTTCAAAGAGACAAGGATGTTGCCGTAGCTAGAAACACGTACGAAATAAAAATCGAGCCACAGGCCTAGAAGAGTTAATGCATTCCAAAACGATTTCTCCTTCGTAACATTCCAGTTTGAGTTTCAGTGTTTGGTGCCAAGCACAAAGGCAAAACAGTACAAATGACTAAAACAGAAGCCTGAAATATTGAGGAATGAGAAAGAGAGAAACATCTATAACACATGCCTTTGAAGAGGCTATAGATCGTGCTTCTGTCTTGAAGTACAAATCTGTAGAAACCCATGTAGATTTTGTGCAGATGCTGGCATCATGTTATAGTTTAAGCTGTTGTCCTGGTGAAATTATAGACTAACGCCAAGACTGGGGAGCAGTTGGAGCCTTTTCTGAATGGTATAAACACCCTTATTAACACCCCCTAGGGCAGAGGCGGAATGGTCAACAAAGAGAAGCAACTCAGAGAGCATTCTGGGAAGCAGAGGTCACGTGGTGCTCATCTACAGGCCAAATCCAGTCAACAAACAGGTTCCATTCAGCCATAACCATAAGGGGCTCACATGTTCTTTCCAACGTTTGGCTTTCTACATTGTAATTTGCTTTATTTTTTTCGCTGACTGTCACTGCTTCTAGATAATGATATTTCAGATAAAAATGCAGTTTCCCATCATGCTGTAATGGTAAGGGAAGGATGTGAATATTGCAATCCCCAGTGTCCTCCGACCCCACCACTCCCTATCGTCTCTTTGTCTGTCTCATGACACGTATTTATATTTTCTAACATGTCTTTATAGACATCTGAGTTGGTGATATCTGCCTAAAAAAGCCAGCAAAGGGAAGCCCCCCTTGGGTTGGGGTCACTCTCTTGGGCATGTCCTGAAAGGACTCCAGGTGAGGTAGAGCGCTCACCTGGTGAGAGAGTCATGCGGAGAGCTCTCCCGGGGCACAGCCAATCACAGGCCTGCTGCACCTGGCGCTCAGTAAGTGCTAGTGGAGGGCATGAATACAGGAAGCACATAGATAATTAAAATGAAGAAAAACTGACATGGAATTTAGCTATAACTTTACTCATTAAAAAGGTGGTTATTATTTCAGAAGCTGGATCTGTTCTTATCTGTGACAAGTTTTGTCACATTAATTGAACAAACTTTTATTATCTAGAATATATAAAGCACTGTGATAGTGTTATGAGAACACACATTTAAATGAGGTATCATTGCCCCTGAGAATTTAATTAAAAAGTATCTATAAAATGGCAAAAATTACCCCCTTTGTACTTTGCAGTAAATAGTAATTAAACAAAATTATTCAATAGAATCCCATTTACACCATTAACACTAGTAATTGGTTTGTTTTAATAATATATTTTTATTTAAAAGGTAGCATGCTAATGTAAATAAAAATGCTTTTGAATATTACAAAGATGTTCAAACTTCACACTTCTCTGTTTTATGGGAGAAGAATTAGCTGAATCAACTGTTACTTGAATTGATGTGTAAAAAATATTTTGTGCTCATGAATTGGAAGCATCAGTATTAACAAAATGTCCATATTACCCAAAGCAATCTACAATTCAGTGCTATCCCTATCAAAATTCCATGGCATTTTTTTTTGCAGCAATAGAACAAATGATTCTAAAATAGCCAAAGAAAGAAAAAGGCCAAAGGCATCACGTGCCATGATTTCAAAGTACATCACAAAGCTATAACATCAAAACAGTATGGTACTGTCATTAAAAAACAAATAAACAACAACAAAAAATACCAGACACAACTATCATTGGAACAGAATAGAGAGCCCAGAAACATGCCTATATATGTCAATTAATTTACAACAAAGGAGCCAAGAATACACAATGGGGAAAGGACAGTCTCTTCAATAAATGTGTTGGGGAAACTGGACAGTCACAAGCAAAAGAATGAAACTAGATGCAGAACTACCACACGATCCAGCAATTTCACTTCTGGGTATTTAAGGAAAAAAAGAAAGAAAAACAACTCAAAAGAATATATGCACTTCCCTTTTCACTGAAGCATTCTCAATAGCCATGATATAGAAACAAACTATGTGTCCATCAATGGATGGATGGGTAAAGAAGATGTAGTACATACCACACACACACACACACACACACACACACAGAAATATTATTCAGCCATGAAAATGAAGGAAATCTTGCCACTTCAGACAACATGGATGAAACTTGAGGGCATTATACTAAGTAAAAATAAGTCAGACATAGAAAGACAAATACCATATGTGAAAAGCTTTAAAAAACAAAATACAAGCTCATAGATAGAGAGAACAGGTCAGTGGTTGCCAGAGGTGGGGGGTAGAGGGTGGGTGAAATGGGTTTGAAGAGGGTCAAAAGTTAAAGACTTCCAGTTATAAAATAAATGTCATGGGGTGTAATGTACAGCATGGTGACTATAATTAATAATATTGTGCTGCATATTTGAAGTTGCTAAGAGAGTAAATCTTAAAAGTTATCAAAAGAAAGAAAATGTATATATGGTGATAGATGCTACCTAGACTTATTGTGGTGAATATCTTACTATACATACATATATCAAATTACTAATTTGTACACCAAAACAAATATAATGTGTTATATCAATTATACCTTGATAAAAAAAACACAGTAGTGGAGAACAGGCTTTTAAAAGGAGCTTAAAAAGGTGGGCTGGGAAGTAATTGCTTCCACGGAGGCTGGGTTTAAAATGAGTGGGGCCTGGAGGCTGTCAACTGCAGAATAGAAAAGTTTCCCCGAATTCTGCCTCTCACTGTGAAATTTCATATTTCACAACAAATCACTGAGTGCTCCAAAAATGTTACCAAAAGGAGCCATCAAAATGCCCAGAAAATTAGGTAATCAATATCTCTCCTCGGAAGGTCAGAGATTTGGAAATTAATCATTTCAATCCAGAGAGCTGGCTAAGGGGCATGGTGCTTGCTTTTACCTCCATAACTCTCTGCTACTGGGCTTAGGAGGGAAAGTCAAATCTAATTGTCATAGACATTTTTCTGAGCCATTAAAATATCCTGAGACCCAGTCTCTATCTGAGGATACTGGAGTTTACTTAGGGAGAAAGTAGGAGGACTTGTGGAGATCGAACTATAATGCATTCTACTATGTGCTCATGTAAGAAATCACACAGCATGGTAACTCAGCTGCCAAGAGGAGCTTGAGAAAAACATAGACACTATAGAACTGAGTCCTGACAAAGGAATCAACTCACGAAGGAATGAGATTACATATATCTATAATAATAAAAGTGTAATATGCAAATCAACTGAACGGCCGAACAGTGGAACAACCACCATCTGGACGACCTTTGGACAAAGTCGGGGCTGCGAGGGCCAAGGCAGCTGGGGCTGCAAAGGCCTACTCTTGCATGAATTTCGTGCATTAGGTCTCTAGTATCTATATATATAAAAGTCCAGGAACCAGAATGGTGGAATGACCAGAATGACTGGTTGCTAAGACATGCACTGCGGCAGCCAACAGGCCCCATGTGGGCCCCGATCGAACCCCCCAACCTCTGGCGGCCCCTTCCCCCAGCTGGCCCCGCCCCCGATCAGGTCCCCCAACCCTGATCGGCGACAGGGCCGGCCAGCCAACCTCCTGCGTCCCCTCCCCCCCTCCCGCTGCAGGCCTAGCCCAATCAGCCCCCATCAGGGTGGGCCGGCCAGATCCTACCTGTGCACAAATTCACGCACCAGGTCTCTAGTGTATGTATGTGTATATGTGTGTGTGTGTGTGTGTGTGTGTGTGTGTGTGTGTGTGTGTAAAATCATCCCAGCAACAATTTCCAAGGCATATCAAAAAGCCTGAAAACAAGTTACAGGACAAAATGTGGATTATGATCTCACTCACATAAGAAAAGTCATACTTGGTGTGTGCACATATATATTTAAGTAAAGACATTAACAGATCTAGACTGCTATAACACCATAGCTCGTACTGGTGACTCCTGCAAAGGGGAGGGGTGAGGCATGTACAGAAAATAAAAGGAGATTGATTGCACTCTCTTGGTTTACAGACAATTTGAACTTTTTTCAGCATCACTTGGAGTGTTCATGGCCACCTAGTGCCAGGACCGTAGGGTTGTCATTCAGGTTCAAGTGTGAGCAGAGAGCTTGCCCACACGAGACAAGCCGTGTGCTGAATTTTCCATGCAAACTGTGTGTGGAGGCCCTGGACTCCTGAAATTTGGCCCTGATGCGTGGTGTAATTTTCCCTTAGGTTTCCGTGGCCTTGAGAAAGGCAGGCTCATCAGATAGAAGATGAGAACAGCAGTGGAACCAGCCGGCCCCAAACACAGAGAACTGGGTGTGCTTTTGAACAGGAGGGTTGCGTCCAAGCAGACCGCCACAGGAAATGAATCCAGAAATACAGATCGGGGCCGGATTAGGACGGTGCTTTAACTTTATTTTGTTCTGGGATATTTAATCAGGAGGGGGACGTGGTCAGATTGGACTTTTATGAAGATAAGTGACTACAATGTGGAGGATTGGCTGGGAGGAGCAGAGCAGCTGAGAGAAGATACCAGTCAGAAGGCTGGTGGCCAAAATACCAGTCAGAAGGCTGGTGCAGCAGCTGAGAGAAGAGGAGACACACACTAAGACAAATGGCAGTGGGGATCATTGGGATGAGACCAATTAATTACTATTTAAAAGATAATGAACACAAGCAGTGATAGGAATGTCAAGAATGACTCCACAATCAAGATTTCAAGCAACATGTCTGGGAAAGCAAGCTATCCTTCTGACATGCTCACCAAGCCACTGACTTGCTGACCTTAATCTTGACCTGGGTCACATGTGGTCTCAGAGCCTCAGGTGGCGTTGAGCCTGCCAGTGGGCAGGCACTAATTGCTCCCATGTTAGCTATGCTGAGTAGACAGGTCACTGCCTTGTGCTATGAGCCAGCTCATGTTCCCCCACTTTATTCCTCAGGATATTATAACTTTGTCAGATTCCTTGCTGAAGTGTGTCCATAGTGTCCCCTTAATCTGCCTGTCATACAACCCTCCTTAAAAAACAGCACATGACACTTGGCTGAACTTGTTCTCTGTAAACTAAAGCTGCCTCTTGCTAATCACATTCTTTCCTTCCAATCTCCCAAACCCATTTAATACATCCACTGGTTTTTCTAGATATTTACATTAGGACTCCAGTTTTTCAAATCTGATTTTCCCCTATTTTTTAGAAAAATCAGTATAGCATTTGCCAACCTTCCATCTCCTGGAACATCTCATATTCCTTATAATTTATCAAACACCAACAATCGTATCTCCAGGATTTCTGAGGATCTTTGGGTGTGAGTCATCTACAACCTTGAACTTAATGAAGATGCAGAAGTGAGATGCCCAGGAGTCTAACTTAGTACCTGCATTCACTCCCAGAGGCAGATATAATTTAGCACATGTGAGAGCGAGCCGTGGAAGGCCAGTGCTCCTGGAGTCCAGTAAGCAACCAGAGAGCAGATGATAGATGAGGGAGGGAAGCAGGGGCCAGATTATATGAGGCACAGTGGCTTGGACTGAAAAGCCAGACATATCTGGGGAGCCATCAGATCATTACAGGACTTCAGTTCCATCTGAATAGATGAGTGTCAGCCAGAGGCAGATATAATTTAGCACATGTGAGAGCGAGCTGTGGAAGGCCAGTGCTCCTGGAGTCCAGTAAGCAACCGGAGAGCAGATGATGGATGAGGGAGGGGCCAGATTATATGAGGCACAGTAGCTTGGACTGAAAAGCCAGACATCTGGGGACCCATCGTATCATTACAGGACTTCAGTTCCATCTGAACAGATGAGTGTCAAGAACTAAATGCTTGTGTGCCCCCCAAATTCATATGCTGAAAGCCTACCTCAATGAGATTGTATAAGGAGGCTAGGAGGTGGGGCCTCTGGGGGATAATTAGGATTCGATGAGGTCCTTAGGGCAGAGCCAGCATGAATGGGGTCGGTGCCCTTCACAGAAGTCATGAGAGCTTGCTGCCCTCTGCCGTGTGAGGACGTGGGGAAAAGACAGCACTCTCCAAGCCAGGACAGGGGTCCTCACCAGACACCCAGTCTGCTGGCACCTTGACCTTGGACTTGCAGTTTTCAGAATTGTGAGAAGGATTTATTTAAACCACCCAGTCTATGGGGATTTGTTACAGCAGCCCTGACTAAGAGAATGAGCGAAATGCCAACTGTCCATTTTCCACTCCCATGCTAGTTGACTCACCGTGTGTTTACCTAGCATTAGAGAACATGATAATAATAAATACTCGAGTTCTTTTCTAAGTACCAGGCACTGGTAAGTGTCTGACATGGCTAATTTCACACATGTCTCACAATATGCCTACAAGGCAGTGTACTGGCATTCCCTTAAAGGACGAAGTCCATCCTACCTGGATTGGATGGAGAATGTTTTATTACAGGATATTATATGGCGCACAGGGTCATGAGAGGCTGAAGACACAGATTCAGGTGGAGTTTACGGAGAACAGTTCCAAAAGCCACACCAGAGCATCGGTGCCGCCTCTCCTAAGATCAGAAAACCATGGGCCTCAAAACTAATACTGGCCAGGAGGCCCCCACAGCCAGGTGGCTGCCACCATCAGAGGAGAGCGATGAAGCAGAAGCTGCTGTGGCTTCCGGCTTGGGAATCCGGCCATGCCAGCTACAGTCTGCGCCAGCAGGATGGACGTCCCACGCCTGCCCCTTGGCACCTACAGAGCAAATGACTGGACATGGTGAACTCCGCGTAATGTTGCCACCGAACAGATTAAATGCCTCCACTCCCTCTTTGCCAGCAGAAAAAGCAGCAGCTACAAAAGCCCATCATGCTTCACTCCAGCCTTTCACAAAATGTATCTTCTGGGTTGATATCTATCAGACAGAGCACCCCAGCTCCAAGTGAGGATGGGAGATGGAGTTTTAACTGTTGGCTTTATTGGCATGTAATTTACATAAACGTTTCCAGTGGTAAGTGTCGAGTTCAGGAATTTGGAGAAATCACACAGCTTTGATCAAGAATCAGAACATTGTCACCACCCCCCAAATGCTCACTGGTGTCCCTTCCCCATCAATCATCGGCTGCCGTCGTAGGCCCCAGGCAACCATGGGTCACCTTCGCTCATTATGGTTGTGCCTTGTCAAGAATTTCATGTAAGTGAAATCACATGTTACGTTGTCTTTTGTGTTTGGCTTTTTCACTTTGGAGTGTATATGTTGTTGTGTAAGTCAGTAGGGGTCGTTTTTTGTTTTATTGCTGAGTGATAGTCCATTGCATGGATATAACAATTTGTTCATCCAGGAACCAAAATGGACATTTGGGCTGTGTCCAGTCTGAGGCTGCATCCTCCCCATTTGATGTGACAACTTGTTTCCTATTCATTCTTTTGTGCGTGTTGTGTTGTGTTTTAGTTTAATCTGCTTTATCCTAATGACTAATACTGATGAACATTGTTCATATATCACTCACATAACTTGTGGTGTGAAGTATCTGCTCAAATGTTATCTTCATTTTTTAAATCACGTTGCTGGTCTTCTTACTATTGGGCTGCAAAAAATTGATGAAATATTCTAGATAAAAGTCTTTCGTTATAGAAATGATAGACAAATATTTTCCGCTAGTCAGTGGCTTGTCTTTTAAATTTAAAACTTAAATTTATCTTCTTCTTTTCTTTTATGGTTTATGTTATTTTCTGAGTTCTGTCTGAAAGATCTTAGCCTAACCCAAGGTCACAAAGAACTGTCTGTAGGTTGTTAGTTTTAGCTCCTGCGTTTAAGTCTCTGATCCATTGAGTTAATTTTTGTATGTAGTGTGAGGGATGGTCATTTTTCTAAGTGTGCCAGCCCAAATGTTCCACACCATTTAATGAAAAGATTATCCTTTTTCCCATTAAGTTGTCTTTGTACTTCTGCTCAAAATCAATTGAATATATATTCCTGGGTCTATTTCTTGACTTTATTCTGTTCCATTGATCTATATCAATGGTTTTCAAAGTGCCATCTGGGTCCCAGAGATCCTTTAAGGGATCACTGAAGTCAAAATTATTTTCATAATAATGCCAAATCATTTATCTTTTCACGTTCATTCTCATAAATTTTTAGTGGAGTATTCTAGAGGCTACATTATGTGATCCTGTAACAAATCAAATGTAAAAACAGAAATGATAATTTATCATACTTTTTAAAAATATATTTTTCTTGATTTCAGAGAGGAATGGATGAGGGGCGAGATAGAAACATCAATGATGAGAGAGAATCATTGATCAGCTGCCTCCTGCACGCCCCCTACTGGGGACTAAGCCTGCAACCTGGGCACGTGCTCTTAATGGGAATTGAATGGTGACCTTCTGGTTCATAGGTCAATGCTCAACCGTTGAGCCACGCCAGCCAGGCTTCTACCATACTTTCAATAAATGAAACACTAAATCGATCTTTGGAAATGAAAAATAATGTCCCCCTTCTAATTGTGGAGGGTCCTGGGAGGTTATAGTTATTTTTCATCAAATATACGTTGTTCAATAATGAGATTATTATAGTCATTTTAAAGTATTTAAAATAAATAGTTCAAATATGTATTTTTATTTGGCTTGGGGTTCTTTGAGCTTCCTTGATCCATGGGTTTAAGTTTTCATCAATCTGGAAAAATTTTGGCCAACATTAACTTCAAATAGTTCTACCTCCTGCCCTCTACCTCCCACCTTTTCCTTTCCTCCTGGGACACAAATGGAATGTTAGACATATTGTTATTGTCCCACAGTCGCTGCTGATGGTCAATCTTTTCCTTCTCCGTGCTTCATGTCTAATAATCCCTCGTGCTATGTTTTCAAGTTCACTGATCGTTTATTCTGCGCTGTCTAACTTGTGATTAATCCTCTCAAGTTTATGTTTCATTTCCAATGTTCAATTTTCATTGCTTTACATTCTACTTGGGTCTTTTTCATATATTCAATTTCTCTCCATTTTTTTTTATATCCTCGAACAAATTAATGAAAAATGAAGGAACAAAAATTCATGAAATTTAATGTCTGGCCCAGGAACTGTCCAGAAGGGTTTTCATAGCGCTGCTGTATAAAAACAGTATTCTGTCATTTGTCATTATCCTTTACTCTCTCTCAACCAACAAACACAGCTCCATCCTGGAATCTCGGCTTTATAAATCATGGCAGGCAACACAGGTCCTATTTATAAACGACTCTCAAAGGCCATACTGCGCCCCAGCTCCCATGCCAGACTCCCGCTGCGATCCGGTGGTGCGTAGATTGAGATCACACCCTGGATAATACGCTCAGCTTCACCTCCACGTGGGAAACGAGGGTGAAGGCACGAGTATTTCCATCAGCAAAGTGCAGGCTCCAGGGTAATGAAATGGGGTGTAGGGCCAGCACAAAGGCTGATTTTTAACAGAGCTGCTGCCAGGGCCTGGCCGCCGCACAGATGTGCACGCACAGCAAAGCCACGGCACAGCCTGTTTGAGACGCTCAGGTCCCAACGCACCAAAGGCTGTCACTCAGCGCCCAGCCACGTCCCGGCCGGAGCTGCCACACCACAGGCTACTGATCACCCGGAATCCACAGCCGCCCCCCTGCCTCCCTCTCACCGCTCCGCTTCTAGCTGCGATGAGACAGGCGAAATCCTATCGCCTAAGCATCATGGGAGCCCACACAATTGCTGCTCTCAAACCTGCTTCCTGCAAAGGTAATTATCTGCCCAGGGTGTTGAGTAATTACAGGACTTAGAAACTTTATCCTAATTGGCCCCTCGTTTGTATCAAGCAGCCGATTACTCTCTTTTCAAGCCGCAGGGATCACAAGTTCCACCGCGCCCTTGTTTTGAAGATGAGACAGTCTATTCAAGCCGCGCCTGATACATTGCGCTGAGCAAGTGTCCAAACAAGATCCTGCCAGCTGTGCTCCTCGCTGGGCGCAAAGGTGAAGGCCGGTGCTGGGTGGCCGGGGATTTACGAAGAGATCCGGCCTCCTCCATCTGACATGATGTCACGTGGTCCTGCTCTCCCGCCTTCCAGGCCCAGATTCGAGGTGACCGGCTATTTCAGGTCGCAGTGGCTTTCCACAGGCTGGCTTAGAGGAGGAGTTGGCGTTGCACCGTCCTCATCTTTCCCTGTTTATTGCGTAGATTTCCCCCTGCTTCTGCTGTTCGATGCAGGCTCCATGCCAAACCATCTCAGAGAGCCTGGGTGTCAGATGTCACCCTCTTGCCCTTTGCTCTGCCTACAGATTTCCTTTAACAACAGCTGAAGCCCCAGCCGGCAGGCACGCACTTTTTACAGTGAGAGAGGATTTATGAACAACACCTCCTTTATTCTGAGTGACACCCGCAAAGAGTGGGCACTGGATTCGTGCACTGGGTCTTTAAGAGAGGATTACTCGTGGGTCCTTCAGGTTTAGAGGGAGAATGTGAATCTTAGGAGGTCAAGATCGGTGCCCTCACTAGTGATGGCAGCTGATGGGGACGGTTTAGTGTACTGATGGATTTGCTTTTGCCTTTAAACTGATGGGTTCCAGAAGAGAGAGAGAGAGAGAGAGAGAGAGAGAGAGAGAGAGAGAGAGAAAGAAAGACACTGCTTTTTCAGGAAGGGCTTCCTGTGTGCTCTCTGCTGTCCAAGTGGACTGTGGGACTGTGGCCGGAGAAACTCGCCCGCCCAGAGCTCGCTGCCTGATGGCACAGACCTACCCGGCCCAGAGCTTCATTCCAGCAGAGCCATGGTGGGCAGGTGCGCCATGGGGAGAAGGGGCTCCTGGTTAATCAAGCAGGAGGAATTCCTGGATAAACCACTGGTCCGAATTTGGATTTCCATCCTTTTGTGGTTTTTGTTGACTCCCAGCTTTGGGATTTCTGTTGGGAAGTCGGCTAACAATCTAAGAGCAGAGTGAAGGAGAAAATGTGCCGCCCGGATCAGAAGGCGCGACAGTCAGTGTTTGGGTTTTAGAAAATGGAAAAGGTCTGACAGAAAGGGAGGCTCAGGACCACAGAATTCCTCATTGCAGGGAGCACCTGTGCTCTGCTGTGTGCAGTGTGAGGTCCACGCAATCCATTCGCACCCCAAATTCACTTCTCACTGACCAGCCTGAGCGGCACTATCATGGCCACAGTCCGTGTGAAAGGTCACAGATTGTGTGTGTGTGTGTGTATATATATACACACACATTATTATTGATTTCAGAGAGGAAAGGAGAGGGAGAGATAGAAACATCAGTGATGAGAGAGAATCACTGATCAGCTGCCGCCTGCACGCCCCACACTGAGGATCAAGCCCATAAACCGGGCATGTGCCCCGACCGGGAATCGAGCCATGACCTCCTGGTTCATGGGTGGACACCCAGATGGTGCTTTTACAGCTGAAGCTGACCTCACAGATCGCCTATTAAACTGCAGAAAACACATGCGATGGGAGGGCTTATGTCACCGAGGCCCTGACTGCGGATGGCAAAGCCGACACTAAGGAGGACTCACTGGGAGGGACCAGCTGTCTCGTCCCAGGTGTGAGGAACATGGAACCCCGAGACAGGACGTGTCTGCCCAAAGTCCCAGAGGAAGAGCCTTTCCCCTCCCCCCCGTGTCCCCTCCCCCACTGCACAGCCTTTTGTGGGGCAGGGCTGGTCACTGTGACAACCGCCTGCATCCCTTCAGAGGGACTCCGCGCAGAAGCAGCCACGACTGGAAGCCCACGTCTGCCTGAGGCTCCCGGGCGGGTGGCGGTGGCACGAATGCCATGTGAACACCATCCCGGGCCAAGCTGGGTCCCTGAAGGGCCACCTGCCATCACTCCGTCCAGCCAGGAGGCAAGGCGCAGACACAAGCTGCTGTTTACCCGCCGTGAGGACATCTTCCAGAAAACTCTCCGGAGCTGATTCACCGCCCTGCACCCAACCCGGTTCTGCTTCTAGACCAGGCACAGAGAACTACGAGAAGGAACTCAGCTGGCTTTCCATCTGAACGCAAACATTTTCTTTTCAGTGTAATTCTGCGTACACCCTATTAAGAATCAAATCCCAAACAGACCGACCAGAAACTTACAGGAAGAAAACAAACAAACAACCCAGGGTAAAAAGGAAGTTAATGAAATTCAATTGGAGCAATCACTATTACTTGGGCATTGAAAACACTTTTGTCACTTCCCAGCCGATCTTCAGTTGCCAAAATCTGTCACCCATTCAGGCTAAGTGCTTCGGATTCAGTGTGGAAGCATATTGGCAACCCGCTCATTGAGGAGCAGCCTGCATCTCTCCTGCCTGCGGTGCGCTCAAGCCCCCCAGCCTCTGCTCTGCGCCCCAGCCCCCCAGTCTCCGCTCTGTGCCCCAGCCCCCCAGCCTCTG
>NW_005367809.1:2649519-2682500 GCF_000412655.1 Myotis brandtii | reverse complement strand
TCTCTGCTCTGTGCCCCAGCCCCCCAGTCTCTGCTCTGCACCTCAGCCCCCCAGTCTCTGCTCTGCACCCCAGCCCCACCCCCGCCCAGTCTCTGCTCCAGTGAGGAGCATCACCATGGAGGTGGGGCAATGATCCACTAGAAAGTCCGCTCCTCCCCACACCCACAGTCCCTGGTTCCCAACCAGGCCTGCATTTTAGAATCAGTTGGGAAGCCTTGAAACCGCACACACATCCTGCCTTGCACCCCATCGAGAACCAAACCACCTCAGTGGGACAACCACAGTGAGGGCTCTAATCATGAGTGAGACTGGAAGACTAAGCAGGCTTATCCTGCAGGAACAGAATGGGGGGAAAACAGATTTCAGTGACAGGTCGGGGCTAAAGAGAAACAAGAAAGAGAACGTTGAGAGACTCAGAGGCCACACAGACCTCAGGCCCCTCCCTGGCCCACCAGATGGTGGCTTGAGACTAAGGCTTCTCCCATCTTTTAGGAGTGGATTGGGCCTGAGCCCTCTGTTGGAGCCTTCTGTAGTCTCCCTCTGACGTTCAAGGCAGATGAAAGAAAGAACAAGAGAAACAAGAAAGAGAACGTTGAGAGACTCAGAGGCCGCACAGACCTCAGGCCCCTCCCTGGCCCACCAGATGGTGACTAAGGCTTCTCCCATCTTTTAGGAGTGGAGTGGGCCTGGACCCTCTGCTGGAGCCTTCTGTAGACTCACTCTGACCTTAAAGGCAGATGAAAGAAAGAACAAGAGAAACCACCACTGGTTGGTAAGAATTCACTCTAGTTAAGAACAGGTAGCATACTGAGTCATGTGACCGTCCATTCGGCCAATGAAACATGCTGTTTTTGTCACAGAACCCACCACTCTGACACCAAAATGGAAAGATACCTACAAGGGTTAGATCTAACCAGGAGGGGTATATGGCTTTAACCGTTGATTAGTGGGTGGTTGTTTTTTAATTGCCCCAATACAAACTCATTGTTTAGACTGGAAACCCACTGGCCCATAGGTCCTGTGGGGAGGGGCTAGGACAATGATTACAGCCTGTACTCGTCATGGAGCCCTTCCTCTCGGAGACCCAGCTACCACGTGGCCAATGAATTCTAGGTCTGAGAAATGGTTTGCATCTGGACTCTAGACAGAGATGGCGATTTTTCTTTGGGGAAATTGCTCACAGGCTCCCGCCATCCATTCTTACTTCCTGCCCATCTATTTCCCTGCCAGGATGTACCTTCAGCAGTAACCTTGTTGGCTGCCCATCTGTTCTTCCCTGGGACTGCCATGTTGATTAAGCATCCTTACAATTATATACAGGTCACAACCACTTGGCTGCCCCTTCACAACATCTGGAGGTTAAGTGCCACCACCTGGCCTCTACTACTTCAGGGCCCCAGTGTCCCCACTGCTATCAACAAGCCAAAGCCTCTCTAACACTTTCTCCTGCCATCACAGCCCTCCCTGTCAGAGGAGAGCCGACACTGAATTTCCGGATGAAGCTGGTCTTCTCACTCTCACACTCCCAATGACCTTGGTGAATGGTAGAGTCTCCAAGAATACCCTGAGGGGTCATCTGGCCTCACATATTGCAACTGCCCCCGCACACCCACTCTCATGAACCTTGTAACCCCTTGCTCCACCCTCTGCATAGCAATTCTGGCGTCAGTTTCTCTCTGCGTCGGCAGCACCTTCCTCCAGGTTTCTAGGAGACACCCAAGAAACGAGCTTGCACCATCTTCTGAGGTCCCTGTCAGGGTATTGCATCTCACATCCCAAGAGAATTTCCTCAGGTCAATAAAATCTCCCTTATTCAATCTTATATGTGGTCCCCTTGGTCTAGGACCCTCACAGTGCAGTCCCTGGTGCTCCACCAGCTTCTAGTGCACGCTGGCGAATTCTTGCCGCTCCTGTGGGGCGTAGCTCCATTCTCCCTTCTCAGGCCCAGCAGGTCCCTAGCTGGGTGAAGCTGCAACTTAATCCTCATTATTGATCTGGGGGCCAGAAGTGGAAGTAGGGGGAGGTCCTGAGAGGCAGATGGTCTTTCCCTAAGGGGATGGGTTAGGTTTTCGCTCTCCTGGTGTAGGAGATATAAAGAGGCCTCTAAATTCTACTGAAGAAACCCTCTGGTCTACATAGTTTTTAATTGTTAACTGTCCTCAGCTTCTCATGAATCCCTCGTAGGCAATCAACGAAACCTAACCACCAGCCAATATCATTGTCTTTGTGAACATTGTTCGTCCCCACTCATGTGCAAAGCCGGAATCACCGCAGCTCAGGTCTCCTCCCCCAAAGCGTTCTTGTACATCGCACCAGGGAAGGTTTAGCAATCGGCTTCTCCTCCTGTACCAGGGACTCTCCCACCCACCACCCCATCTCTGCCTGCTCTCCCCCAATCTCCTGGCCCTTCTGTGTCAGCAGCGCCCCCTGCAGAGGCAGCAAGACTGGGCAAAGAAGAGCCCCAAACCACAGTGCAGGTCTTTGGTTGATTCTGTATTTCAGGTGCTTCTTTCCGGTAGAAATGGCACCTTCATCACAATCACACTCAGTCATTGGCTGGGGCCACCCCAAACAAGGTGCGAGTTCAAAAGTGAAGCAGAGCCGCAGACAGTTACCAGCCAACCACTATTCCCCGGCGGGCAACTTCGAGGGGCGGGGCCCCCCGTGTGTGGCCCATTGCTCCCGTTCACTTCCCGTGGCACAGATGCCGACTGCGCCAGGTTCTGTGGCTCTCAGTGGTTGATCTCCACCTGACCATAACCTCAGGTTCTTGGCATCGTGGTGACACCTGGTATTTCTGCAAATGCGGAGATGGCTTCCGGCGTTCGCTTTCTAGCCTGTTTTTGTGTGGGGATTCAGGGAGACCCCCGAATTAGCCTGCCATCGATGCCGCCTTCCCAGAATCAGCTGGGGCGATTTTTCAAGGGAAATGTGGAACACTCAATGAGAAACTCGCCATCTGCGTGTCATTTACAGCAAATCAAGCAGCTGAAGGACTGTCATCAGGAAAGAAGACATTTAAAACAAGATGTAAGTGCCAAGTTATCATATAGATCTTTTCTTGTTTTAAACCAAGAAAGTGATGTGCCTGAAACAGATTCAAAATTAATTAAATGACCTTGTGACTTCTTTCTACCTGTCGCATTCCACCGCACAAATTACAGAGACAGGGGAGACTAGAGTGAAGGACAGGTACAATGGAAAAGAAAAAGACAAAAAAAAAAAGGCAAATTAAACTTGCACAAATGTTCACTTTTGAAAATGGGAGAAAGTTTATGCTTGTTATTTCACACAAATGGATTCACTAACCGTAATTAAAGGCTCTAGCCAATTAAAGCTGCAATAACACTGAGACAGCTAGCTGTGAAACGAACAGAGGAAGAGTAGCAATTCTCGCCGAGTCTGGAAACTGAAGGTTACACGAGGCTCCGTTTTAGATCTTAGACTGAAAAAATAATGACTCTCAGGGCTTTCATGATTTTGTACCAACTTCTTCCATTTTCGAGTACTTTCGTCCTTTTAGGAAATGTTCCCTCGTGAATATGGCAGGTGTGACCAGGTGCAGCCTGTGCGGTTCCCACGTGGACGAGCCTTTGAGGGGCTGCTATGCCTTCCCTCTCCCAGGCACATGCTTCCACCAGCAGCCTTCCCATCCCGTAGGCGCCAGGATGGTTCAGTGGGAGGGGAGGGGCTTTGGCAAGACTGGGCCCACCTGGATAGAAACCAGCTCTACCTCTGCATGGAGAGGCACTGGGCCAGTCGCCTACACTCTGAGCCCTTTCCTCTTCCGCAGGGCAGCCTATCAGCTCTATTGAACTTGCCCCGCTATAACGCTCCTGCTGAGTCTACCCACTCTTCCAGCCCAGTCTCAAGAGCGCCCTCTCTGGGAAATCCTGGCTGGCTCTCCGGGTTAAGTAAAATGTGTCCCCCACCCCCTGACTCTGTGCAATACAGTGGGGCCTTGACTTACAAGTGTCCCGACTAACGAGTTTTTCGAGATACGAGCAGTCTCTCGGCCTATTTTTTGCTTTGAATTGCGAGCTAAAATTCGGGTTACGAGCCAGCTTCAGATACCCCACCGCTAGTCGCAGCGAACCTAGTTGGCGCAGCGAACGTCACAGTGAACGCCACAACATTAGCCCAGCATCACGTTTCTCACTCGTTCACTTTTTGATTTGACATACTAGTAATTTGAGTTACGAGCTCCGTCACGGAACAAATTAAACTCGTAAGTCAAGGCCCCACTGTACTATATTTATAATTCTTGAGAAATTTCTCATTCTGTGCTTTGCATTATTTTATTTCTGCCCTTCTCTTATCCTTCAACTAGAATTTAAGCTCCTTGGGGGTCCTGGACTGACCCTGACCTATGTGGGTGCCTCTGGAATACTTCCACCAGCCCCAGGAATCATACACTAGATAAGCAATGAACGTTCTGTCCCACTGAATTAGATCCCAGGGACACGAGGATGTTGAAGCAAATGAACAGTGTGGCTGGTGCCTAATTTTGTATTAGCCTTTTTTCATAAAGCCATTCCCTGTTCTCCTTAAAATCTCATTGTACTTCTATTTTCCAGCATCCCCTCCCCACTCCCCAGGAGACCCTTTCTCAATGAACAAAGTCTTCCTAGTCACAGGGTAAAAGACTGGCACTTTCATTTCAAAGCACTGATGTCTCTTTGCATAAAGCCCCCAATAACCTTGAACTCCTTTTCTGACATTTCACGTCTTGATCCTTTCCAATGCAAATAGTCAATCAAAGGGAAACCATTTTTAAAGGGCTTATCTTTTAGGGTGTTCTCACTCTGATGAAAAAAGACACTATGATTTTTTCTTTTTACTAGTCATTTCTTCTCCTAAGCCAGAGTCCCCATTGAATTCTACTAAATATAGTTCCATTATGTCTTTTTTGCAACTTAACACCATTTATAATCACTATAAATAATTCTGAATTAAGTATACAACATATATTAAACTGTTTTTCATCTGTCCCTTATATAAAGTTAGAACGTTGCCCGGCCAGTGTGCTAAGTGGTTGAGTGTCCACCTATGAACCAGGAGGTCACCATTCAATCCCCATTCAGAGCACATCCCCAGGTTGCAGGCTCGGTCCCCAGTGTGGGGTGTGTAGGAGGCAGCTGATCAATGATTCTCTCTCATCATTGATGTTTCTCTCTCTCTCTCTCTCACTCTCCCTTTCTCTCTGAAATCAATAAAAATACATTTAAAAATGATAAAGTTAAAATGTTTTTCCAAACAGTGCAGCGCATCCTTTAGCAGAGCGCTGCTGCGTGGAAACATACATGTGGAACTTAAGGGGAGCCCTACATGGAACTCTTTGGCCACCTGGTTCTTGGGTGAGCAAGAACCCACAGATCTCTCCACTGGCGGCATTGTTATGTAAAGGTGCCGTGGGAAAGTCAGACTGGGCGTTCAAAGGGTTACCCCTCTCTCGGGCTGTAGCCACTTGTGTGGATGGATGGGCCATTTGGCTCAGCTCTCTTATTACCAGTATCCACTAAGAAATGGGTTTTTAGAATGATAATTGACTTGCTAGTAAATAAAAAAAAATGGTCAAACAAATGTTACAGTTTGTCTTTTTATAACTTCCTTTGGAGTATTACTCTCCTTTCATAGAAGTGACTTTTCCTAACGTGTTGAGTTATATATTTTCATTCCCTAATGCTATTGAATTTATGAATATGATTCATCATTTCTAATCAATGAAAGTGCGTTGTAGTTTGGCTAAACAGCAACTAAAGTTTAATTAAGTTTTCAGTCTCTGTAGGAAAAGAAAAATTCATCACTTGGGAGATTTTATGCGATTAAAAACTTACGCAATTATTTGACTGGGTATCATTGCTTTGGTAAGCAGTTCCAACCCATCAATCTAAGAGCATTCTATATTTCAGTGACAGGGTTGTGGTAATATGATAAGAGGGGGGCCACTCTCTGATGTGTCTGTGCCTCAGTCTCTCCAACTACAAAGTGGCAAGAATATGTGTTTTCCTGTTCTATCCTGAGAATCATGACTGATGTATTAGGACATTTTGTCACATACAGAGTTCTATAAATACATTAATGACACTCTTTTTGCCAACCATTCTGCAGAAATGGAAGTTCGTTATATTCAGATTTACAAACATCAGGTTTTTAAAATTAACTGCTACTTCCAAAGAGATCTTTACCTCTTTGGACAGAATGAAGAAATACAAAATTTTTCATGGAAATTTGCCTAGTATTTAGTAATATCTTAATATTTAAATTAAAAATATATATGTTCTTATGATTTTTAGAGAAAGAAGAAGGGAGAGGGAGAGAGAAAGAAAGAAACAGCAATAGGGCGCCTCCCACATGCACTCTGACCAGGGTTTGAGCCCCAAACCTGGGCGTGTGTCCTAACTGGGAATTGAATGGGCGACCTCATGGTGCATGGGATGATGCTCAACCAGCTGAGCCACACCACCCAGGGCAGTGCTTGAATTTCCTGAGGGACGGGTTTCGTCATATGTAGATGTCAAGCTGCCGGGTAGAGGAGTCATTTGTACCCCCTGGGGAGGTCAACCAGAAGGCCCAGGATGCAGTGTCCCCACTGCAGGCCTCAGTCAGACCCAGGTTCCGAGTCCTGCTTAAGCATCTGCAAGCAATCTGAGCAACTATACAATTTCATACCTATGCTAGTCATAAGGCAATGGCGTTTCAGCTTTACACTACGATGCAAGAATACATTCTAAGGTTCTGATTGCTTCACAGCTTAATGGAAAGTAGTTCCTCTTAATACATATTACTCCTGTTTTCCTGTTGAGTTTTTAAGATATAACAAACCTTGCAAGGCAGTGAGATGACTAGGGCTTCTTCGGCAAGAAAGGAAAACCTTCCTATTTGATCAAGAATAGAACTCTGGGAGCAGTCTAGCCACCAGGTCATCTAGATCAAAGCTTCCCTTGATGGGTAGTTATCACAGCTATATGCTTATCTCCTCCAACAGGAATATGAACAAAGTGCTTACCAATCAGAGGAACTGTAGTCCCAGGGTGTACACACGTACACACACACACACACACACACACACACACACACACAATCTGTAACAGTCAAAAGTGACCAATTTCCAGATACTCCTTGATTCCTAGCTCATTCATTGTAGAACATAGTGAGATTCCATGATTTGGTGGATGCTCCTAGGCTGTCTAATGAGGGTCCCGCCTCCTGTCACTCTGTATTGTTTCCTTAAATCCCTCTTTGTTCAAAGAGCAGAATTACATCAAGTTTCATCCGAAAAGCCACTAAGATCCCATCTTTCAGACATGAAGCTAGAAATAGAGGGAAAATGTGTTATAAAGTGCCTTAACTTTACATACTAGTGGCACTCTTTAGTTGATTGCTATGTGGGGTCCATGGACTTATACCTGGCAGGCTGGCAGGAGTCTTGCATCTAATGAAAGTCAGCCTGCCTGAGGGGACATGGGGCTTAAGCTGACACACTTTAGTTTACATGGAGACTAAGACGCAAACTCCAGCACATCCAACAGACATCGTCGATGAAAACCTCCACGAGCAGGTTACACATGTCAGACACAACCAGATAAATAATGGATGTTAATATATAACTGAGGATACTGCCAAGAACACAGCACAGAGAAATAAACAGGTTGTAATTAGAAATAAAGATAAAAAGACACAAGGACAAAATAGGGCCTAATAACAAGCTAAATAGGAGACACGGAAGGAGAAAAGGGAGGATGTGATTGGAAGCAACAATGAACAAGAATTTCTGAGTTGATGGACTGTATATGTTCTCCAATTCAGGAAGCTCACTAGACCCCAAGGAGAATAAATATGAATACATTCACAACGTGACTGTAGCAAAACTGCAGATGTAATAGCAGCTCAAGAGCAATATAAATTAGTTAAAAGGAATAACCGTTAGACTGGCAGCTGACTTAACAATGACAAAGGAAGAGGACGGCAGAAAATGGATCTTCAATGTCCTGGAGACAACTCTTAGCACTAGAGTTCTATACACAATAAAGACTGTATTTTTGAAAAAAAACAAAAAAAAACAGAATCAAAGAGTAGAATGAAAGAAATGAAGGAATTGAAGGAATTGTAAGCAAATATAAATTCAAGAATAATAAAAATTAGGTTGAACCCTACTGGTACGTACATATGATTCAACCTAACAACAGTAACTAACTTGGGGGATGTTAACAATCAAATGGGTGGATCCATATATTCGCCCAAGCTCATCCAATTGTATACTTAACATGTGTGCATTTTCTTGTATATAAATGATAGCCCAGCAGTTTATTTTTTAAACAAATAGAACTAAAATACCACATATAAGAACAACTCAAAGACCACTTACTACATTTAAAGCATTCTGATCTCTCTCTACTATTGGGAGGAGGTCAGGGATAATGCGTAACGTTAGACTGTATCAAGGCAAGCGTGCACGGGGAACATGAAAGGAAAGACTAGAAGAACAAAAGCAGAATGCCAGCCCAAGTGTGCAGGCACAGTGTGTTCCTCTTCCTTCCTGTGTGTCACTTTAAAAATAGAACCGAGGCACAGACCTTGTGGTGGTACCGGTGATGAGAGTCACCTAGATGATCCAGAAAGCTTTCACTGGAAGGTGACGTAAATGAAAACAAAAATTAAACAAAACAAAAACAGAGGCCATGCAGAGCCTAGCGGATAGGCCTCCAGGTCAGAATTTGAGGGATATTTTTCCAGATCATGAAACAGAATCTTCAAGAGATTAGCCACTTCATGGAACATAGAAGATGAGATGCGCAAGGGGAGTGGAATAGGGCCAGGGTGCGGTGCCCGGGTAAAGAACATTGGTCTGCGGGGAATGCATAGGGTCCTGCAGATAAAATGAGCTGCAGATTACAGCTCGCAGACGAATGTGCAAGGCTTTAGAGAAGTGGGAAACCTCTGTACAGTTCCGGGCCAGGCGCTGGGCTTAATAGGTAAGGGCACTGGGGTCTAGAGAAACCGGTGTTCATGCTCCATTTGTATTCCAGAACAACCAACTGTTACCCCATCATTACATTTTTCACACCAGAGACAAAGATGTATGGAGCACCTTGACAAATGCCTTTAAAAAATGCGCAATTCAGGACAATTATTTCAGTTAAGGTAGCTAATTGGGTACTTCGAGTATTTAATGTGTTTGCATGCTTAATTAACTATAATTTATTTAAAAGTACTCTAATATCAAATTACTGTGGGATGCATTTGAAGCTAAATTATTCTTTTAAGAAGTGTTATTTCTGTCCATTTCTTTTGCAGTGCAAAGTAAAGCTAAAATTCGATTCCATTAAAGGAATATCATCAAGTGGAACTAAAAACACATTTTTTTTTTAAAAAAAGAGCAGGAATAAAATGTTGAAACTAAATCAAAACACATTAATGCCTCATTCAAGAACTACAAGATCAACATTTCCATTCAAGTTAGGATAATTCACAAGTGAAATAACAGCAGTGGGGTGTGGTAGAAAGTGTAACAAACTAAGACTACTTGGATTTTTAAATAGCATTTTATCACTGACAGCTCCTTAATGGCTCTTGATCTCAGTATTCTCATCTGCACAGTGGGTTTATGTGGTTACCTTCAAATGCTAAAATTCTAAGATTCTAACAGACCAGACTTAATTAAGTGAAAGCACGTTTGTTCAGGGCCAGTGGTCATCTGATAGACCTGGATCTTCACAGCGGCCTTTGCACCCCTCCCTGGGTCAAGTGCTTCTTGCTGAAAGCCTAAAACTTCTCTGCGGAGCCAGGGAAAACAGCCGGACGGTGTGTGGAGCTGCAATCCACATGGACGTATTTGAATGCGTTCACTTTACCAGGCGCGAGATAGGGGGAGCGGAAGCATCACTACCCTCCTGTTTGGTAGAGCAAATCCCTGGAGGAAGTGCCTGCACACAGTGAATGTGGCTCCAGGCCCAGGTCCCGTCTTCTCTGGAATCCTTCCCCTTCCCCCAGTTCTTATGGACAGTGGTGTCTTAAATCTGGCCCCGGTAGTTCTGAACTGGAAGCAAGCGCCTCCTAATTCCTCCTGCCCTCTCCACCCACCCACTTCCCACGAAGCTACAAAGGATCAAGAGCATATGTAAACGAGATTGTGTTAAAAATCTGACCGGCTGCCCCGTGCTTTTAAACAAAATCCGCCATCCTTAGCGTGGCATCCAAGGTCCTTGAAGGTCTGAACCGGGCCCATTTCTTCAGTCACCTCATTACTCCCATTTTAATAACTCGACGCTCCATCCATTCCAAGCTATTTCACTCCCAGAGCCCCGGACCTTGCACGCGGTGCTTGGATTGCCTGACAGTCCCTGTAATTTCCACTCTGCACATCCCTTTTCTGCTTGGTTCACTCCTGGCTTCCGAAATCTCCAGAACACTGTGTTGACAATCACTGGAGCCTGTCCCACGGCCCTGTCATCATTTACTGTCTGAACGATTTTCTCCACTGGACTGTAAACTCTTTGAAGACATGTGCAATGTTTTAATCATCTGTGTTCCCAGGCCTACTGCAACATTTTCTGGGAGTAGAAGGTGTATAATATGTTGTGACTGAGTAAATATCTACTTGTGAATTTTGTAAGAAGATGAAATAATCAAACCAAAACCCTCCATGTAAGATTTTAGAATACTCAGGTTTAAATCTTCACACCTTTTCTGCAACTTGGAAAGTTCCAAATTATATAGTATTTATGACTAATGGGCCCACCTGAGTTAGAGAAATAGAAAAAAAACAAAACAAAACAAACAAACAAAATAACCACCTGAATAGTGAGGGTATTTTCTGCAAATAAAGGTTTTCATGAAAACTAAATATTTCCTGAAAATTGTTTTTGATGGTAAATGAATATTTGTCAGTAACCATTGTTATTAAATTAATGTATAGCCTTTACTAGCAGAGCTGTATTTCTTTGTTTTATTACAAAATGTAACAATACCTATAAGGATGTCTTCAAAGTATTGTTTAGTGGGAGGTGGGGGTGGGGGGGCAGTTGTGAGGAGGACGGTACCTGAGAGTCTAAGATCAAGAATAAGGGCAGATATGATTGAAGGCTTGTTCTATTCACTGTGACTGCTGACACCAAGTTACACATGTTCACAACCAGTTACACTTTCCAGGAATGCTAGCAATCGACTTGGTAGTAACACCTAAAATTCAGTTGTCATTTATTATGTGCCTAACACTGTTTTAAACACCTTACACACAAACTCATTTATTCCTCATGACCCTACAGGGCAAGTAAAAATATCTTCTCCACTTTGGTGTGAGGAAGCCGAGGGAGAACAGGGGTAGGCAAGTGCTAAGTCACATGGAGCCAGCAGCGGACTCGGTGCGGCCCGGCTTAGGTGGTCTCCCTTGTGCGGCTCCTAGATTTTAACGGGTAAGAGGAGGCTCCGCCTCAGGACGCTGCTGCCAGGGTTACTCCCTGTGCAGGTGGTACTACTGGCCTAATTCTTCAGCGCTCCCTACTGTCATGCTTTTTGCTCTTTTCCATGTGGCATGTCCCCTGTCACAGATTTCTAAACCTATGTCCCCCCAGCTCTTCTCCTGAAACCCAGTGCCATAACTAATATACCCCAACCAAGTCCATGATGTGAAATCACTGATTCAGAGGAATGGCTACTTATGCTATTGTGAAAAGCCCAAGGAGCAAAAGAACCGCTTACGCACTACTTACAGGGACATGAAGTGACACAGTCACTTTGGGAAGCAGTCTGACAGTTTCTTGCCGTTAAGCACACCCTCAGGCTGACCCAACAACCACACTTCTAGGTATTTATCTAGGCAAAGTGGAAATACAGATCCATAAATAGCCTTGTTCAAGAATGTTCAAGCAGCTAAACTGAGCAATAACCCACATGTCCATCAACAGAATAGATTTTTAAAAATAAACCCTTTTATTCACACAATAAAAGGGTTACTACTCAGCAATGATAATGAACAAAGTATAGATACACAACACAGCAGGCATGAATCTCAGAAACATGACACTGAGCAAAGAAAGTCAGATATAATTCACTGTGTGACAAAGATTCCACTTACATAAAGCTCAAGGTAGACAAAACTTAGCCACAGTAATAGAAGTAGTTGCCTCTTCAAAGTGGGAGCTTTATTAGAAAGGAGGGTGCTGTATGGGTTGATGAACATATTCTGTATCTTGATAGGGTTGTGGGTTCATGGATATAGACATTTATCAAAACTCATTGAAGTCTTCCTTTAAGATATTTGCATTTCACTGTAGGTGGATTTTACCTCAAAAGTACTATATTAAAAACGAATGGCAGCAATAATTGTCTTCCTTCTTGCCAAGTATACCAGCGGGGGAAGAGAAAAAACTCTCCTTTGGCTTTCATTCGGGAGGCAATGTTTTTTCCATCTTCAGGATCAACATCTTAAATGGGACTCTCTTAGGACTCACCAATTCTCTTCCCATGTTCTGTACCAAGCCCGTATGTCCACTTCTTTTGGGCAGATAATATTTACCAGCCTAGAGTCGTTTCTCTTCTTTGTCCTTGAACGCTTCTATTTTTAACTGCTCATTTCTGAGTTCACCAGGGTCCATTAGAGACAGATTGAAGAAGCAGAAAAAGAATAAAGCACCAACTATAGGAAAGAAAAGAAAATGGCCTGACAGCTATTTTTTTTATTTTGGAATTAATACTGCTCTCAATGGTACCGAATGTCAAATAACCTACCAGCCATCCCCATGCCGCCCCAAGCCCTTAGAAATAAGAAATACCAAACATGCGACTGACTAATGGCAGGGACAGCCCCTGAGGACATAAATATCCCTCAGTCGAACTTGAAACAAGGCTGGTTCCTGGTGGATCCCCTCCAGACACGTGAGCACTCGGCTGCAGGGACGTGATGGTCAGAGTTAATGAGGACTTGTCAGGGCTGGACAATGTGGAGTTGGAGTTGGCGGCTGAGTGACTCTGGCATATCGGGAGGCAATTTGTCTGAGAGCCAAGCACAAGCCAGATACCTGGTAACTAGTGATGGCCAGTGCAGCTGGGGTTGGACTCCAAGCCTTGTCGCCACTTGTCATCCCATTGAAAAGCCATTAAGACTGTAAGGTCTGCTTTATTACTGCCCGCTTGCTCATTCCGCCTGCTACCGCTATCTCTCGCCATCTCCTTTCTAGCATTGGATGCCACCTACTGAGAAGAAACTTATTTTCCTGCTCTCAATAAGCTGCAGTCAGGAGCTGGTGCGTTTTAATTTCCTCAACAACAACTCCTTCCCGCACCTTAACAGGTGCTCACTTATGTAATAAGTGGTGAAAGGAAGTGAGACATACATTGAGTCCAATGATCTGGTGTAATTCTGGGCCACCACAAAAGAACAACTCCTAGTCCAGGGCAGAATAACTGGAAAGTCCCTTGCCCTGGCCGGTGTGGCTCAGTTGGTTGGGCGTCCTCTTGTGTTCCAGGCGGTTGCCAGTTTAGTTCCTGGTCAGGGCACACGCACAGGCTGTAGGTGCAATCCCCTGGGTAGGGAGCATGCAGGAGGAGCCAATTGATGTTGCACTCTCACATCAATGTTTCTCTTTTCCTCACCCTCTAAAAATCAATAAATGATTTTTAAAATCTCTAAACAGAAGTAAAAAAGAAAGTCCCTCAGAGCACCCTAGGGCTCTGGATCTTCATGCACCCAAGCTACCAATCTCTTGTCACACTGACTGAAAACACTAACATTTCTCCAGGGAAACATGAACTTTTTGATAAATAACGACTTGGAATTGCCTCCTGTAAGTTCAGATTAGTGTTCATTCCAAAGAGTTTGCCACAAACTTCCGCTAGAACTTCCCACGTGCCAGTGTTTGGGGTTTGGGATTCAGAGACCACCTGGGCGCGGTGCTGGTGTTTGGCTTTCGCACAGATTGGCTCGCACTGTGGACGCCTCATTAACTCTGATCATCCTTTTCTTGTAGCTGAATCCTGAACTACCTAAAGGCAGCACATGGAAAACTAGGCTTGTTTCTGGTTCTACTGAGCCATTGATTTTCACATTTGTGGTCTGAGCACATGGGAACCTGCTGTAGAGGTGAACTCAAACTTATGTGGAGTGCAGGCTATTTCAGCATGACAACGAGTTCCCAGGACCCTCTCCCTCTTCTGTTCGCTAATATTCTCTTAGCACCCACTCCTTCTAAAAAAATATAGAAAAATTTTACTCAAATGAAAGAATGGACTCCTATCCCTTAGATGCCAGGTGCGGCTATACATAATTTTCCATGCGTTCATTCATCAACATTTTATTGAGCACCTCATCTGTGCCAGAAACTGCTGGTCCCGAGGGATATTGCTGTGAGCAAGGCAGACAAGCACCCTGTGCCCACAGAGTTCATGCTCTGGGGAGGTGGGTCAGTGGGATAAATGGATAGAAATTAAACTGCAAATAATTGCAGAAGAGTGAGAAGAAGGAAGGCCTAAGGAGGGTGCTGACAGAATGGAATGGAGAATACCCTGGGGGGGGGGGGTAGACTTCAGATAAACTGAACGAATATGAAGGACGAAAGAGAAACAATAGTGTACCGAGCCAGGAGCCAAGCTTGAATGGAATGGAGAATACCCTGGGGGGGGGGGTAGACTTCAGATAAACTGAACGAATATGAAGGACGGAAGAGAAACAATAGTGTACCGAGCCAGGAGCCCAAGCTTTCCACAGAGAGGGAACTGCTGCTGCAAAGGCTAAAGCAGGAAAATGTTCAGTGGATTTAAAGGCCAGAAAGGAGGGCAGTGCAACTACATGGTAGTGAGTTCAGGGGACAGTTGTTTAACGTCATTGAGAAGACAGGACCACCGGTTGACCCCAAAGCTGGACCAGGCAATTGGAGGCGCCTCTCCCTCCTCCCCCCATCATTGGAATGCATGCTCTGTCCACCATCCTCCCAGTGGGAGTTCTTCCAAGGACACAGCCTGGAGAGAGTAAGTGTTGTTGAGACCATCTGGACTGCACGCATGGCTGAACCCATTGAAGGCTCTGTATCAACTTTAGATTCTGGTGAGTATGTGTGGAAATCTGTTGGTCTTGCAGGTGCCCAAGACAAGCCTAGTAAGTTCTCTAGCTTATTAACCCTGCCGCCCACCAGTGGCCTTTACCTCCCTCCACTTCCTCTTGCCCCAGGGAAGTTGCAATCAAGGAAGTTGAAAAGCCTACGCAGGAAAGCTGTCCTGATCTGGCCACCAAGGTTGTTCCCATGTACGGTGACAGGTGACTGCTCTCAGACCGCTGTGCACACAGGGCATTTTCAGCATAAAAGCCTTAAGCAACGCCGCGACCTCAGGATGGCTAACCATCCTGTCAGAAATAGGTGGCAAGCCAACCAGCAGACTTTTTTTCAAACCAACTCTGAGATGCAAAGAGCTCAACCTCATAGTGACCATTTAATAGAAGAGATGACTTCAAGTTCCAAAGTGCTCACATACTAGTACACGTATCACACATTGGCGCCTCTGGTAGAACTTACTGTCTACACCAGTGGTCGGCAAACTCATCAGTCAACAGAACCAAATATCAACAGTACAACAATTGAAATTTCTTTTGAGAGCCAATTTTTTTAAACTTAAACTATATAGGTAGGTACATTGTTATTAACTTAATTAGGGTACTCCTAAGGCTTAGGAAGAGCCACACTCAAGGAGCCAAAGAGCTGCATATGGCTTGCGAGCCGCAGTTTGCCGACCACTGGTCTAAACTAAGAGAGACTTCCGACACAGTAGAACCCAGCTCACCAGCATAAGCCGATATTATTCACTCACGGGCCCAACCACAGGCAGCCTCACCCTGGGCCACAGAGCAGAGAACCAACATCAGCTGGTGTTTTTATCCATAATCACCCCTGGGGGCAGGGGTAGGGACAGAGATGCTGCTTGGAGGTTTTTCCAGGCTGAGGAACCAGCTTAATATAGATAAGATTTGTATAAACATCACCATTCAAGTCTCTTACAGTGAACTCTCTCTGCTACATTAGGAGTCATTAAGAATTCCAGGCTTCAGCCCCACCAACGTGGCTCAGTGGATGAGCGTCGACCTATGAACCAGGAGGTCAGGGTTGGATTCCCGGTCAGGGCACAGGCCCAGGTGCTCCATCCCCAGTGGGGAGCGTGCAGGAGGCAGCCGATCAATGATTCTCTCTCATCACTGATGTTCCTATCTCTCTCTCCCTCTCCCTTCCTCTCTGAAATCAATAAGAATATTTAAAAAACAGTCCAGGTCTTCAAAGCTGAATTTGTTCTAAGGCACGATAACCCCGTTCAAAGGGAAGGCAACACCGTGAAGAACAGACGACCTGGGATGGGCTGCAGAACGCGCGTTCCAATCTGGCTCGGCACCGCAAGGACTCTGGGCAGCGTGGGAAGATCATTTATGAGAAAACGAAGATGGACGGAGGGCAGGCGCCAGTGAGACACCAGATGGACTCTGTGTTACTCTTCGGAGAGCCGTGCCCACAGCTTGGCACGGCGACATCGCGAGAGAAGGAAAAAGAGCTGCAGGGAATTGTGAGCCGTCACGTTCCTGGGAGAAACAGACAAAGCCAACCTGCATGTCTTTGTGCGAAAGGAAGAGCTAAATCGGGAGGCAGAGGAGCAGGCCTGACGGGGCGATCGGTCAGGACGCTGATAAGGGCACCTCGGATGTGCGGCTCCCAACCAGAACCAGGCACCGCGTTTGGGAACTCAGCCCCGGCCTGCACTGGCCTCCTGGAGCTGCTTCGGGAAAAACCCCATGCCAGGACTTGAAGCAGGATAAGCGGTGTTTCCAGGACGCTGCAAGGCTGACGTTGTGGGAGCAAGAGAGAAAACGAGGAACCGAAAGCAGAGCAAAGGACAGTTGTACCTCCACCCCTGCCTCCCAGTGGAGGGAGACTGAAGGAGGGCAGGGAGGGAAGGGGGAAGCAGGGTGTACGTGGTCAGTCAACAAATGCAGACAGCCTCCGGCTAACCCTCCCTCCCGCCTCTGCCCACTGCGATTTTTCAAAGAAGAGGCGTCTTCCATTTAAAGATAAAGCAATAGCCACTTAGGGACAACTGCACATAAATTATTCCTAAAGGGAACTTCCCGTGAAATCTCGGGGGAAGTTAAGTTACAGAAGTTGAAGCTCTCACACTTGGGTATCCAGGCAGAACAAGCCAGTCACGGGGAAGGGGTACAAACACAAAAACCAGGCGGGCCCCGACTTCCCACAAGCAGCACGAAGCCAGCCGAGCAGAGAAAGCCCACCAAGGTCTTGGGAGAGCAGAAGCCACTCTGAATACACCAAGTATAACGCCAACGGGGAAGCAGTTCAACAGCCACGGGCCAGTGAGGGCAGCACTGTGCGCCATATAGGATGCATCGTACGACAGAGCTTAGACATGAATCTCTCTCCTTTGACTTTTACATTATTAGTATGGACAGTCTTTTAAATCTACAGTCTCAGATTTTATTTAGCTCATGGAGTACTTTTCAATTGTATTCTTAAATACTGCTTTTAATCTAATGTCTGACTCAGGAACGCTTGTTAATGTCTAGATTGAATCTTTTGTTCTCTGTTATGTCTCTATCATGATGTTAAACTCCTCGAGTTTTTCCTTCCTGTTCTTGAGCTTTACATGTTTATTCCTGGTGTTATTGTCGGCGTTCATTCTGCTATGTGCCATCTCCAGTGTAGCTGCTGATTCTGCTATGCATCTTTTGTTTCTTTGCAACCATCTCACACCTCCATTTTCCCCTTTAACTTTTCACCAAAATCTCTCCTTCTTCCAATGCACTCTTGAAGAAACAGAACATTCTGATGCCGTGTTTCTACTCCCGTGTGAATCCTGAAAACAGCTCACTTTCCGTGGCAGGTTCTCTTACATGGATGAAATTATGCCCCCCTTTTCTTATTCTGCAATTTTATTGCTTGTGCTGTTTTAAGAGGCACAGGTTGTTATTTATTTACTTGTATTTCCTATTTACTTACCTGTATATTAAAAAACTTCATGCATAATTGAATTCCTTTGAGCACCGGTAGCTTCCTTGTTAAATTATTATGAGAGTAACAAAGAATAAATGTAAGCATTCTCCTCACCTTTCTCCTTAGCCTTAGGTCTCTTAATGACAAATGAGCGTGTTTATGTGTGGGACATATGTGTGTTTATGTGTTAGGGCACATGTGTTCATGCATTAGGGCAGGGGTTCATGTGTGAGGAGCTCATAGATACAGAGCACAAACTGATGGTCCTCAGATGGAAGGGGCTGAGGGGACTGGGTGACAAAGGGGAAGGGACTGAGAAGTATAGCTTGGTAGTTACAGGGTAGTCACAGGGAGGCAGCGTACGGCATAAGGAATACAGTCAATAATATTGTGATAACTATGTATGGCATCAGCAGTGGGGGATGCTAGACTTAATAGGAGGTCACTTCCTAAGTTACAGACATGTCTAATTGCTATGCTGTACACCTGAAACTAAAATAATATTATTAAATATCAACTGTAATTGAAAAGCTAAAAAAACAACAAAAAACCAAACCTCTAGGGTAGACAATGTACCAGGACTGCGCTCGAGTCCCTCTTAGGTGCTCGTGGTTCTTTCTCTGGCGTCGTCAGAGGAGGATTCCTGGGCCCTGGTTGTTTCTCGTTCCCCGTGTTCATCAAGCTTCCACCTTTCATTTCCCACTATGCTCTGCCCGTGCCCATTTCCTGGATCTCTGAAACCTTGACATTCTGAACGATGTGAAAACTCAAGAGTCTCACTTTAGCGCCGACCTGCAGCGCCACATTTGAGGTGCTCACGGCTGCCACGGTGCTTAAGCATCAGTGGTCGCCCCTACTTCCCACCCTGTTCACTTACTGAAATGAGGCTCCACGTGGATTTAAGAGGCGTAGACATGAAGCTGAGGAGGGTGGCCTGGTCCTTAGGGAGCAGCGTCTCTACCATCGAAGCAGCCTGCCCAGCCTCCTGCTCCATCCAAGCCTGGTCTGCGAGTCCAGAAACGAATACTGAGACAGAGAAAGGCCACTCCTGGTTCCCATTAAGTGGCCTGTTCTCTTCAGGAGGCAAAGCCCGGACATTTACCACTTCTTTTTCCGCAGCCCGGCTCCATGCCCTTGCGGTGAGTGGGAGGACAGAAACAATCAGCGGCCTGTCAGTCTTCATTGCTGGGACTGTTGTTTGTGTTGATCTTTTCTAAAAGTTGGTATTTTTCCTCTGCTTGTTCCTAATCCCCATCTTATCGTCGCCCCAGATAAGCCTGCACGGAAAGCCTCAGTCGAGTGTCTTTGCTGCTTCCAAGACTTTCTGATCCTGTCTGAGCCTTTTCTAAGGTCAAATGATAATCTACTAACCACGACTCCCCCTCCCATGACAGAGGCCTTGGCCGTTTCAAAATAAGTCAGTCCGTCATCAAAGCTTAGTTATAACCCTTTTCTAAACCTACAAGGCACTGAAACATCACCATGCGAAGCTACAATGAACGTAGGTCATTAGTACTGGGAGGGTGTGTACATGCATGTGCTCTCACACATGAGCCATGACCTTATGCATGAACACCCACACGCACCCACATATGAACACGCTCATGTGTCAATAGGAGACCTAAGGAGAACGAGGAGGGTGAGGAGAATGAGTACCTATGTTCTTTGTTACTCTCATAATAGTTTGGCAAGGAAGCTACCAGTGCTCAAATGAATTCAACTACGGACTCCTGACATTTATTTGGTACTTACTATGCGGTCAGCTCTGACGTGGAGGCTGAGAAAGGTCATTACTAGCAAACTACTCGGTGACATCAAATCCACGCCTGACTACATCGTCTGTGTGTTTCCCACCACTCCTTGCTAAAATGCAGGACTAATTTAGTTTCATATGTTATTTTTTTGTAGACCACTATTCTCATAGAAGTTTTTTTTCTAGCAAATTTAAATACTAGTAGAACTATCACTCTGCCTAATAAAACTCTGACTTAGAGAGTTTTTGGTGGAAAGTTTCATAGAGTTTTCTGTCTCAGAAAGGTTGAGTAGGACTTAGGAGAGTAGATTACTGTCAGGGAAAATGACAGTTTTCTGTCTCAGAAAGGTTGAGTAGGACTTAGGAGATTACTGGCATGGGAAAATGAGGATATCAGACACAAAAGTCTTTGAATACCCTTGTCAATATCACCCCTTCCATCACAACTGACAGAGCAAGTAGAAAAGTAAACCCCAAATCTCACAAAGTACTGGCAATGGATTGACATTAAAAATATATAAAAATGTGGTAGAAATATAAAAAAATTCACTGGTTATATCTAGAGGATGAGGGGAACAAATCTGTTAATTTGGAAAGTAGTAAATAAAGGGAGAGAAGCAAGCATACTGAATCAGTGTACAAGCTATCCCTTGGGAGAGCTAAGTGGTTGACAAGAGAAGTATTTCTTTATAGAATATCCCATAAAGCGGGAGTGACAGAATTTTAATATTTTAAAACCACAAATAATGGCTCTAGGCAATAATCATTCATGGCTATCGTTAACATAAAAAATAAAGTTACCTGGACAGTATCTTCTCCCTGATGGATGGAAGTACAAAATACTATCTAAAGTGTCCTGTGAAAAACCCAACGCTAAATCTGATCAATTCTCAAGACCAATTTACAGGAAAGAGCGAAGGAAGTGAAACATGCCAATTGCCTGTCACGGTGCCATGCAATCAGCAAAACCCAGACTGTGGGAAACTCTACCGAGTAAACGACCTGGCTTCTTCGCAAAGAAACTGTAAGGAAACATGAGAGATGGAGAGGAAACGCATACAGCAAAGAGACTTCACACTTAGGCAACCAGCTATAATGTTTGTCTTATTTAAATAAACAAATAAAATAATGTGACGTAGAGAACTTGAACGCTTCCTGGGTACCTGATGCTATTATGAAATTATTGTTAATTTTTAAGTATAATAATAGGTCTGGGGTTCTGTGTTTTAAAGCGTCCTTATAAAGGTACATATACAATATGCACAGATAACATTGTAGAACATTAAAGTAATCTGGGTGGGTAGAGAAAGGTAGGTGAGACTGGACATGAGTTGATAGTTAATGAAATTCAGATATGGATACAGAGAGGTTTTTTCATCTTATCCCTTATACTTTTCTATATATTTGAATTTTTTTATAGTAAGTTTATTCTTAAAAAATATTTTTCTACTGATTTTTAGAGAGAGAGAGAGAGAGGAAGGAAAGGGATAGAGAGATGGAAACATTGATGAGAGAAAAACATCATCAATCTCCTGCCTCCTGCACACCTCAACCTGGGGATCAAGCCCGAAACCTGGGCATGTGCCCTGACTGAGAATTGAACTGGTGATCTCTTTGTTCATGGGTTGGTGCTCAACCACGGAGCAACACTGGCTGGGCAGTAAGTTTATTTTTAAGTACAGAAAATAAGTGATCAAAAATTACACACGAGTGTGTGTGTGTGTGTTGGGGGGGGTGGTCAGGGACTGGAAATCCTTGTTTAATAAAATAAAATAAAATGAATATTTTGTTTACCAACTTATATTATACTATTAAAGTAAAAATATTCTCAATCCTTAAAATTTTAAAAAATAGCAGCCTTAAGTGTAACTATAGAAAGTACGAAGCGGAGAGTCCTAAGTCTATAGTCATTAACTAGTCATTAATCTAGTATTTTGTTTTGTTTGGGGATTAACTTCATACTAAACACTTCCTTTAGCACATAAATAGAAACACGTAACTAAAAATCTCATGGCTTGTGTTGTTAACAAACACCTTTCACCCCAGGAAATGCATTTCTGGAGCACGTGTATGTTCCCTCTGAAAGCAGGAGGATCCCCTACAGCACCCTTCATTAGCATGGAGATGGATTTTTTACGTGTAATTTACTTTCCCCCCACTCTATTACCTTACAGTTCTCTTTCTTTTACAAAGCACAAACACATTAAAGAACAAATTTTTAAACAATATAAGATTTCAACCTCTGTATTGGAATTAAAATATATCAGTTATATAGTAACAAATTAAATTAACTTAAAAGCGACAAAATAATCATAAACTCAGAGGCCTTACTTATATTTGATGCATGCCTGGGAGATGTAACCCGCACTTACAGAAAATCGAATAAGCTCTCATTTGTGAGTTTATTACTCTGTTCTGAGGAGTCATTAGCTTAGCTCAGCACAGAAAAGTATGATGCTATGACGGAACCAGTGATCACAGGGCCTGGTGGGACTAGAAGTAGCATCACGGTCCCTAGGCACGACTTACTGCTAATGTCAACAGATGAGGAAGGACACACATGCAGTGGGAGAGGCAGTCAGCGACAGGCCACCTCCTACTTCAACTATAACATTTTCAGGAGCGAATGCTGGCTCAGGACCCAAGAAAGAGCTCATAAAGGAGCGAATGTTTCAGCCGCATCTCATCTCACCAAATGTGGGGAAAGATGAGTGGGAAAGATAGACTGTTATCTGGCTAACACCCCGTCTCCTCTCTAACCCAACAACATGCATCTCAGGGCAGGAAGGCTTCTCCATTGGCTGACTGGGGTTTGTTTGCCCAGCTTCCCGTGATGGAGGAGGTGAGAGAAGACACAGGAAAACAGCCCTGTCTGGGCACTCCTTTCTCACTCACCTGCTACACCATTTAGGCGCATTTCCAGCCCAAATCCTTCGAGATCTTCGTTGGCTGCAGGGCTCTATTTGTTTCTTCCAAACACCCGCAGCCTTTCATGTCCCCCACTTTTTTTTTAAGTTATCCCCAATAAACTTGTGGGAGCCAATAAACTTCTGACACCATCATGAACCCCAGGGCAGGGTGCCATGACCACGCTGAGCACAAAGGTCAGCTTCTCTGTGACTATGGCTGACCATTAGACTGGGGCAGTGACTAGTCAATGGTATAAACAGCACCACCAGCAGACCAGGGACATCCTCCCCCCCTTCATGGAATTCTCTCCACTGTCACACCTTACAAGTACGGTGCCCGGCCGGTATGGCTCAGTGGTTGAGCATCGACCTACGAACCAGGAGGTCACAGTTCCATTCCTGGGCAGGGCACATGCCCGGGTTACAGACTTGATCCCCAGTAGGGGCATGCAGGAGGCAGCTGGTCAATAATTCTCTCCCCGCCCCCCTCTCTGAAATCAATAAAAAATATATTTTTAAAAAAAGAGAGAGAGAGAGAAGTACAGGCTCCCTCACCTCTTTCAGGGACTGATCTAAAGTGCTGAGCCAACAGGAAAAGAGCAGAAGAAAATCAGAGAAGAAAGGTAGGGAAGTGTCACCCTCCCCTGTGCACTTTGCTGAATTCAAAAAGCACTTGGCTTTTATTTCAGGAGAAACCACGGACTCCCGGTGCAAAACCAAGTCAGAGCCGAAGGCCGGCAGAGTTCCTGCCAAGAGAACGGGAAGAAGCTCCGGGGACACCGAATGCATGACAGCAAGGCTGGGCCAGGCCGCTGGCCATCCAGGAGGAAGTGGGGCTGTAGTTAAAATTATCTATTTTGTTACAAGAATAGTACCCGGCTGCCCTGATGCCAGAACCATTACCTAGTTAATTGCTCTACAATGAGGATAACCTAGTTTCAAGACCCATCGCACACATTTTGCCAAATGCGATTTGACTTATGCCAGCAGCCCGAGCCATGTCAGCTGCAAAAGTTGCCAATGGTGCCCAGGACAGGCAGGGAGCGTTGGGCAGACCCAGGACCGCGGGGAAGGGGGAACGAGGCGGGGAAAAGGAGGAGAGAAGTGGATGTCAGCGCCCGGGACCCAGGAGTCTGGGAAAGGAAATGAAGAGAGGGCCTTGGACAGAGGGAAGGAGAGATAACGGGAAAGGAATGAAGAAGGAAATCAGTGTGGAGAACAATGGCCTTCCCACTGGCCTTCAAGGACTATGATACGTTGGGGCACCGTAGGTGCTGCTGCTCCTTGTGTGGAATTAAATGAAATAAAGTCTATAATGAGCTGGGCAAAGTGCCAGATGCAGTAACAGGAGAGGCATTCTCCGCCCCCCACGGGGTGTCTGTGCTCTGTGAGTGTGCGACCTGGCTGCCGAGGGCAGCACTGAGGAGAACGGCGCTCTGACTGCGGGGAGAGCCTGGATTAGCCTCAGCTTCCAGGAAACGCCTTGTCCGGTAGATATTTGAAATATCCCCCCACAACCGCAAACTACAGCCGCGCAGGCCTACAGGAATGGGGGGAATTCGTTGTTAATCCTCTGCCAACTGAACCTGGAAACCAAGGCTTCGCAGAGCCTCCCGATGTACATGAGAACTGCACACCCCCTACCTCTCCACTCGCCCTTACACCACAGCCAGTACCTGCTCGTCAGCAGCAGTATGTGCGGAAGTGGAAAATACGCACTCACACCTCATCCAAACCTGAAATAAACTCTCCATTCTCCGTGTAATCAGAAGGCTTCAGCCTTTTCCCCCGAAGCTTCAGGCTTTTATTTAATGTTAGCATTTTTTTAATCTTTCAAAAAATGTATTTCTTTATTGATATCAGAGAGGGAGGGAGAGGGAGAGAAAGATAGAAACACCAATGATGAGAGAGAATCATTGATTGGCTGCCTCCCTACTAGAGATTGAGCCAGCAACCCGGGCATGTGCCCTGACCAGGAATCAAACCGTGACCTCCTGGTTCATAGGTTGACGCTCAACCACCGAGCCACACTAACTGGGCATGGTTTCCTCTTATTTCTTAAAAAGAAATCAAAACAGCTGGGCTTAAACTGAATTGTTGATCTCCCAAGATCTAATCTGAGCTTGAAAATATTCAGAAAACAATCAGACCCCCACCTGCCATTTGCGCCACCTGCAGGGGCAGGGTCACCCTTGGAAACTTTGACCCTCCCTCTGACCCTGGCAGCAGAAGTCTCCCATCTGTTCATCCTGACGTTGCTGGTCTGAGCGCGGCCAGAGGTGAAGTGGCTTTAAAGCCAACAACGATGTCTGTGATGTGAGGGGAGGACCGGGCTGCTGGCGGCAGCGTCCTCGGAGGAGGACTCGCCAGCCCAGAGAAGGCCATGCTGAAGCCAGACCGGCTCTGCCTCTCCTCCCGCACAGAAGTCTGCGGGGAGAGCAGTGTTTCTCGGGGGTGCAACTCCGCTGAAAAGTCCGTATTCATGATAAACTAGGTGATTTTTTTTCAACAGGCCTCTTCCTTAACTAAACAGCCCCTCAGGAACAGCTCAGTAAATTATCCATTGGAACAGGCACCACCGTTAACAATCGCTTTTTCAGAGGAAGAAACCCAGCGCTGAAGCCAGACCGGCTCTGCCTCTCCTCCCGCACAGAAGTCTGAGGGGAGAGCAGTGTGATGCGGGGGCGCAACTCCGCTGAAAAGTCCGTATTCATGATAAACTAGGGGGATTTTTTTTTCAGCTGGCCTCTTCCTTAACTAAACAGCTCCTCAGAAACAGCTCAATAAATTATCCATTAGAACAGGCACCACCGTTAACAATTGCTTTTCAGAGGAAGAAACCCATCACTGAATATACAAATCCACGTAAGCAGCACGCTGGTATCAGAAACACTAATGTGTGAAATATGCACATTGGACTCGAGGTATCTGTGAGCGTGTATCTGTGCTATGTCACAGATGTACACAGCCTATACTCATAATATGCATAAACATACTGAATTCATATAATAGAAACAAGGAGAGAGAAAAAGAAACAGGTCGCGGGAACGTTGTATGCTTACCTCTGTGGGGTGCGGCTGCAGTGTTTGGGCCAGGCTCAAGCCTCGGACTAATGAAAGGACCGGGTCCTCTCATTGCCACGTGCAAGTCACAGCTGGAGGGCAGGGCCCTCCCAGCACAATCATAGCCAACAGCTGTGGTTGTAAGCTTGAACCTATGGTCATAATAGAAACAAGGAGAGAAAAAAAGAAACAGGTCGCGGGAACGTTGTATGCTTACCTCTGTGGGGCGCGGCTGCAGTGTTTTGGCCAGGCTCAAGCCTCGGACTAATGAAAGGACAGGGTCCTCTCATTGCCACGTGCAAGTCCCAGCTGGAGGGCAGGGCCCTCCCAGCACAATCATAGCCAACAGCTGTGGTTGTAAGCTTGAACCTATGGTCCGAACACGTGGCCCCACGTGCCTTGTGCTAGAGTTCAGGTGCATGTAGTTGAGTAGGGTTGAAACTCACGAGAATGCTGTAAACAACTTGATCACGCCCCTACTTTGCCTTGTGGCATCTGCTATAAAATAAAGACACGGCTTGTGGGCGCTGGCGCTGTCTCCTCATCAGGGAGCAGCGTCCCACTGAGACCCAGCTTTCATTCTCTTGTCTGTCTTTTCTCAATCCTTTCACCCCCCCCACTCAGGATCACCTTTGGCCGTAACATACCTCTATGTGAGCACACATGTTCCACTTAATCTTAACTCATTTCAGGTTGAAGGCGCACGGAGACCAGGGCACCCGGAGAATTGAAATGTAACCAGCATTCTGCTTTAAGTGGGAAAAGGATGGAAAGCCATCTGCTTACAGCACTAATGAGTGCCACTAATTATTAAGAGATTATTTTTTGTTTTTATGAAAAGAGTGACAACACTGGGAGCAGGTTTTGTTCCACCTGGTACATCATATAGTGAGACTTTAGAACCAGCAATGGAGGGAGACCCGAGCGTGAGTTTTCTTTCTTTTTCGCCCCCTCCCCCCACCCCTCACTCTGCAGACACCCTTTGAGCCTCAGCGCTGCCCCAGGAATTCTAATTTCCTTTCAATGTGCACAAATCTGTGCACTGGGCCACTAGTTGCTATATAATCATCACTGCTATATTGTAACTGCTATCTAATCACCTTCTGCATGAGGCCTTTACGTTAGATTCTGCTCCTGTGGAGCCCTTAGCTGGCGATGAAATCCCATGGAAGGTGAGGGGGGGCTGGTGCTGGAGTGGCACGTGCAGCCCTGGAAGCATGGGCACCGGAGTGGGAGAAGCCAGGGTGGAACCCCGCAGTGGCACCCGCTGTCTGTATCCAAACAAGAAACTCTCTTTCTCCAAGTCTCAGGCTCCTGGCCTGTCCCATAGGAATGACAGGTCCCCTGGGGGAGTGGCTGAGGATGTCTGTAAGCTTATGTTCTGTAGCACCTAGAACATTGCTTGGCATGTCACAGAGACACGCAGAGAAGTGACCTGGGATACAGAGTCAGGAGGCAGTTTCATGGGCGTGGTGCATTTCTGCCATCTTCAACACACAAGGCACCAACGGCCCTTCCATTCCGGACTGTGTTTCCTGGATGTTTACACAGTAAACAGTTCGGAAGATATGGTGTCTCCCTCCAGAGGAGAGAGCAGGGTGGCTTACTATCCAGTATCATAGAGAGTGTCTCCCCTTGGGACAAAGTTCAGGCAGGTGCTTGAGTCCATTAAGAAAGGTCTGGGTTCCCCGAGCTCAGGGTACCTTCCTGTCACACAACCCCTCAGGTGGGCGGGCAGCACCGGGCTGGAGGAGCAGCGGGAGAACCAGGAGACCCCAGCCAATGCTGTTGCTGCAAGTCGACTACCACAGGCCTGGCCCTCATGTTTCGTGTCTACCCAGGAGTCTCATGGTTGCTGCCGATTTCCATGCAGCCGCGATGGGCTAAGGTGTTAGTTGGCAAGTAGATGGAATCTCAGGACACCTCCGTTCTTCACACAGAGCACTCGAAACCCAGTCTGTCTAAAAATATTTCCCCAAGGATTTGCCATGGGGACACTAATTGCTACCACTGCAGCCAATATTTTGATTCCAAAAAGCTCGAGTAAATTTGAAAATATATTATCTCTAAGAGCCACCACAGTGAGTCACTAATGCCTAATTGCTAATGGGCTTATTAGTCGGTTTGGGAAACACCCAGAAAATGCCAGCGGGAATGGAAAGCAGGAAGCGAGGGTTGGATAGAAACTCTAGTGCTGACAGACCCCTTTGGCTGAGACTTCCCCCTTGAAAACAGCACTTCCTGGTGGTGCAGAGCCGAAGGGACTCGGAGCAAAAGACAGATGGCTGCTCCCCCTCATGCTTCAGCGAGGCCCGCAGAAGTAAACGATCGAGCCAATTCTAACTTTTCAGCATGAATGCTCATGTCTCCAGCACCTTCGTCCACTGGTGACCACTCGTCATGTTAAATGTGTCACAGTGATTTGTACTAGGCCTTCCTCCCCACCAGTGTGTAGCTCTTCTAGCAGGAGGCACATCTCACCAATTTCTGCATCCTTCCCACCCCGTCCCTGGCCCTGGCCCCAGCTCCTTCCCCTCGGAAGCCTATCACCCCACCTCCATCCAGACCAGGGGGCTCGGCAAACACTGTGAGCCTCCAGACTGCCTGGTGAAGGAGACACCCAGCACCGTGCACGCCACCACCAGTCAAACAGCCCAGGGACAGAGCCTCAGAGAGAGTGGGAAGCGAGCCCAGCATTTCCGGGCTACGTGCGGTGCTTAGAAGGCATGAGCCTGGGACCCACAGTGTTGAATTCATTCCTCCGCAAACATTTTGTTAGTGGCTATTTCGCTCTTTTGAACAACCGGCATGAATAACTTTCGAACCCAGTTCTAGTGAAGAGAAACACCGTTTCATTTCCTTCCTTGCTGTACGTGGATAACAATTATTCAGCTGCTTTTTTTTTTGGCTGACCATGTGGTAAATTGTGAGAAATTAAAAAGAATAACTATGCTAATTGTCTCATTACAGAAGAATGGGAGGGTCAGCACACAGAAGTCTAAGATGACAAAACAGGGAGATGAGATGGCGGCTGTTCAAATAAATAAGAAGAAAAAGCATTCAGCAGGGGGCAGAGGCTGAGCAATGATTGGTTTTCCAAAAAGTGCATCCCAGGCCCTCCTTGAGAATCGCAAAACAGCCTCCAGAGAGTGAAAGTGCTCGAGAGGAGATGAGGCGACAAAGATGCTGACTCCTGGGGCGGGTCCCCAGGCTGTGCCTCAGGGTCTGGTCGTGATTGTGTGGCATTTGGTTTCTACCAAAGCTGACCTCCCAGCTCCTGCCTCTGGCCAAGCATGACCCGCACACCCCGCCCTTGCTGTGCAGGAGGTGGCCCCGGTGACACAGCCGCCAGAGCAGGGCTGGCTTCACTGCACGCCCTGGAGGCACCGCCCGCTCATCTGGAGGACGGATGGGAGGCGGCTGTGGTACCTGCTCCCAGCAAACCCCGGAGGGCAGGGGACTCCCTTCTGCGGGAGAACCGTGTCAGACCGCCGACCTCACAAAGGCCCATGCGGGCCGGTGGGGCCCGGTCAGGGCCTCCCCAGAAGGAGCTCCAGACACAGGGGCGCCGAGCCTGGCGTGAGCCGCAGCTGGCACATTCCAGGTTGGATGAAGGCCCACCTGCCCTCCCAGAAGCCAAAGGCACCTGGGAGAGGGAAGCAGGCACCTGCCAGACCTTTAGAAGGTGAAGGGTTTGTTCCTTTTAACAAAAGAAGTCAGAAGTAAGAGCTATGAAGTTATTCCGTCTTCTCCTTTCCTTCTGGAACACGAGCCGCCTTCAGCCAGCCTCCCCCATCCCCCCCAGATGAGCGAGCAGTGCCTTCCACGGGGCCACGCTGTCCACCAGCTCGGCAGCCCTTCCCCTTCTCTCTCCTCCACGGACTGGTTCCTTCTGTTCTGTTCCTCTTCCTGTGCGTTCCGATCCTTCATTCCCACCAGCTCCCTCCCTTAACCCACAAGCACATTAAAATACCCCCCAATATGCTTATTTTTCGCTTCAGGGTGAGGCCCTGCACCAATCACACGACCAAAGGCAGTTGTAAAGCATGCGGGTAATTACAAAACAAAGTGGGAGCCCAGAGGAAACTGTATTTAGTCTGTCAGGGGGGAGGGCACCAGAGAGAAACTCACTACCAAGAGGTAGACTGTGTCTGGGAAGCAGGAGTAGTCAGGGAGGGACGGTGAGGGTGAAGGGAGGGGGAGGGAGCTGGCTGTGGGCAGAGGTCACCTGGCGATGAGCCAAGTATACCAAGCGGCTGGCATTCCCGTGGCTGACGGGGACCGATGACATATTTCGGAGAAGTCCAGTCTGTGCCTGAAGAACCTCCATGCAGCCAAGGGGCTGGGCTGGGAGGAATACAGACCAGAGTGAGAGCGTCCCCCTGGGAGGTGAGTGTGGTTATCATAGTACTTGGTCCGCGACACTGAAGGGCAGGCCTGGAGAGGCCCGAGAGTGGGAATGGACACCTGGAGATGGGAGGGGTCCGCTCTGGAGACAGATCTCATCGACGCTTTGAATAGCATGATGCAGGTTGATGCCTCTATTTCTAGTCTTTAGAAGAAAGCTGCATAAATGCGGGAGAGCAGGAGAGAGAGAGAAGAGGGAGGACAGGAGGGAAGGAAGTGAGCAAGAAGTGCTGCAGGCGAACAAGGGCGGCAAAGAGAGAGGGAAGGGGGCAAATGGAGCAAAATGGGGCAGGTGGTCCTTCCTAAAGGGCTGGAAAGAACCAATTTCTTTCCTCCCAGGATTTGGGAAAAACAGGCCTGCTACCCTTCACGAGGGGACAGGTGGCTCGCATGCGCCTGGGCCTCAGGGAGCGATGCTGAGCAGGCTTTCATGGTGTGGACAGAAGGCAAACTCGGGCTGGGCTGCATATCTGGCGCTTTGGCCAGACGGGGCGCGCTGTGCTGTCTGTTCCTAAAACACATAGATAGGAAGGTACTGACATCAGGTCAGGCCTTGAGATATGGTCTCATGGCCCCTTCTCCATATGCTGTACTCTCTGTTCTTAAAACACATAAATAGGAAGGTAATGATGCTATACTGTGTCTGGAACTAATTGTGTAAACAAGGCTTTGTACAGCAGAGCCTCCTGATGGAGAGAGGCCCCCAAGCTTCCCCTCCCTGCAAGCCCCTTTTCTGCAGGCAGAGAGGACATATATCCTACGTAATAAAAGGCTGACATGCAAAGTGTCCCTCCACCGGGCGTTCGACCAGGGGGCAGGGTGGGCCGGCCGGACCACCCATGCACGAATTCAAACGTTGACAATTTTTCCGTGATACAACCCAGTTTAATGTTTATAGATATAAAATGAGGCCTCGAACAGTAATAAAGAGATGGCAGCCACAAGACAACTTCTTGTTTAATGAAAAGAAGACGATACATCCCTTTGTGTCCTTCCTCCGCCTCTGTCTCTCTGCCCATCGCCCCACAGCCTCTCACCAGACCTGTTTAGGGGGTGATGGGAAGAGGAGACAGGAGAAGGAGGAGAGAGTGAAGGCCCAGAATGGAGGGCAAGGCTCTGTGTAGGAACAGGGAATGGATGGATGGGGTAGAAAGGAAGGGGGGGTGTAGGACGGTTCAGGGGCTGGGATGGCATTGCTGAGAGGGAAGGGAAAGACAATGACACTGTCCCAGCCTTTTAAAATACAAGGGCAAAAAGACGCCAAAAACAAACCAAAGGGGCGTAGCACCTCCACCCCCCCACGACTCCCATCTGGCCCCTTGATACTGAACCACCAGCTGCCCCCCAAAGCCCGCACCCAAGAAACAAGGGAGATTGAAGAATGTGCTATAACATGGATGAAATCCGAAGACAGTCTGTTACATGAAATAAGCCAGTTACAAATCCTGTATGATTCTACCAATATGAGGTACTTAGTCAAAATCCACAGACAGAAAGTGGAATGGTGGTCCCGGGGTCGGGGGAGGGGAGATTGGGACCTTGTTGTTTACTAGGTATAGGGTTTCAGATTGACAAGAGGAAAGGAGTTACGGGGATGGGCGGTAGTGACGGCTGCACAACAATGTAACTGCCTTTAATACCCCTGTTCTGTACACTTAAAAATGGTCCGGGGTATAATTTTGTTACATGTATTTTACCATAATTTTTTTAAAGGCAATACACAAACACTAAAACAAGCAAAAGAAGTCTGCTCAACAATCTAACAACAACAATTCAGCAGTGAAACAAAACAGTATCAACCAATACAGGCAACAGAGAGGAGCTCTAGGCCGATGAGCCGCACCTACAATGAAAAGACTCAATACAGGCAACAGAGAGGAGCTCTAGGCCGATGAGCCGCACCTACAAGCATGAAAAGACTAAGGGGCAGCAGACAACAGCCTGGCGCCTTCCCCAGTTCTCTGACCCGACCTGGGCCCACAGAACCTGGAGAATTGGAACATTGCAAAGACGTGATAGTGCAAAAACTAGAGGGGGGAGGGGAGGCAAAAAGAGTGCCGTGCGCTTTATGAGCAGGTATTTCTCAGCTCTTTTCAGAAGACATTCCTAATGGACACTGAATGGTAAATCCTTTAGCATGGCACCACCGAGCGCAATACACCTCCAAGTCCAGGGAATTGTAGCGAGAACACAGGTACCTTTCAGGCCTGGGCAGGTGAGATGTCCGACCGGGTCTCCAGGGTTCAGCTCCAGAAGCCCATGCAGCGGCCTCCCGACCTCCTGCCTCCGGGACCGCCAGCCGGTGGGCAAGACGCTGCCAGCTTGGACCTCTGAGCCAGGGCGGGGCAAGCCCTCCAGGAGGACTGGGTTTGGCCTAATAGGTGGCGTGAGCCGGGTTGTTCACGGACTATCTGGGAGGAGGGCCTCCCGCCCCCGGGTGGCCGGTGTTTCTCATCACAGGAATCGCTACCTCCCATGGGACCTGGAGACCCCAGCTCAGGCTCCCTGTGGGGAGCGTGGTCAGGACTCAGTGCCTCCACCCCTCCTGCCATTTCGTGTTGCAGCTGCATTCACACCTCAGGCCTCGGAGATGTTTGCATGTGCCCAGCAAAGAGCGTCGCCAGGGGCGTGCTTGTTTACAAGGTTATGGGATTTAACATTGCTGCCATTGATCAGAGTTCGCCTGGGTTTATACGTGCTTTCTGTTAGAGAGGAAGGGAGGAGGGGAAACAGAGGGATAAGAAAGAGAGAAACATTGAGGGGGGTAGTGGGAGACCCCCCAAAGCACTCAGCAGGCTGGGCACCGAGCGGGAGGGTGCTGCTCCCAGGGAGAGCTGAGCAGCTGGCTCTGCACTCAATCTAGGGCCGTGGT